>NW_012138302.1:8539538-8624562 GCF_000956105.1 Propithecus coquereli
CAAAGCAGACAAAAACATACACTGGGGAAAAGAATCCTTATTCAATAAATGGTGCTGGGAAAACTGGATAGCCACATGTAGAAGACTGAAACAGTATCCACACCTTTCACCTCTCACAAAAATCAACTCACGCTGGGTAACAGATTTAAACCTAAGGAGTGAAACTACTAGAATTCTGGAGGAAGATGTTGGAAATACTCTTCTAGACAGCTTTAATTTTAATAGCCAAAAATTGAAAAACAACCTGTGTCTATCAATAATATAATGAATGAATAAATTATGGTATATTCATACAATAGGATACCTTATAGCAATAAAGAAAAATAAACTACTACTCATAAAATATGGATAAATACAACAGACCTAATGTTGAGTAAAAGAAGTCAGAAAAGGAAGTACATATATTATATGCTTCCATTTATATGAATTTCAAGAACAGGCAAAAGTGACCCATGGTTGGAAACCACAGAATACTAGCTACTTCAGCAGGAAGGATATTGTCTAGTAGAAAGTATAGGGGAGCTTTTTGGGGTGCCGTACATGTTCAAAACCTTGACCCAGGTAGTATACATGTAAAAATTCATCAAGTTGAATACTTAAGATTTGTGCTCTTGAATGTAAAGTTATTCCTCAATATTACCTATATAAAGAAAAAAATCAAAAAGGAAAATGAATAAATAAAAATATTTTTATACAAACAAACTTAGAAAATATGTTGTCAACAGAACCACATTAAGATATGCTGAAGGTAGTTCTGCAGACAGCAGGAAAATCATCCCAGACAATGAAATGAAAATGTAGGAAATAATTAACAACAATGTAAAAAGGTACATAAGTAGATAAGCCTAAGTGAATATTGTGTGTACAAAACAATGTTCTGTGTAATAATGTTCTGTGAAATCTAAAATGTATGTATTATATTGTTTCACATTGATAAAAAACATCAGGAAGAGAGCAAACAGGATATAAATGTTCTAAATGCTAACAATGTCTGGGAAATGGTAAAAGAGCTAATTTATATTAGATTGTAATTAGTTAAAGATGCTTGTTGTAATTTCTAGGACATCCACTAAAAGTATGGTAAATAATGTATAACTAATTAGTTAATAGAGGCAAAATGATAGACATAGTAGAGAAAACAGAACACACAAAATATGCCAGTAAATACATTAAGTATAAATGGACTAAATATTTTAATTAAAAACAAAGATCATCAGATTGGATAAAACAAAACACAACAACATGCTCCCTATAAGAGACACTCTTTAAGTATAAAGACAGAGACAGACAACAAGTCAAAGAATGGCTTCCTAGGCTGGATTTCCAGAGAAACAGACAATAACACAAGATTTTGACTGCCAATAATAAAGTATTATTGATACAATTCATATGATGCTAGGATCATATGAATTGGAGTGGAAAAACATTAATAAGACAGGGAAAGGAAGGAATACAGGATGCCTTAATGAACAGGTTAATTCTTGGGGCGACTAACTGAATCTTGCTATCGACCTCAGAGAGGTGATATAAAATATATATCACAGTTATCTCAACTGAGAGATACGTAGCTATGGTATTTATCCCTAAAATCCCATACTTGAGTGGTGGAAGGCTGCACCTGGGGGACTACTTCCTGCCTGCTCCACAAGTCAATTAAGATAAAATTGTGAAAGGTCCCTCCATAGGAACTCAGTAGGATACTTACTTCCTGAAAGAGTGAGTGTGGAGTAGCATCTGCCACAATTAAAAATGTATATACCATGCAAACAAGTATGAAAAAGAGCATATTACAATAAATCCTACAGATTTTTTAAAGAAAGATAATGAGAAGATATTATGAATAACTTTAAACCAATAAATTAAAAAATTAAATGAAATTTGCCAAATTTCTAAAAAAAAATTTCTAAACTGACAAAAGAGTAAGTAGAAAATCTGAATGATCTGTATCTATTTAAAAAGTTAAGTTTCTAATTTAAAACATTCCACCAAAGAAGTCTCCAGACTCAGGCAGCCTCATTGGTTAGTTCTTTCACATATGTAAGGAGGACATATCACCAATCTTCCACAAATTTTTCCAGATATCGAAAAGAGGAGCGAACGTGATGAGGCCAAGTAGGGTTTATTCCATTTCAATCCACCTGATTCAGCACATCAACAAAATAAAGAATAAAATCATATGCTAATCTCAATAGATGAAAGCAGTTGACAAAATTCGACACCTTTCATTCTAAAAACTCCCAGCAAACTTAGAATAGAGCATACTATAATTGGATAAATAATATTTTTAAAGACATATTGAATATCATATTTAAGAATGAAATATTGAAACTTCTTCTCTGAAATTGGGAATGAAACACAAATGCTTGATACTACCATTTCTGTTAAATATTATACTGAGGACTTGGCTAATACAAAAATGCAAAATAAAAATTAAAAGCATAAGAATTGCTGTGGCAGAAATTAAAATGTCCTTATTCACAGATAACATGATTATATGTAATAGACAATCTAGTACAATATACAATTAGAATTAATTAGTAAGATTAATTTTAAAAATTAATTTTGTTTTTGTGTAGCAACAGTAAATAGAAAATAAAAGTTTAAAAAATATATCATTTACAATACCATCAATGACATAAAATACTTAGGAAAAAATTTAATAAAAGATGCACATGACCTCTATACTCAAAACTATGAAACATTACTTAAAGAAATTAAAGAAAATGAAAATAAGTGGAGGGATATACCATGCTCATGGATTTAAAAACTCATATTATAAAAATATCAGTTCCCTCCAGAATTGTTCTATTGATTCAATACTATCTCATTCAACAACCCCAGCAGAATTACTTGTCTGATTTTTTGTGAAAAATAACCAGCTGATTCTAAAATGTGTGTAGAAATGTAAAAGGTTAAGAAAAACCAAGACAATCATGAACAAGACAATACTGGGAGATCTATCTATGAAATATCAAGACCTGTTTAAACCTACATTAATTAAGACATTGTAATGTTGGTGCACTAATAGACAAATATATCATTAGAAGAGAAGGGAGAGTTCAAAAACATACCAATACGTATATGGTCACTTGATTATAATAGTTATTTCTTTGCAGTGCAGTTGAGAAATGACGGTCTTTGCCAGAAATGGTACTGAGTTCATTGGAAGTTATTATGGAAAAAAGTGAATCGTGATCCTTTCCTCACAACAAACAACAAAAACTAATTCTCAATGAAATGCAGATCTAAATGTGAAAATGTAGAACATTAAAGATTCGAGGAGAAAACAAAAGAAAATATCTTTGTGATTGTAAAGTAAACAACATAGATTTATTAAACAGAACATAAAATAAAAAAATTATAAATTAGATTATAAAAAATAACTCATATATGATAAAACAGTATTAAAGAATGAAAAGTCAAACCACAGAGTAGGAGAATATATTTGCCATACATACATACAGTAAAAAATCCATATCAAAATTTTTTTTAGTAAAAAAGGAGGCTACAATCAAGAAGAAAAAGACAGGAAATCTGAATAGGCATTTCACAAAAGGAGATATCAAAATGACCAATTGTATACAAAAAGGTACTCAACTTTGCATTATAGAAATGCAAATTAAAATAACAAAACAATATCACTACGCACCCAACAGAATGGATATAAATAAAAATTCTGACAATCGTAATGTTTGGTGAGTATGTGGAGCTACCAGAACTCCCATTCTCTGCTAGTGAAAAGTAAATTCTTTGAGTTACTCTGGAAAACCCTTAGAGAGTATCTAATAAAGCTAAAGATACAAGGACTCTATGACCCAGCAATTTGACTCCTAGGTATACAGCCAAAAGAAATGTGTTTCTGTTCTTATCTGTACATCAAAAGACAAACACAATAATTCATAGATCCCCAGACTGTAGACAACCCAAACACCTTTGAATGGTAGAATGTATTAAAAAATTACTATACAACAACAATAAAGAACAAACTATTGTTACATGCAGCAACATGGATGAATCTCACAAACCTGAGTAAAATATACCTTACATAAAACAATATAAAATATATGATTCCATTTAATAAAATTCAAAAACAGACAAAACTAATCCAAGCTGGGACTCAGAATAGCAGTTACCTTTGACTAGGAGGAAGCACTCAGGGGATGTAGGAAATAGTGTTTTTTCTTGATCTTGCTGCTGGTTATGTAGGTATGTAGGTGCTTTTTAAAAACTCATTGATCATTTGTGATTTTCTTTTCTGTGTATATGTCACATGTAAATAGAAATATATTGAAATAAAACAAAATAAACGTATATCAATATACTTTGCAAAATGAAAAAATACGTAAAAAAATGAATGTATGTGAAAGTACTTTGTAAGCAAGTTTTGATCGCTTAGCTGTAGGAACATGGTAGATGCTCAAAATATGTTTTGTAAAGACAGAAAAAATGGATGAGGTGGACTGAAAAATAGGTGGGAAAGAAAGAAGAGAGGGAAATAGAGGCAGATACTACCAATACAACCAGGGATGTATACATCGTGAGCAAGCTCTACGATGCTAGCTATCTCATTCACTGACATTAACCTGCACTTGCACACAAAATATATAACTGCAGCAGTCCAGTGACTCTTCAGTACCAGGCTCTGGGCTTTTCTTCAATCCTACCAGGTAGGTTTTTAAATACCCATTACATAGATGAGTATAACAAGGCTAAGAGAGGTTAGATAACTGTGCAAAATCACAGCACTACAGAAGACCGAAGCAAGGATTTCAATTATATCTCTATGACTTCCAGACCATATTCTTAACTTCCACCCTCTACTGCTAACAAAATAGTCAGCAGTTTTCTGTTTAGATATCTATCATGAAAGGCCAAATAAACAATAAGACCTTAGGCTCTCCCACTTCCAAACTCTTTCCTTAATATTTGTCTTTCTTTATTTTTGATAAACAGTGAAGGTGTCACTCAGGAAAGGAAAAGTGACAAGACATAGCACAGCAACTTGATTTCCTACAGGGCATTCTGCAACCTGGGTCACCAGAAGTGTTTTCAGGGTTTGCACTTGCGGGTGAAGACAGCAGGACTCTAAAAGCAAGTTTGCACATGTGCCGAGAGCTACTCACTAAAGAAAAATATCCCTTTGCTCTCAAAGCAAATCTTATTTCTTTCTGTCATTCAGAAATATCTCCTTATTCTCGACCCGGCATTGGCCTCAGCTGATCTGACACCCGTAGTATCCAGACCACACTGAAAACCCTTCTCTGTGACACCTTCATTCCCATGCACTTCCTTCATGGAGGCAGTGTTCAAGATTTCACTCCCTTTCAACACTTTGTTATTCAGTTTCCTGCTCTTCTGAAAATTCTTATTAAAAACATTTTTGTTGTTCACTTACTGGATGATTTTTGTTGCCTTATCTCAATTAATCCTAATCACACATCTATGGGGTAGCTCATTGGATTCTCATTTTGCAGAGGAGGAGGAGAAGGTCGAGAGATGTGAAAGGGTGCTCAAAGTCACACAAATGTTAAGAGACAGAGCCAGAATCCACTGGATACCAGAGACCTGTCTTTCCTTTCTACACACTACCTAAATCAGGCCCATGCTGTAAGCTGGTATGAACACCAGGAATCTGGACAAAGAGGGAAGAATATGAGAAACTCTAAAAAGCAGACAAAAACACAAAATGCTTAGCACTCTAGGGATAAATGAAGGACCAATCTTTCATACTTCAGTGGCCTCTGAAACATTAGTAATTAAATCACATTATAATTATTCAGGCTTATTTTTATAATTATTCAGGCCCACTTATACATGCATTTACTAATCAGACCTTTAGTTAACATCTATTGGATACTAGGTACTGGAATAAGAAGTGGGAATTCAAAAGAGATGATGATCATATGGTTATTTTGACAGCATGCTACCTACTCTCATGGACTTTACAATCTAGAGGCAAAGATAACCAATTAAATTAGCAACATGATAAAGTGTATTGTCTATCATGACGGGTAAATTATAAGCAGGCCTTTAAGTAGAAAGTACAATCACGGGATTAGAGTTATATTGTTAAGAAGGCATGAAAGTGTAAAATATATTTTATATTTACAAGATAATATTAAAATAAGCATGGAAGTCTTATATGAAAATGCCTTGGTAACTAGAAAAATATTGGGTAAGAGATTATTCCAAATGATTGATGACTTACCTTTGTTTTATAGTGAAATCAAAGGACATATTTGAAACACGGACTTCGGTGGGGGGGGGAATCAAGGGCAACACACGTAACCTAAACATACGTACACCCATAATTTGCTGAAATAAAAAAAAAAATAAATAAAAGAAAAAAAAAATAAAATAAAGATCAAACCAGAAAAAAAAAAAAAAGCTCATTGGCATGAGCTTTCAGGACTGATTCCACCTTCTGTATCTAGCAGGGTATTTTGTAAAAAGCAAAGTCTTTGGAGGCACAAACACTGAGTATGAATAAATATATTAAGTGTGTCCCTAGATTTTCTAGTTATTTTATTTCTATTAGAAAAAGCATTGATAAGAATATCGGGCAGAAGATTGTAAGAACTGAGAAACATCACATATACAAATGTCTTTGTCACATATTATACCAATCAGAAACTTTTTGCCTGCAAGTGCCAAAAACCTAACTCAAATTAGCTTTAAGAACACTATTTACTGACTCCGATAACTGGGAAGGGTGGGGCAGATCCCACCTCACAAGTTGCTGGGACTTACAGGATACAGTCTGAATGCTCTCCAGCTCTTGTCTTTGGTACTTTGCTGGCTTGTTTCTTTCCTACACTGAACAGTCTTCTTGAGCTTTTACCTAATTCTGGCTGTCAGTCCTATAGCAGAGAGAAAGTCTCTCTCCACTTCTGTGTATGTATGTGTATATATATCTATATATTCCATAGATTCTGATTGGACAGGCTTCCATCCTATACCCACCCCTGAATCAATTAATGGGACTAGAATGAGAGAATTAATGAGACTGGCTAGGCCTGGTCACATTCCTACCCTGTGGTCACGTGAAAGGTACGTGGAATTAGCAGCCCTATCAGAATATTGTAGCATATGCACTGGCAGAGGGCTGATTTTCCAAAGAAGAGGACACAAAGGAAAGCATTGTGGAGAGTCAAATTCATGACTGCACAATCCTCTACACTCAGTGTACCTAAAGTTAAGAATTGTGGATTTCGACAGACACCTCACTAAACTCTACCTGTGTGATTTGGCCTGGTATTTCACTGCTCTGAGCTTCATTTTCCTCATCTATTAAATAAGGCATTTCATAGAGTCATTGTAAGCATTAAATGAAATAATAAACCAAAGATACTTTGTACCTTGGACGTAGATTTGCTCTGTAAGTAACCATTATTAATAATATCAATCTGCGTCTCAAAGACGTGGGAACAAAAAGACCCGGAGAGCTTGTAACTTGCTCTTGGCCACATCCACGGAACTCCCCAGTGGAGAGATCATCATAACAAGGGAAAGAGCCTGGAACCCTGCAGACATCCTTTACACTCTGGGAATTGCACAAATGATTTATCGATGGTGACGTTGGGTCCCGAGAGAAATAGAGGCTCACATTTAGCTGTGCTTAAGGACAATCGTATAATAATCATAATATCTTGTGCTGCATGGTGCTTTTATTTTTCTAAGTGTTTCCCATCAATTACATCATTTTACTCTTAAATACCCCTATGAGTCAGGGAAGGCATTATCGCCATTAGTTGTTGTTCTTATTATTGATTTTTTTTAATGCTTTGCTTGTTACAGAGAAAATACAGCCATTCTCTTTTTAAAAACTGTTTCTAATATATTTTTTCAACGTATTCTGGGGCTACCTTACTCTGACTTGAGTTGTTGTCTCCATGGCAAATTTCCTTGACAAATACACTGCAAAATGGCTTAGGAAGAGAATCGCTAAAGAATGTGAGAGCAGGAAAACGCATTTTTATGTGCAAACAGATGGATTACAAAATCTGTATTTCCCAATCCTGCACTTCTGCAGCAGCTCAAGTCAGGAGGACCCAAGGTTCTGTGAAGTAGCTGACACCGCAAGTCAGCAGCTGTTCACACGGATCCCCGGCAGTTGCCGAATAAATGCGTCTCTCAGTGTAAACAGAACCAATGGAAAGTCTGGGTCTCACGAAATCTTGAAATCTGTCAACTTACTCCAACTGCAGGAAAATGAATGCTTACCTTCTTTTCTCACTAGATAGAGTAGAAGGTATGATACAGAAAGGGGAACGCTCATCTAGGTAAAAGCCAGAATTCCCAGACTCAACCTCTCAGCTCTGCCACCGCCACACCCGAGCCTCATTCACTTCTCGAGAGCGGAAACACCATGAACTCCTAAGGAAGATGGGTGTGGTGTGAATCCAGCTTTTGTACACACATTCTCATTGTATGACAAGCTATTTAATTTCTTGAGCTCTAATTACATCATTTGAACTGCTTATATTTGAAGATCAAATAACATCAATCTTTAAAAACACCTAATACAGTGCCTGGCATATAGTGGGGGCTCAAGAATTATTAGTAGAGCAAAATAAGCAATAGAGTCTACATATACTTGATAGGTACATATGTTATATATATAATAATATATACATATATATAATTGCATTGATATTTCTTAAAAATAAAAGCTTTCAGTTATTTTAAATGGTTATAAATAAATATGATATATACCATACAATATACATTAAACATTTTATACTCTGTATTATTTAGAATTCTTAAATAAATATTGCCTCTTCAAAAAGAGTACCATCATGTAAAAGGAAGAGGTAGAATAACTCTTTCATACAATAATTATTTAAGGATCTCCTATGTGCCAAGCGCTTTTGTGCACACACTACTAACAAAGCAGATGTGGTCTCTGTCTTGTATATAAAGGACTTTCAGCCAAGTATAACGAAAGACTGTTCCTCCCTAGGGGAAGTACCTAGGGAGAGTATTTGGGGAACACATAAAAGGGTCACCAAAATCGGCCTCAACAGAATTTAGCCAAGTGAAAACAGAAGGCAGAGGACTCTAGGTAAAGCAAGAGGCACAAATGTACCAGCTTCGAGGAAGAAGATGAAGGACATTTCCTAAGAAAGAAAAAATCCATGGGAACTGCTCAGCGAGAGATAAGATCCTTATCTAATAAATAATATAAGAAGCCACCACATGATGAAGTCCGATCTTTCCAAGGAGGTTTTATCTAAAAGGATCAGTGTGCACATTTACATAGACAAAGCAGAGAGGAGCTTAGCTGCTCAACACGCTTTGGTAGCCAAACATGCTTGAATGGGTCCCTGAAGGTAATCAATTCCATAGCCCATCCTGTGCCTTATGGGAAATTTGGTTACACAGCTGGGCTAGGCCTCTCACCAGTCATATGTTTGGGCAAGTCACTTAACACCTAGGCCTCAGTTTCCTCATTGTTAAATATTGATGATCACAAACCACTGCAGTCTTCTTTTCAACCAACCACATGAAACCAACATTTTGATAAAAGGCATATTTTGACATCACCTCCTGCCCTCAGATTTTATGCATTTATCATAAAGTCTGATTTTATCATTAACTTATAAAAAATGGAAACTCTTGTGGGAATAGTAAGGGAATTGGAACCCACAAAAATCAAGTAGCAAAATGATTTAGCTGTTAGTTAACTCCAGCCTGAGCTGTGCTTTGCATGGGAAATGAGCTCAGCCTTGCATGCGGCAGCTTCTGCTTGTTTGGGTAGTACTTCTAATCGAGGCATATACATATATTCCCTCATATATTTTCCCTCAATCACAAGAAAACAAATTGGCAGTGGCATATTGCTTTGATATTTCAACCATTTGCTGGATTTCCATTCCTCCAAAATGTCTTAAACAGAAGCATGAAGCATGAATAGGCCAAACGAGAGAAACCAGTATTTATGAGCCTATTCGAACCTTGTAAAGATTTGATCAGCAAATATGCCAATTGATATACCATAATGTTTTACAACTGCAGTTGTCTTGGTCTATAAAACTTATCATAATTCTGAAGGGATTTCTGCTTTCTTTGCAGACATTTCTGTTTTACTGCCACCGAGTGGTCTACATTAAAATTGGCAGTTTTGTTATTGGAGTTTCAAGAGGCAGAAGAAAGAAGGGTGTTTTTATTTGTAAGTACAAGATGCAAATAAACAATCCTGAAAAAGGCATCTTCCTTTCTTGCCTGATTCATACTAACTTCCCCATTCAAAGACCTCCTCCAGAACGCTCGTGCACACACAGACACACAGGCACAAACACACACACACACATACACACAATATTCCAGCCAACATCTGTAAGACCCTAGTATGGATTATGGCCTATAATATCAATGGGCCATTCTACCTGTGAGGTCGTGAATAATTCATTCTTCTTTTCTGGGCTTCGGTTTTCTTCATAAAAGAGATTTGGTGAAACACTTTAAGGTTCCTTTTAATTCTGATGATTCTTCCCCATCAACTCCCTAGGTGGTATTTCTGTTGTTTTAACATCATACCATTTGCTATGGGCTGAACTGTGGCCTATAAAAATTTATATATTGAAACCTTAATTCCTAGTACCTTAAAATGTGACTATATTTGGAGAAATGGCCTTAAGAGAGATGATTAAGTTAACATGAGGCCATTAGGAGGGGCCTGAATCCAATTTGGCGGGTGTCCCTACAGGAAGAGAAAAGCTGGACACACAGACACCAGAGATGCGAACACACAAGAGAGATCATGTGAGGTTGCAGCAAGAAGGCAGCCATTTGCAAGACAAAATAAGAGGCCTCAGGAGAAACCAAACCTGCTGACACCTTGATCTTGAACTTCGAGCCTCCAGAACTGTGACAAAATAAATTTCTGTTGTTTAAACCACCCAGTCTGTAGTAAATTGTTATGGCAGCCCTAGAAAGCTAATACACCATCTGAAGCAAAGTTATCAAATAATACATAATGTATGTACTTTGAAGCAAGCACCTGGTGTCTTATTAGTCTACGGCATGAAACCGCCTGAATCTGAAATCTTAAGAGGCCTCAACTGAAGATGATTGAAAACTGGAAGTTCCATATGTGTAACTATATTTACATACATAGACATGTATATTCATATATGTAAATATATTTACATATATAGATATATATTTATATATATGTACATACACATGTATATATGCTATATATATACACACACAGCTTTGAGAGCGAGGCAAACTTAGGTTCAAAGCAAGGCTCTATCACCTATTAGCTGAGTGACCTAGATAAGATACTTATATTAATATTCTATGACTGTTTTATATTGATAAAATGGGAAAATAATTAGCAGATAGTATAATGAAGTGATACATAAAGTATTAAAGAGAATTATTCTTTTTCTCTTTAATCCATACTTACACATCAGACCATGGAAAAAATAATTTCCATTCCTCTCTACCCTTACTCAGGGCTCCCCCAGGGGAGGTGCAGTTAATGCTAATCATGAAACCTGACACCTATCCAACAAGACCCTGGCTGAGTATATGTACCCAGAGTCTGCTCTGCAGATTCAACTGCATCCACAGGCAGGACCTGATGTTAATTTGGGGGAAGCATGGTCTTTAATATCTATGGGGCTATAAATAAAAATGACATTTTGACTCCCAATTTGTCTTCTTGTTCTAAAATCTCTACCAGTTGGAATCCAATGAATAGAAGCTTCCAGTCTGCTGACAACAGGGACTAAGAAGTTGGTGGTATTGAGGTATAAAGATTGGTTCCTCAGGAGAATACCGAGTTGAACTTGGCAGAGACTCATTACCCTGGACAAGCACACTGGGATGCCAAGTGGAGCTCCTTCCTAAGAGATTTCAAGAGCACTAAGAAAGGAGACAAGAAGAAACCCCCGTCACGTTGTACTGAGCACATAGAGGAGGAAGAGTCCCATCTACAGAGACTCTGTCTGTTCCTGCAGAAATACTACTGGTTCCAAGGCAAACAGCAATGTTGAATCCCATTAGATCAACGATTTTCAACCCAGAAGAGTAGCATCCTCACGATGAATATTTGAAATGAGGGATGTGTTTTGATTGCCATGATGAATGGAGTGCACTCCTGGCAGTATAGCTCACGGGGGCTAGGATTGCTAAATGTCCTGCAATGATCTGGACAGTCCTGAAAAATGGAGAATGCCCCATTCAGAATACCAATACTGCGTCCAGTATTGGAGAAACTCAACCTTAACTTGAGGATTGGGACAATTATCCATTCTTAAATACTCTCATTCTTTAACATAGCATTTTCTGAGCTCCTTCATATTAGGGCCTGAGTTAGAATTGATGGATCTGATAATGACAACACAGCCTCCCATATATTTCAAAGCAACCCAGTGGATAGCGCATGCATTCTCACCAACACACCAATGCTGTACGTTTGTGGATTTTTGTTCCTCCCTTGGAAGTACGAAGGAAGCCACTTGAGCATACCACTGTGAGGGCTTCTCCAGGAGGATATCAATTACTTGCCAAGGATGCTGTGGTCCAGAGCGCTCAAAGCATCAAACCCCCAAGACACTACAGCAAAACTGCATTCCTTATGATGTTGTAATGTTGAAGCCTTACTGGGCTTCATGCCAAAAAATGGGAAATACACTCGCTTTCCCTTTTGTGTAACTCTTTGTCACCTGTTCACCAAACAAGTACTTCTTATGTGCCTGTGTCCCTGAGTCTCCCTACATCATCTCCTTTATCATCTACTGCTAGCTACATACAGACTTGGGTACAGAAGCAGGATACCTATATTTTAGATAAATACTCTAATGCCCAAGCCTATTTTAGGCTCTGTCATAGATACCCACATAAAACCACTTTATTCTTGTCCTTCATCAACCCTTCTCTACCCCCGAAGAAAGCCTTTATACAAATCCACTCTCTGAGGCCTTACCCACCAGTTCAGTTTATCAGATACATCTAAATCCTAGTTTTGACTCAAACTGAAATACCTCCTTCCATGACATATGAACTAAATCAACTATACTTTCTTATACGTGATGACTGATATAGATTAGATAGAAAGATAGAAAAGAGAAGGAAGGAAGGAAGGAAGGAAGGCAGGAGGGAAAGAAGGAAGGAAGGAAGGGAGGAAGGAAGGAAGGAAGGAAGGAAGGAAGGAAGGAAGGAAGGATGTATGCTTGGCACATACCAGGCTCTCAATTAATTTTAATTACTATCATTACTACATTTTACAACAACTCTGTTGTTAACTATGTCATTTTAAAAAAGAAGAAACTGAGGCTCAAAGTCACCAGGCAATTAGTCTGTGGCATTAGGATTCTAACTCATCTCATTCTGACTCCAAAGTTTAGGCGCTTTTGATTAAACTATACTAGTTCTACATTCCACCCTATGTAAAAGTGAGACATTTTAAAGTCATTAACAACATATCACATATAGAAAACTGTGCGTATACCCATGTCTTTATGCGCTTCATTCTCTAAGCATGGGTTTCTCTCTCATCACAATCTGACAAGGAGGTTAGACTTTCATGGCTAGACTGGAGCTTGCAGCTGAAGCCAAATGCGGTGTCAGCTGTGTGTCAGCAAAGCCTACATCACAAGCAATGTACACCAATTTATGCTATGCTAGAGATAATAACGGGAAGATTACACAAATAAGTAGGTATCTTTCTTTCATTATGTGCTGTGGGCGAATATACCATAAACAACATTTCCTTCATTTGAAAGTGGTAAATGCAACAGATGGGAAAATTTCTGTTAATAACATATTAGCAATCTTACGTGTCTATATTTTGTTTGTAAATACAAACTTGTTCTGAATCACAGTGGATTTTCTGCAAGTGTGGGTGTGGAAGACTAGGGCTCATTATCCACTTCTCTCTTTCCAGGGACATGGAGACTGTACTTCCCGACCCCCTGTTTTACTAGGTAGGGCTGAGTCAGACATTCAGGCCAGTGGGCTGTAAGCGGCAACAGTGTGCGTGTCGCTTCTAGGACAAAACGCTTTGTTCCAGGTGGGTAATTTTCCAGCACTTTCTTCTCTTGCCACAGACAACATGAAAGCATGTGTTGAGAGGGAGGTGTTGTAGGGTCCACATACACCAGACTGTTGAGCCAACACATGGAGGATAATTGTCTTGGAGAATTGCCCAAACCCACAGTGGATTTGTGTGAGTGAAAACTAGACTTTTGTTTCCTTGCACCACTAAAATTTAGGTGTCGTCTGTTAACCCAGCGTAACTTGGCTTTTCTTGCCTAACACTGTGGGTGAAGTAATTTCATTCATACTGTAAAATATTAATAACATATGCATCTCTCTGTCTTATTCAAAAATAATGTATGCATTTCAATCTGATACTCAAGGTCCTCTACAATCTGGCCCAAACATACCTTCCCAATTGTATTCCCCACATTTCTCCAAAGGAAACTTGACCACATCCCCCAACACCTCTAGTTCTGTGTCTTTACTTACGTTGTTCCCCTGCTTAGCATATTATCTCTCTTTTCCCCATGTCAGCTACGACCTATCCTTTAAAGGAACAGTGCACATACCAACTCTTCAGTCAAATATTCCCTAATCCCACTATTCTGAAGTAATTTCTCTTTCCTTCAAATTTTCGTATTTATTTTTTGTTACTCCTCCTTACTTTCTATCCTGTACAGCATTATTTATGATCATGTTTTATCTCTCCTGTGGGTAATCTTGAGAGGGGCATTTAAATCTGATTCATCATCGTATCCTCAACAACTCACCAAGCTGCCTTAAAATTATGTTCAATAAACATTTGACAGGTATAGATAGACCAGTGATATGAATTTAGTACGTTTATCATAAAATCCATTTAGGCCACTTGGATGCTGTCAAGAAGCATTTCTTTTCTCAATCACTTTTTTACTTCCCCTAAAGAAAGGGGGGTATTATCCTAACCAGGCTATCTTTATTAGTGGGTGGGATGTTAACCATTGAAAAGTCCTGCATATACATACACAAGGCTCATCCTTTAGGCTGTGAAGCAGTATCAGGAAATAGAGCAGACTTCTCTCTTGCCCCACAAGTATTCGGGAACAGGGACGTTTATGGCTCTCGGGCTTGGGGGCTGGTAGTAAGAAAATTGGAACCAAGAGGAGAGTAGTAGCAGCAGCATCAACAGTTACTGGGAATGGAGGATGTGCCAGCGCCTATGTGTGCTCTGTGTATGTCATGTCACTTGCTCCTCCCAAGAACAGCAAGGCGATGCTAACACGCAGTGGGTAATACATAAGCTCTGTAGCCAGACCGCTGTCTTTAAATCTCAACCCCATCACTAACTGCAGTCCTGGACAAGGTACTTAATTTCTCTCTGCCTTGGTTTCCTTAAGTGAAAATAATACTTCCTGTTATAAGGATGGTGTTCAAAAATACAAAACATTTAGAAAGTGCCTTTACATAATAAGTGAATAATAAGTATTGTTTTTAAAAAAAATGATACAGATATTATTATTCTCCCTTTACAGAGGATAATAATCTTTACAGATTAAGATACTAATGCATAAATGCTAAGCCCAGTGCCCAAGGACATGAACTGAATGAATGGCAGAGTTGAGATTTGAATCCAAACCTTCTGGCCTCAGAATTAGTGCTCTTATTTCCTCTACCATACAGACCCTCTCAGGCTTTCAGCATCACTGTGCTAGAATGTTACAAAGAATATCCATGTTCTACCTGCCTGGGAGGAGGCATGGTCAGACCAGATAACTTGTGAGGTTCCTTTCGAGCTTGAGGTTCTGTATGTCTTAGTGCATTCAGGCTACTATGACAAAAATACCGTACTCTGCGTGGCTTAAAAACAGCAGAAATTTATTTTTCATAGTTCTAGAGACTGGGAAGTCCGAGATTAAGGCACTAGCAGATTTGAGTGTCTGGTGAGGGCCTGTTTGCTGGTTCGTAGACATCTCATTGTGCTTTCACACGGTGGAAGGGGAGATGGAGCCCTGTGGAGTATCTTTTACAAGGACACTAATCCCATTTGTGAGGAATCTGCTCTCATGACTTAACATCCTTCCAAAGGCCCTGCCTCCTAATACCATCACCCTGGAGATTAGGATTTCAACATTTGAATTTGGAGGGGGGTACATTCAGTGTACAGTGCTGTGATTCTATTTAGAGATGTTAAAACTTAAAAGCAGGTAAGGTTCTTAACAATCCAGGGCACAGTAAGCTAATGGCAGAGGTGGCCAGCTGGTCCTTCTGCTCTGCAGTCATGCTCTAGAACTTTTTATTACAACCACGTTTTTCCAGGCCTCTATTATTGTGCTATAGAGTTTAAAAACACAATACTCTAAGGAGAAAATACAATGCTTTAGAGTCACACAAATGTAAATTTGAATCATTGCTCTACCACTTCTTTGCTGCAAGACCTTGGGCAAGTTGTTCAACCTCCTATCAGGTCAACCTCTTTCAGGTTCCTGTACCTATTAACCTCCTGGGGGGTGTCTCTTCCCCACAGCTAAGGGCTCCTACTAACAACTCTGTGCACGATTCTGCCACCATGCCGCTTCCCCCCCATGCAAGAACTGATTGGTTCAGATGTCTCCTGACCCAAGCTGAGCCAACCACGATTTCTTCCCTAGCAAATGCAACTACGAAATTCTAGATTTTGCTGGTTCCTTGAGTGGAAATGAAACTCATGGTGATTAGTGACTTTCTGTCTCATGCTCTGGGGGATCAGAAAATACCAATGTGTACCAGAGGGAAGAAGAAATGAGGCTAAAGCACAAAGGAGCAGAGATAAGAATCAGAAAAAGAAAGCTCTCCTCATAGTCTCTGACTATTCCAGAAGCCTAAATTGATTTTTATATTTGGGTTTCATGCAAAGCCTCCCGTTTGCTAGAGTTTATGGTAGTGGAGTTTCTGCTGTTTACAACCAAGGTCTTGGACAATCCAAAGAAAGTAATACTATATCCCTTATAGGATCATACTGAAACGAAACGAGGTACCACACATAAAGTGCCTCACCCAGTGACTAGCACATAGTAATAACCCTTAAATAAATAGTAGCCGCTATCCTTCATTACATCGTGTTTATATCATAATCACTATCATACTATTCCAAATCATCCATCATATGTATATTTTCTTTCATGTATGTAATACACATTTGTGATCACATACTACGGGCCAGCACTGTGCTTAGAATGGGCAATGTGGTGAATAAGACATAGTATTTACCATCAACAAGAGCAACCGAGGAGGGGAGACAGATATTCAACCAGTAATTACAATCAAAGTAGCAAATTCAGTAAAATAGCTGGTTTACTGAATAGAGTGGACCATTGGACTGGGAACATTGAGAACAGACAGCTTCAGAGAGTCAGTAACATTGAGCTGATCTTAAAAGTTAGAAACTGAGCCACAAGGAAGACTTTCCGGTCAAGAAACAACAACAAAATGACACTGCAGAGGCATGTCGGGATGAAATTCCCTGGAAGGTCTGAGGAACTGCAGGTGATGGCGGGTAACTGCAACTGCAGTTAATTAGATGGGAATAGAAAGAGGGGCAGATGAGATTGGAGAAGTGAGCAAAAGCTAGACCAGAGAGGTCATAATAAAGAATGTGTATTCTAGTGTCCTTAGCACTGTTGGCTGACTATAGTTAATCATTTATTCTATATTTTCAAATAACTGGAAGAGAGGATTTTGGATGTTTCCAACACAAAGAAACAATAAATGTTTAAGGTGATGGATATGCTAATTACCCTGATTTGATCATTATACATTGTAAACAAATATTGAAATATCACACCATATCCCATAAATACGCACAATTATTTGTCAATTAAAATAAAAAAATTTAAAAGAACATGTATATAATTCTAAGGAGGTAATGCTTACAGCAGTAAACTCTTCCATGTACGAAACACTATTCTAAACATCTGGTAAGTCATTTTATCTTCACATAACAGAACATAGTAATCTTACCCGTCAAGAAATATGTCACAGGAAGCCTTGCCTGAAATAACATCATACTAAGTACAAGCCAGGCTTTGGATCCTATTAAGGGTTGAATTGTGTGCCTCTCAAATTCATATGTTGACATCCTAACCCTAACCCCTAGTATCTCACAATGTGATCTTATACATAAATAGGGTGGTTGCAGAGGTAATTCATTAAGATGAGTTCACACTGGACTAGGGTGGGCCCCTAATCCAATATTACTTGTGTCTGTAGAAAAAGAAGAAATTTGGACACAGACACACACACAGGGAGAACACCATGTGAATATAAAGACAGAAATCTACAA
The DNA here is from genome assembly GCF_000956105.1 of Propithecus coquereli. Taxonomy (NCBI): domain Eukaryota; kingdom Metazoa; phylum Chordata; class Mammalia; order Primates; family Indriidae; genus Propithecus; species Propithecus coquereli. The sequence continues at coordinate 8,557,831 of NW_012138302.1, forward strand.
GCCAAGCAATGCCAAAGATCACCAGCAGACCCTGAAGCTAGAGGAAAGACGTGGAACAGACACTCACTCACCACTCTCTGAGGGAACCAGCCCTGACAGTGCCTTGACCTCAGACTGCTAGCCTGCAGAACTATGAGACAATAAATTTCTGTTATTTAATCCCCCCATTTTATGGTACTTTGTTATGGCAGCCCTAGAAAACTACCACAGGGCCCGAAGTCAGTCCATGTAATCAGTATGCTACACAGTCTTGTTTTTTCCAGAGCCAGGAGAGCGTTTTAAGGAGTAAAGAAACTTGATCACATTTGCATTCTGGTCTATAATAAAATCAGCCTGCTCTTGCCTGTCTGTTCACCGAAATGCCCCCATTAGTCATAAAGATCGGTGGCTTGGGTCTTATCTGTCTCTTGGAGAAAAAAACAAGTGTAATACCCCCATATTCTTTGTAATACAACTCCGTTTGACATCAGTATTTGCCTCTTATCTATTTGGACAGGAACTTCCCTGCAAAATGCCTCATTTTTATAGATCTATGATTAAACTGTTCAAAAGACCCATTCTTTATTGCTTCCTGTTTATAAACTCATTCTACTTTGACTTATATCAGCAAAAACAAAACATTGGTGACCATTTTCTTTCTCCTCCTTACTCTACTTGACGGTAAATGTAAAATCATGAAGTTTTAGGAGGGGGCATTCTTTGGTCCCCTTATTGCAGCTATTCATCTTTCCTTGGGAGGAAAAGAGAGAGCACTGACTCTATTGGATGGAGATGTTTCTGTGGAATCTTTCTCTGGTGACTCGTAATCTAAAGCTGTTGAATCCAAGGAAGGCAGTTTTAACCACAGTATTTAATCTTATAGAGGCATTTATTGCATAGCTTTTTGTTTTGCCTTGTTTAATATAAACCACTGGGGACATGTTTCCTGGTTATATCATTTCATAAAGCAGAGTGTAAAGTAAAAAATCCCAGATAAGAAAAGGCCACACCTCCTTAAGAATTCTGTCACAGAATCTGCATTGTGTAAGGGACCTAGAGCCTCCAAACAACAGCAATAAAAGCATTAACTTTAATAATAATTATAATAACCATGGCTAACAGCCACAGAGGAAGCGTGGGGTACGGGCTATAAAGGCTCCTTCCGTAGTCAGTCACACCTGGATTTTTTTATTGCAGTTCTGACTCTTCCTAGTTACATTCCCTTGAGCAAGTTATTTATCTTCTATAAGCCTCAAGTTCCTCATCTCTAATATGGGGATATTAATAGTCCTTATTTCATAAGGTTGTTATGAGGATTAAATGGGATGGTGAATGAAAAGCTCTTAGCTCAGTGTCTGGCACATAATAAATATTCACTAAATGTTAGCTGCTATTATTATAAATAAGAATATAATTTATTGTATGCCTATTACATATCAGGGGCCTCCAGGTACATTATCTCTAATCCTGATAACAATCTTACAGGGTAATTATTGCTGTCTCCACCTTACAGATAAAAGAGATAAATTACTTGTTCAAGGTCACTTGCCTAGGAAGTAGCAAAGCAGAGGTTTCCCTGGATCTGAAAAAATATATCAAATTTCATCTGAATATCATCAAATTCATGGAAAAGCTGCCCAATAGAAAGCCTCCCTCCAACGCCATTATATTTCAAGGTGGCTTTTGTAAAACCTATAAAGTCATGATAAGGTCAAAGTATAATCTCTAGTAGAATAACTGATTTAATCAAAATCCATTTACTCCTTCAAGCTTTATCACAAAATTTACAGGGAAACTCAAAATGCCATCTAATCAATTAACTGTTCCCCATAAATAAACTTTAACATCCTTAAGTTTAAGAGTCTCTGCATTAGTCAGGATTCCTTGAGTAAAGGTTAATGAAGCCCATCTCAAAACATCTTAAGCAAAAGGGAAATTTATTACTCCTGTGTTTGAGAATTCTAAAAATCTAATTTCAGGCATAGCTGCATCCAGGTTCTTTGCTTTCCTCTCCTTCCCCACGCTGGCTCTATTTTCAGCTCTGCTTTCTTGTCTTGGCTGGCTTCCCCCTCTTCTCTGAAAAATTGCAGTATATGTTGATATAGATATTTGCCAAAAGTCTCAATGCTTTACCTTCATAGTCTAGTGACCCCAACAGAAAGAAGAACTTTTATTCCTCCAACATCTGTATACAGTTGATCCTTGGACAACATGGGTTTGAAATGTGTGGGGCCACTTACATGCAGGTTTTCTTCAACCTCTTCTACCCTTGAGACAGCAAGAACAACCCCTGCTCCTCCTCCTCCTCTTTCTCCTACTCAGCCTACTCAGCGGGAGGATGGACACCTTCACGATGATCCACTTTCACTTAATGAATAGTAAATATATTTTGTTTGCTTTGTGACTTTCTTTGTAACATTTCCTTTTCTCTAGCTTCCTTTATTGTAAGAATACTGCATATAATAAATCTAACATACAAAATATGTGTTAATCAACTGTTTATGTTATTAGTAAGGCTTTTGCTCAACAGTAGGCTAATAGTAGATAAGTTTTGGGGGAGTGAAAAATTATACCTGGATTTTTGACTGTGCAGGGGGTCATCATCCCTAACCCCTCCAGGGTCAACTGTATTGGTCATTGATAAGAACTCTGGCCTATTTATGCCATAGAGTATGATCAGTTCTATGAAGAAGTGAGATGGAAGCAGCACTTTGATTGACAGCCCCCACAGGGACTCCTTAGAATGAGAAAAGAGGTTCCTGAAGAAAGAATTCTATCCACAGAAAGGAATGGAAAGTGCAATAAGTATATAAAACTCCAATAAGTAACATGTTTACTAGAGGCTTTTTCAGAAAGAAATTTTAATGTTCAATTTTTGTTCTATTCTCTTCCATTCATTTAGTCAAAAAAAAAATTGTAGAACACTTACTATAGACATTGTTCTGGGTATTTAGAAAATACACAGAAGAAAAAGGAGAGTCCTTCAGTAGCATTGCATTATTTTTTCCTATGGCTGCTGTAATAAATTACCACACATTTGATGGTTTATAACAAAGTTATTATCTTACAGATTTGAAAGCGGGATAACCAAAATCAGTCTCGCTGGGCTAAAATCAAGAGGTCAATAGGGCCAGTTCCTTCAGAGGCTGGAGAGGAGAATCAGTTTCCTTGCCTTTTCTAGCTTCTTCCTGGGCTCATGGCCCCTTCCTCAAATCACTGAACCCTCTTGCTTCCTTTGTCACATCTTCTTCCTCTTCTGCAGTCAAATTTCCCTCTGCTTCCCTCTTTTAAGGACACTCGCAATTACATTTAGGGCTCACCTGAATAATCCAGATAATCTCTCTCTCTCTCTCAAGATCTCAAGATACTTAATGACATCTGCAAAGTTCCTTTTGCTATGGAAGATAGCATGTACAGGTTATGGGGATTAGAACACAGACATCTTGGTGGGGCATTATTCTGCCTTCCACAAGCCTAGTCCAAGAAGATATGACAGACAATCAAAGCAAATAAATAGACATACTCTCAGGCAAAGAAAGACATTATTTTCCAAAAGAGAAACCACAAATTATACATAGAATGAAGAAGTCACTTTCAGCTTCTGAGATCTAGTTTGGCTTCTTGATAAATAATAGCAAACATTTATATTGCTTATCATATATCAGATGTTGTTCTAAGCATCTTTCTTATATAACTTACTTATCTTCACAAAAACTCATCCTCATTGTATAGAAGAGGAAACTAAGGCACAAAGATGTTAAGCGACTTGCCCAAGATCACATTGAACTTGCAGGGCTAGGGTTTGCACTCAAGGTGTCTGATTCCGAAGTGCATACTCTTGATCATTTGAGATGGAACTTAAAAGTATGGATAAGCAGGCAAACACAGTGAGAAATGGAAGGGTATTATAGACAGAGGAACAGAATGAACAAAGGCACAGAGGCAAAGAAATGACAGGCAGATTCAGGCCAGTGAGTAGTCTGGGTTGGGTAAAGCATAGCAAGCCTAGGAGAAGCAGTGAGAGATCAACCTAGAGATCTAGCTCAAGGTCAGAGCAAGGAAGACCTTGAAACCGCGGACATGTCCCATAGCCGATGAGATCTTTCAGACAGTTGAGTATAGGGAGCTTGTATGAGCTGGGCCTCAGGAAGACTGATCTGGTAGCAATGTGAATGCCAGGCTGGAAGGGTGAGAAGGGAGCTGCCCGCTCTCCTCGGCTCCCTTGGCACTTTGTACATCATAGAATGTGTCTCACCCACTAGAGAGTGAGCTTCTGGAGGGGAGCTGAGTGTGTCAGCCACCTCTGGCTGCAGGTGCCAGTAGATGCTACATTTAACTACAAAACAGTACGGCTGGAGGGCAAGAGGAGGGTAGGTGTCGATGCTGTTACTGCTGATGCAAATAATACTATCTTGGAGTCAACTTAAAATGCCTTTACCCACATTTGCTGAAGGTTTTTAGCACAATAAAAAGTGTCTGGAAATTCAGGATACGCAGATCTATAGTCTCATCTTAGCTCTGCCACTTGCCTTTGTGAGATTTTGAGATAATTTCTCAACACCCCAAGCCTTGTTTTCTTGCTCTTTAATAGAAATAAAATTATTTCATTGGTCATTGTTAACTTGCAAGGTAATAGTTATTCAGTTCGAATAAGCGATCTAACATACGAATGGCACTCAACATTATTGTTATGATTACATTATATTCATACTTAATTTTGTCACCAGCTCACCGTTAGGTCCGTGTAACTATTTTGTCCCATTTTACAGACCAGAAAACAGAATCTCAGGGAGAAGAAGGGATTTATCCAAAGCCATTCAGTAGAGAAGTCTGGATTTGAACCTACTGCGGTGGAATCCCAACTTCGTGCAAATCTCACAAAGGGAAATGAAGCCCAAGGGAAAGGGCAGCACAAGTGTGAGCGAGATGGGCTTCTAGAAAGTCGCCCGCAGATCTTTGAGGAAGCGGGAGGGCAGAGATTTGGAAGCAGCCATCTCTTCACCTGTCGCCAGCCACACCCTGGGCCCGGCGGAGGAGGGCGCGCCGCCTCCGGAGCTGCTTGAAAACTTGGCCCCGCCCGGCAACAGCCTTCTGCGTCCTTAGCGACCAGGGCGGGAGCAGCCTTGGCCGAGAGCGGGGCCCTGCGACTGGCCCGATTCCTGGGGCCCGATCTCCACGCCGCACCCGCACCCTGGTCTCCGCGCGCGCGGCGGCTTCCCGGGAGACAAGCACCACCGAGCGCGCACCTCTGGGCTGCCAGGGTGGGAAACGCCGCCCCAGCGGTAAGGCCGTCCTCTCTGTTCTCTCCTGGAAGAGGTCTCAGGGCTGAGGTGCAGCTGCTGGGCAGGGAGGAGACTGGACAATCACAAATTCTGGGCCTTGAACTTTCCAGACAGGTTCAAAGGGGTTGCAGGTCCCGTTGGATGGGTGGCTGCCCACTTTAGCGCCGTCCACATGCAAAGAGAAGCTGAGGTCTTGGGAAGAATCCCGGTCTAGCTATTAGACTGGCGGATTGGAAACACCTGTGCCCCTCATTCTCTTTGTGACCACGGTCAAATAACACACCCTCCCTGGGCCTGGGTTTTCCAGTCTTGAAAGGAGCATTTTTACCTGTGGCCAGGTTTACTGAGCTTCTGAGCTTCCTTTTGCGTGAGACCTGCTTAAACACCCAGTGCTTATCTCATGCGAGATCTCAACTTCAGTTTCATTGGATTGTTGCAGAGACAGATCAATCAGTGATAGCAAAAAGCCCTCTTCCCTGTGTATAGTCTTTCTTCAGCCGCATTATCTCGGGATCCACCGCAAGTCCCTGAGAGCAGAACTAGAATTATGCCGATTTCATAAGTGGGGAAACTGAGCATGAGAGCTGAATATGGATTCTCCAAATATCCCACTAAAGCCCTAGTTTCCTCTCTGATCTCACAAGAATTCCATCTGATGTCTGGTAGTACAGGAAGGTAGAGTCACCTAACATCTCAGTAGGGCTGCTTTGCAGACCTCTTTAAGTGAGATTCCCAACTCTGCTCATTACTGGCTATGTGATGTTGAGTAAGTTACCTAGCTACATGACGTCTGTTCCCTCAACTGTAAAACAAGAATGATAATAGAAATTAAAAGTATCTCACTCATGCCTTTATTAGGAGTATTAAGTTAGATAATGTAGGTAAAACACCTCTTCCTCGTATTATTATTGCCGTTGTTATTGACAAGCATGCTGCAGTTCCCTAGCGGAAAATCAAGAGGAATGATTTATTTATTTTTGCCCCCAAGGATTTGAAGGAATTTTAAGAAGGATCATGTCTGCAGTTTGGAAGACTCCCTGTGGGTCAGATGCAATGCCTGAGATCACGGTGAAAATCGTTGGAAGTAAACACTTTCGATACCTTGTGGAAAAGCCAAAGACGTAAGACTACGTTTTGAAAAATATCTATGTTGCTTGGATAATAATGAAGTTTTATTGTTTTTTTTTAAACCCAGAAATTTAAATTTAAAAATGCCATCCATGGAAAATTAAGTATTAAGATCTAACAGTGGAAGTACAATAGTGTTGATAACTTCCATGCACACTGTTTTCCTGATATTTTTCGTCTTTGTAATTCCCCATAATCCTTAATTACTCAGGCTGATTTTCCACATAGATGGGAAATGTGAGAATTGCAACATTTATAAACATTAATGGAGTATTGCTGCTTTTCCTCATTGGGTTTGTAATCTACCACATGTAGTAATTTTTTTTCAGTGGGGGGCGTGGAGAGGTTTGTTAGTCAATTTGTTGTGAATTAAAGGAGTGGGATTAATAACGGATCATAAATTATAAGATTTTCACTTACTCTTGTATGCATTTGATACTCCTCTAATCAGGGGCTTCTCAGAGCATAGCTAAGATGTCTTTCCTCCCTTCCAAACCCATCACAGTCACATTTGAGAGAGGACACTCATGTATCTCGAAAATTCACTAGATGTTTGGTACAGAAGGGTATGACTAGCTCTTTCTTACAGAGTAAGTGGCTCACAGAATAAAAGAAAAGAAGATACTAGACCTGCCTTTCTTATAGTAGGCATTCCATAAATAGTATCCTTCCCCTTCTAAGATTATTTCCTTAGCTTGCTCTTCTATTTCAGAAACTCACAAACTGAACAAATAAGCAAACAAAAAAGACATGGCATCATTGAATATAGGTGCAAAAAGCGATGCTATCATCAGAGTCACCGGGAGAGTCCTTAAAAATGAAGAGTCAGGATCCAACTGAAGACCTACTGAGTCAGAATCTCCGAATGCAGGTCGCCAGTACCACTGTTACGAAGTACAGGCTTTATAAACGCTTTAGAAAGGCGAATTGATTTTTTCTTCCCACCTTCATTATTGTTAGCCCAGAGAGGTTCCAAAGTGAGTGCTATAATCAGTTAGTGATGTCTGCCATGGCACAGAAGTAAGCTTTGCAGCACACGATTAATACGTCTGGGATCCCTACAGAGCTGAGAGATGTGAGTTTGAAGCCCAGCTCTGTTTCTTCCTTGCCTTTTAACATTGGGAAAGTGAATTAACATCTCTGGCCTCAAAATCTACATCTATAAAGTAGAAATAAAACAACACCTGTTTAGTAGTAGAGTTGTGAGGATTAAATGAGAATAAGTATGAAAAGCACCTTTTCCAGTGTTTACCACACTAACATGTTTAATAAATGGTTCTGCTATTACTTTTGAAGCATGCCTTTCCATGGATAGAAAACATTTAATGGAAAATCAAATTCCTTTCTATGAAATGCTTGCCATCTCTTTTATATGCTATACCTAGGAGGCAGGTTATCTCTATTTTCTAGATGACGAAACTAAGACACTGTGATAAGATAAGTGATTACTCTAAGATCTGTGAAGTCCTTGTCACTGTCAAATGAAGTTAATAGAATTGGTTTGGACACCTGACTCAGATCTCCTTCTACCTGGAAGACTACATTACTACTAATTCCATCCCTTCCTTTGGTTGTTTGGTTAACCTCATTTTTTCCCAAACCTCTTGCTTTTTCCGGGGGTATGAAGTTTGATATGTTTTTAAAAGGAAAGTGGGAGAAGAGTCCTTGTCCTTTTAAAATAGGAAACAATTCCTTCATCTTATAAAAAGGTACCTTTCCCTCTCCTTCTTTCAAAAAAACTTGAGAAACCAGGAAATAAAAGAGTACATTAAATCAGTTAAATTAATAAAAAACACAGTTCTTTCTTTCCTATGACACTATAAAAATCAGCATTTTTAGTATTATGACAAGTAGTTTGTGTTTCTGATAGACTTCATGCTATTGCTGGGATGAGATAGAACAATTCACATGCTTTACTAAAATATTGTTGTATGGCTTAAAAATAAATAATTCTCAAGAGGCTTCTTGTTACTCAGGTAGGAAAAGCCCTACCACTCTCAAGTCATGCATAGCCTAGAATCTGTGTCCCCTAAAGTGATTATACCCATAATTCAGGGCTGCAAGAGGGTGTTTGTTTCCTTTGAGTTGAATCAGTTGAACCCATTAGTAAGGATCTATATAAGAAGTACAAATAAATGCCAAAAAAAAGTCCTCTCCAAAAGGAAAATCTTAATTAAAAGAAACTCATGAATTAATAATGGATGGAAAAACAGAAATCTTCTATTATATCCCCATTTAGCTCAGATTTCCTATAAGACATGTATTGAAATTGTCTTAGTCTGTCAAACCTGAAAGTGACTTTTAATATATAGACTTGCTAGGGCTGCTGTAATAATCTACCACAACCTGGGTGGCTTAGAAAAAAGTTTATTGTCTCACAGTTCTGGAGGCTAGAGGTTCAAGATCAAGGTATCCACAGAGCTGTAATCCCTCTGAAGGTGCTAGGAAAAAATCTATCTGTCTCAGGCTTCTCCCCTTGCTTCTGGTAGTTCCTTGGTTTGTGGACAATTGTTCACGGATGAAAGGAAAATAATACATATTTAGTATCACAGTTTTCATAAAGAAGATCAAAGAATGAAACAAGTGTCACCTAGTTCGTGCTATCATCATTTTCCTCCTAGATCACTATGACAGCCTTCTATCCAGCTGTCTGTTTCTAATCTTCTAGTTCTCTTATCTGCTTTCTAAAGTCTTGTTCCTCAATGTGCAGTCCATGGACCGATGTGTAGTCCATGGACCAGCATCAATCCCACCTGGGACTTCGTTAGAAACAGAACCTCAGCCCCCTCTCCTGATGTACTGAGTCAGTCTGACTTTAAGGAAGATTCCCAGATGACTCTTATGCACATTCCAGTTTGAGAAGCCCCATTCTCAAGTATGGACAGCATGATTTTTCTAAAATGTAAATCTGATCTTGTGCTGCCACCACCAGCCCCAGATTTGTCTTCCTCACTTAGGGGCTCCTGTTAACACACTTAGGAATTATTACACGCTGACAACTTCCTATGCATTTCTGTCTTCCCCATTTAAGTATAAAGTGTATGTGCACAACTGTATCTTCAGCACAGAGGATAAAATCTTGTACGTGATGAAAGCCTATTAAATATATTAGAGCAACATGGTTGCCAAGAAAAATAAAGATCTAGAAAGACAATAGTTGCTTCAAATAAATCCAAATCTAAAGGCCCATGCTGTTAAAATAGCATGCAAATATTACTATAGAAGCCTGATGGGTAATGTGCCAGGTGACAGGAGACAAATATTCTCATTTTCAAAAAGGAGATAAGAGTAGGCAATAGAAATACAGAGCCTGAGACCTGTGGACAATCCCTGGCAAAACCGTTGCCCAAATAACTAAATATATTAGTTATGAAAACAAAACACAAAAGTGATGATCACCAAGGGTTGGTATGTGTCAACTAAAAACAGATTATGCCAGACTGGTCCCATTCCCTTTATCAACAAGATCACTGCAGCCCAAATGAAGGCAATGATAAAGAAGTAGTATTTGTTGATTTCAGTGTGTCATTAGGTACATCTTTCTCACAAAGTCCTGAAACAAGGCAGGACATTTTAGACTTAAATTCTAGGTGATGTACCTAGGTGAAGATAGGTGATATACCACCATGGTGGTGACTGAACAATTAATATAAATGCAACCTGCTGGAGTTGTAGAGATTTGTGTGTGACCTTGTTCTTATGCAACATTTTCTAATCCACAATCAAAGGAAGATAGACAAATCATTTCAGTAAACATGTAGGTTGCAGAATGCTGGAAAGGCTTGGCAGGGAAATGAGCTAAAACCAACAAGATCAAATCAGCAGAAAAATATGCAAAATCTATCTTTAGGTAAGTGTACATATAAATGGTTATGTGGAATAAATGTTTGGGTTTTTTCTGTGCTTGAGCTTAGCAGGAGGCAAGGGTATTGAGACAGAGGGATGTGGAGGCCACCTAGACTCAGAACTCAGTGCAGTAGTGTACTTCATTCTAGATGCCACAATTTAGGAGGGACCTCCACACTAAAGGTGGGGGCAGCAAAGGGCATTAAGGGAGATCCAGGGCATGAAATGTGTCCTAGGGGAACATTTAGAGAATTTGGGGATTGAATTGTTAAATAGAAGAGGCATTGGGTCCATTTCAAGAAACTCCTGTGGGTAGAAAGGCTTCCCATGAATAAAGCTGACCGTGATAGTTTCTTCCAATGTCAAGAGTCAGTGACCCAAAGCACTTCCTCATCCCACAGATACATCACTGTGGGTACAGCATTGTTAGGCACAGGGGAAGCTGACTGCAAGTTTTTATGGGGAAGGGTAGTAAATATTTGTAATGCAGGCATGCCTTGTTTTATTGTGCTTCACTTCATTGCTCTTCCCAGATATTGCATTTTTTACAAATTGAAGGGTTGAGGCAATCTTGCAACAAGCAAGTCTGTGTGCACCATTTTTTCAACAGCATGTGCTCACTTCATATCTCTATGTCACATTTTGGTAATTCTCACAACATTTCAAACTTTTTCCTTATTACTATATCTGTTACGGTCATCTGTTATCAATGATCTTTGACGTTACTATTGTAATTATGTCGGGGTGCCACAAACTGTGCCCATGTAAGATGCTGAATGTAATCAATAAAGGTTATGTGCGACCTGACTGCTCCACCAACCATCCATTCCCCCATTTGTTTCCTTCTCTTTGGTCCTCTCTGGTCCCTGAGACACAATATTGAAATTAAGCCAATTAATAAACCTACAATGACTTCCAAGTGTTCAAGTGAAAGGAAGAGTTGTGTATCTCTCACTTTAACTTAAATGCTAGAAATGATTAAGCTAAGTGAGGATGGCATGTCAAAAGGTAAGATGGGCTAAAAGGTAAGCTTCTTGTTCCAGACAGTTAGACAAGTTGCTAATGCAAAGGAAAAGTTCTTGAAGGAAATTAAAAGTGCTACTCTAGTGAACACACAAATGATAAAAAAGCTAAATAGCCTTATTGCAGATATGGAGAAAGTTTTATTGGTATGGATAAAAGACCAAACCAGTCACGACATTCCTTTAAGCCAAAGCCTAATTCAGAGCAAGACCCTAACTTTTTTAATTCTGTGAAGGCTAAAAGAGGTGAGGAAGCTGCCTAAGAAAAATCTGAAGCTAGCAGATGTTGGTTCATAAGGTTTAAGGAAAGAAGCCAATTCAACAACATAAACATGCAAGGTGAAGCAGCAAGTGCTGATGTAGAAGCTGCAGCAAGTTATTCAGAAAATTTACCTAAAATCAGTGCTGAAGGTGGCTACACTAAACAACAGATTTTCAATTTAGATGAAACAGCCTTCTATTGGAAGAAGATGCCATGTGGGACTTTCATAGCTAGAGAGGAGAAGTCAATGCCTGGCTTTAAAGCTTCAAAGGATAGTCTGCCTCTCGTGTTAGGGTGTAATGCATCTGTTGACTTTAAGTTGAAGCCAATGCTCATTTACCATTCCAAAAGTCCTGGGGCCCTTAAGAATTATGCTAAATCTACTCTGCCTGTGCTTTAGAAATGGAACAATAAAGCCTGGATGGCAGCACATGTGTTTACAGCATGGTTTACTGAATACTTTGAGCCTACTGTTGAGACCAAATGCTCAAAAAAAATTCTTTTCGAAATATTACTGCTCATTGACAATGTACCTATGCAGTCCATGGACCAAGGAGTAATTTAGACTTTCAAGTCTTATTATTCAAGAAATCATTTCATAAGGCTATAGCTGCCATATATAGTGATTCCTCTGATGGATCTAGGCAAAGTAAATTGAAAACCTGGAAAGGATTCACCATTCTAGATGCCATTAAGAATTTTCATGATTCATGGGAGGAGGTCAAAACAACAACATTAACAGGAGTTTGGAAGAAGTTGATTCCAATCCTCATGCTTGACTTTAAGGGATTCAAGAATTCAGTGGAGTAAGGAGCTGCAGATGTGGCGGAAACAGCAAGAGAACTAGAATTAGAAGTGGAGCATGAGGATGGGACTGAATTGCTGCAATCTCATGATAAAACTTAAATGGGTGAGGAGTTGCTTCTATGGACGAGCAAAGAAAGCGGTTTCTTGAGATGTAATCTACTTCTGATGAAGATACCGTAAACATTGTTGCAATTATAACAAATGATTTAGACTATTACATAAACTAAGTTGATAAAGCAATGACAGAGTCCCAGAGGATTGGCTCCAATTTTGAAAGTCCTACTGTGGGCAAAATGCTATTGAACAGAATCACATGCTACAGAGAACTTTTTCATGAAAGGAACAGGCAATTGATGCAGCAAACTTCACCGTTGTCTTATTCTAAGAAATTGCCATAAGTACTTCAACCTTAAGCAACCACCACCCTGATCAGTCAGCAGCCATCAATATCAAGGCGAGAACCTCCACCAGCAAAAGATTACCACTCACTGAAGGTACAGAGATGATCATCAGCACTTTTTAGCAATAAAGTATTTTTAATTAACATTGTTTTCTTAGACGTATTGCTATTTCACACTTAACAGACCACAGTGTAGTATAAACATAACTTGTATATGCACTGGGAAGCCAAAAAAAAAAATGATGTGACCTGCTTTATTATGATATTCACTTTATTGTGGTGGTCTGGAATCAAACCCACAATATCCCTGAGGCATGCCTGTGATTTACATTGATATTTATAACCAAGAAATGCAATGTATTTTCCCCTGTGACTCTCTTGGAGCCCATATTCTGTCATTTCTGAATCCTCCAAAGCCCTTTGTAATAATACATTCTTCATGACTTGTCTTAATTTTTGTAAGTGTTAATATTAACAGTTTTAGAAATTAATACACATGTGGAATTACAGCAACATCCTTTTCACAAATATTGAGCACTTGGTAGATGCCAAACCTTGGGTACATGGCAGTGTACCTGAAGTTCTAGTGACGGAATATACACAACAGATAAACAATGACCATTCAAGAGGGGATAGTGCAATGAAGAAAATAGAAGATCATAAGGGTATATCAAGTCACAAAGGGTGTTTCCAGAAGTTCTCCCTGAGCAAGTGACATTTGAACTGAGACTGTGTGCAGTGTGCAGACAGGCAGCCAGAATTATCCAAAGAGAATTACCCCAGTTCAGCTTGCAGCGAGCTGGTGAAGACAGGCCCAGCCTTCATCCCAGTGGGCATGACTCTACCAGATTCCAACTATCCATAAACCTAATAGTTTCTTCTTCCTTACCCTGCCCCAGAAGAAGAGTGTGCAACTTTCCACAGGGCCCAAGTTCTCCAGATATTGAATATCTGGCTTTCCCAGAAACTGTTACAAACAGATGGCACCTAGGTTGAATGCCTGGAGCCCAAGTACACTTTTTTTTTATACCTGGTTGTTGCCTTATGCTTGTTTCATAGAAAGTAGAACAGCATCCCTTACTGGGAGTACAGTGTACAGGATCAGGAAACCCATATAGCTGCGACTTTCCTGCCCCTGCCCCTGAAGTCCAGCCTGACCCAAGGGACACCACAGGTGTTCACCTCCATCCTCATGACTCCACCGATATATAGAGAAAGCAAATCATGCAATTTCTGAAGGAAGAGCATTCTGGACAGATGGAAGCCCTGAAATAAGGCCTTTTATTGTGTTTAAGGGGGAGCAGGAAAGCCAATGTTTGTGGAGCACAGTGTGGAAAGGAGAGAGGGGCAGGAAGTGAGGTCAGAGAGGCCAGCATGGCTCACATCATAGCTTGTGTGGGCCGTTGTAGAACTCTAGATTTTATTCTATGTAGCATGGGAAACCATTGCAAAATTGAGAGCAGTGGAGCACCTCTTGTATTTACGTTTTCCAAAGGATGGTTCTGGCTGCTGAGTGGTAGATAAACTGGAAGAGACACACGTGAAAAAAGAGAGACCATTTAGGGTGTCATTATGGTAATCCAGGCTAGAGATGATAGCAGTGACCAATTATTGTTCCTGCATAAACCCTGGATAAATTGTGTGATTTAAAAATTCAAGTACTCTACATATTTTTTAGAAACAATGGATTAAAAAAAACCTTATCTTTGTTTATTGCTTTTCCCACTATATAATCTATGTAAATAACTTAATATCCATGAATTCACTCTCTCCTTAAATAATATCACAGAAGACACTATTAACTCCATTTTCACAAGTTCAAAATGAAGTAATATGTTAAAATTATACTTCTCGTAAGCCCTTTCCGCTGAATGAAATTGCTTCTTTATTAATCTCTTACAATGGTTTTTGTTTGCTTGCTTTTTGTTTGTTTTTTATTTTTGTTTTTATGTGTTTATTCTAGGCACTGTGAGAAGTATAAAGAAGCATGATGTACTGTAGCATAAGACATAGGCATGACTCTTTAAGTAAGAGTACATGGCATTATGTGACTGAATGTCAAATAAATGTTTTGGAAAATAGGTGCCCATTGATCCCAAATATTGAAACTTCGATGTAATGGTTGTTATTTTACCACTTGAAATTCTATATTTCAAAAAATATAATAAAAAGTCAAAGTCAAAAACAAAATACTATAATAAATATGACAGCAAAAAATTTAACCCTCTTGCTATATAAAGAGCTCTTACAAATCAACGGGAAAAAGATGAGCAGCCCAATCTCAATAATTGGCAATAGACCTAGACAAGCAATTCACAAAAGAAGAAATTAAAATGAACAATACATATGTGGAGAAAAAATTCAACTCACATGATAATGATAATAAAAGAAATTTAAACAGCAATGAGATATTATTTACAAAGCAAATTAGCAATGTTTTTATAATGGTAATCCCCAGGGTCGACAAGGGTTTAGAGAAAAATAATACTGATGTGCTATTGGTTAATTTAAAGTATAGTCATCAAAAGCCTTAAAAATGTATGTACTTTGGCATAAAATCTGTATCCATGTATCAATTCTGTGAAAACAATTATGGGTGGGTGTAATGGTTTAGTTTCAAGATTTACATAAGAAAGTATAAGTCTGGGTCCCAGGAGGAAACAGATTACACACTCAAATTAGGATGATTCGAGGAAGATTTAGCTACAAAGGGACTAATTACAAAGATGCAGGCTGAGATGAAGAGAACTGCATGATACAGTGCAGGCCTCCTGGGCTAGCAGCTGCAAGGTTGGTACAAGCACTAGATCTGAAGGGAGGAGAAGAAGAGAATATTACTGAAACTTAATGCAGGAAGCATTTAGCTTCCTGTAACTCAGGCCATCTTGAGAAAAGTACCGACCTTTGGTCAAGAGACACAAGTAGCCTAAGTCAACCTTGCAGGGAGGCAACCACCTCCTGCCGAAGCTGCACATTGTTCAAAACCAACCAGAACCGGAGGACGTGGGAGCTGTTGATAGCGTCCACCCAGGCCAGCTCCCTGGGGTGGAGAAGGGTAGTGAGAATCAAGGGGCAGAAAGAACATCTCCAGCAAAGCAGAAATATTTAGATTGATAAAAATTTGGAAACCAAGTTACCATTCAACAATATAGGACAAGTTAAATTCACTCTTGTATATCTGTATAAGAAATATTATTTAAACATTTAAAATACTGTTGCAGAGTCACAAGTGTTGACCAGTAAATGTATCCACATTACATTGTTAACTGGAAAATTTTGTTAAAGATTACAAAGCTGTATAATCTACTTGTGTTTTAAAAGAAAAAAACAAAAGTTCATGTGTATGTATATGGCAACTTTATGTAAAGAGATAATATAATACCTGGCCACATTTAGTTTAACCAGTTAAAATTTTGAGATAACACAGATTTATATTTGTGGAGTACACTTTCTAAAATCCATGATCTCTTTACATCTCCCTGATTTAGCTCAACCCAATGAAACAAAATAACATAGCAATAATTATTGCCTCCCATTCTCGTAGACTGTGTGGATGCATCCAGGGGGATGGTAAAGAGAGAGAACTGTTTGTGCTGCATCCTCTCAGAGTACAGATAGAAGACCTGGCTCAGAAACTGTGCCCTACAGCACAGAGGTAATTGGTGAAGAGGCCAGACCGTTACACAATCATTTTGCTTAGACTTGCAAAAGCAAAACAGGAGAGAATGCAAGTGCAAAAGACATTAAATTTCATGCTGATAAAGGTTGGCTCCAAGATTTAGAAGCTGCACAGTCTGTAAAGCCCCTGGGAATAATCTATCTGAGGACATCATGATGCAACAGTGTTTGAGGTTTCATTTCCCCTAAAATTAAGAAATGTGATTCAGAAGAATCCTGCTTTATCAGAACAGATTTTTAATACTAATTAATATTTGATTTTTTAAAATAGGTAATTTATAGAACTTGAATTTATTGTGATTGGTAAATAGATGATATTAATTATCTCTCTTTTTATCTATTTAAATAGATTTCCCTGAGTTCCTACATTCTACAAAACCTTGACCTTTTGAACTTTAGTTTTGCCTATCAATAAAGAAAATTTTGGAGTCCAGAGGAAAGAGCATCCCTTTGCAGCTGGGTGGTGAGGGAGTTTATAAAGGAGCTGACACTTTAACTTACGACTAACATAAAATTATCATTTGTCAAGGACTGATTGAGCACCAGCTCGGTGCTCAATATTTTATGCATCTTATCTTGATAAGGATTATATTTCTCATCTCACAAATGAGAACTTGAAAATCAGAGATATGAAGTAACTTGCCCAAAGTCACGCAACATGGAAGAATTTATATGAATATATGTGTGGTGGCTGACACATATAAGCATTTAGAACATATTAGCTAGTATCATTATAATGATGAAGAAATGATTTGGGCATAGGTTTGGGAGTTGAATGAAAGTACTTTTAAGATCTTTTTGAAGATGAAATTTCTATGATAATAATGCATGTTATGGCTCCATGGCATAAAAAAAGAGAAAAAGGAAAAAAAAAAAAAAAAAAAAACCTTCCCACTTCAACACAACAACATTTGCTACATTAGCACAGGCTTCACATTTCAGCTTCCCTGTGGAGTTTGGTGAGATTTTCAACTGTACTCCCCTCCCCTTTACTATTTTATTTTTTATTGTCTTTTTAAAAAGAGAAAAGTCTGGTTGTCTTGATTATCTCTTATTACTCCCAAATAAGAACATGCTTTCATTTACTGAAATTAGATCCCCATTCACTGTGTTGGCACACTCTGGACTGTCTTCTCCAGAGGGTTTAGGGCCTGTTCGATGGGGCACAGTTGGAAATTGGTGGCATTGAGTCTCTGCCAAGGCTGGCAGACCTTTAAGATGGCATCTGGTGACCTTTTGCTGAGCCCCCTGGGTCCTCCATTTGAGATTTTATGTTCTCAGCAGGGGTGTAATCCAAATCAAATGTGAGATCTGGTGAGCTGGAGTTACATGGAGGTGGGGCCATTGGGGATCCCTACATTGCTTTGGGCAGAGGATGCTACCAGACACCCTTGCAGTGTTTCTTTATAACCCTGAGACACTGAGCTCTAGTGGAGGCTGTTTCTAAAGGGCTGGTTTGCAGGAAGAGCCCACTGTGAGAGAGGGAACAATTGGACAGTTTTCTCCTCATTTATTTATCATCCAGCAACACAGTAATCCTCCTTAATTGCTCTCCTTCCTGGATGACACTAAACTCTTCATGGCACCCCAGGAGCAGCAGCTGAGGTCAGAAGTACATATGCAGAAGCTAGCTGTGTCTTGCTTCCAAGACAGTATTGATGGCATTTTTTTTTTCTTGCTTTGAAATGGCAAATTTCTATTTTCAGTAATGTAGGTAGATAGCAGACAAGCCTAGAAGAAAGAACTGTGAGTTTGTGAACAGCATAACGACCAATGCGTGTTGACGAGTAATTGTTTGTGCTAACCATAGACACATATCGTTTCTCAGCTGGAGAGTCGTTTTCATGATAATTTTTAAAGTGCTATGTATTTTTTTGGAAAAAAAAAACAGCTTTTACTTGAAACAGATTTAACAGTTATTTTTGGTTTTACATCTACTGTGGCTGTTTTAGAAGACAGGCAGATACATTTCACATTTCTTGAGCAATTCTGTCCTGAGACTGCCCGCGAAACGATTTTGAAGGTGATTAAAGCAATGATAATATATCACCCATGCCTTCATTCAGAAGAGTTATCTCTGACCCACGACCATTTTTTTGCTTTCACAACCTACTTTTCCTACTTCGGTTGCCTGCTCCTCTACTTTCTGTCCCTCACATAATCCCAAACTTCCATGGACCTGCCATTAACTTTACTGGCAATAGGATCTGAGTTTGTGCAATCAAGTAGACTTAGATTTAAATCCTGGCTCCAATAATGAAAAGCCATGTAGAATTGGGAAAATCACATAAACTTTCCAAACTTTATTTTCTTCATCCTAAAATGAGAATAAGATGAGCACCTGCTTATAGTATTGATTTGAGAAATAAATAAACTAACATATGTAAATAAATATTGTGTGGCTGTCATGTAGTTAAATGTTCAGCAATACTATTATTTTTGTAACCATTGCAGACCATAGTTATTTCTCTTTTTATGAACTCCAAATAGTACTTATTCTTTGTGACATTCATTTAGCATTTATTTGTATACTGACTAGGTATGCTTCCTAGTATTTATTTAAATTTTATACCAATTTAACACTTTATAGAAATATGATATATTTATATTTACATAAAAGTGCCCATGTCGTAAGTCCTTGGCTAGGGAAGCTCTAGGGTTCATTTTTCACACTGTTCATTACTTACAGTAAGGGTTTTGGAGCAGAAGGATAGATTATCTTTGTAAGTATGAGGAAGAGGGCAAGGGAAAAGACAAAGCCTGAGAAGATAATAACATGGTCTTTCCATGGTAGAATGATCCACAGACAAATAACCAATGTTTTCCTCTACATTCCACCATATTGAGTTACCACTGTTCACACCACCAAACTAACACCTTCCATTCTTATGCCAGCCTAGTGCATGAGGAGGCTGCTTGTGAGTAACAAAGTGCAAAACTGTTTCTTCACAGCAAGGAAGATGAGAACATGAAAACAGAAACTCAAACAGTGCTCCAGAAACCCCTGACTGGTAATGCAAGCCTCCCAGCTCCTACTAACCTCACTGATGAGCAAACCAATTATAACCCAGATGGTGGGGAAGAGAGGAAGCACCCAGAGAACATTCAGAAACCAGAGAACAACCAGAAACTTCTAACAGGAGCAAACAATAGCAGATTCCTGGATGGCAAAGTGAGTAACAAGAAATAACCAAGTTTTCTTGGTAATTTATTAGGAAAACACAGATAAAAACACAGGTTCACACAAACATACACTCGTACAAATGGTATATTTTGCATGAGATAGAAAATAGAACCAGTTTTTTTCCATATGAAAATGAATTTCAAGGTCATTTTGTATACTGCATCTTTGTTCACCATCAGTTGAGCTGGTCATCCTACTCTGCCTGTGGCTAACTCGGTGATACTCAGTAACACAGTGATAAGTGTCACTATATAGGCAAAGTTGGGGCATGTTGGAGGGGAAGGGTCTGCCTGCTTTCATATTACAGGAAGAGATAATTTATTTTTAAAATCCAATGCAACCATGTCTAGATATCAAAAAATGAGAGGCCCCAAACTGTCTTGATAGAAATATATATCACTGCATTCTGTTCACAATCAACCAAATAATCCATAACAAACTAACTTGATAATGATGAATCTGAATGATTAGTAATTTGTAATTAAAAAGCAAGTATAGCAGCAATTGAAAACTGGATTTAAACCAAGACAAAACTAATGATTCATTGATAACAAAGTACTATTTCCAAAATTGCTGAAATTGCAATTAAATGGATACACAGAGTAGGAGTTTTGCAATGCTGCCAAGCATTAAGCAACAGCCAGATATTTTAATAGAATACTGAATTAGAGTCTGCAGTAAACTCTAAGATAACTATTTTTAGTTTGTAATTTTAATAGCCTTTTCTAAATCACTGAGATGCTAGCTAGTCTGTAGTCATATGAGAAAATGAAAGTCTATGGATTTGTGATCTTTTGCTAAGAACCATACAAAGGATTACAATTTTGGAGTGATTAGCAGACCATCTATGGACCTCAGGCTACACTCTGCAAGGTCTAATCGAACACTGAAGTCCAGAAACAAAAATGATTTGCCCAAAAGGTTAGTAGCACAGTCTAAGTTGGAACTCAGGCCTCCTAGTCCCCAGCTGATGTGTTCTTTTGCCTTTCTCATGGTGAATCCTGAATTTAGGGCCTCATTAGAGCAGGAGATAATGCATCTGCGGAAGTGAAATAATCTATTATGAATTTAAAGACCTCTGAGTTTTTACCCCAATTTTGACTCTGGTATTAATATATTTGTTGTTGTTTTTGCTCCCCAAGAATGATCTTGGTAATAATATTATAGTTATAAAACACCGTATTGCTGACTGGCTGCTTTCAGGTAAATTTTATTATTTGCTCTTTGGAATTATTGCTGTGAGGTAGATGCCACTGTTATTTCTGTCACTGTAGCATAGATGATAAAACTGAGACTCAGAAAGGTAAAGTGACTTAAGTATGCAGATAGGATGTTTGCCCAGGTTTTCTTTCTCTTTTCCCCTTTACTTACATTTTTATTGGTCTTTCTAAGATATTACATAATCATGTAAATATTTTGGAAAAACAGGAGAATATAAATAAGAAAACAAAGTTCAACCAAAGAAAACTAGTGGTTTTCTTTCCCTTTTGTCCCCTTCGTTCCTCCATGCACAGATATATAATGAGAATCATTATGTCCATACTCTCTGTTATCCCACTTGATTCACTTCACATCAAGAATTCTCCCCTTGGCATGAAAAACATTCATCCTACACATCATCTTTAATGGCTGCATGTGAGCCACACTCAGAACTAACACTTAGATAGCGTTTACTATGTGCCAGGCACTATTCTGAGCTCGTTGCTCATATTAACTAATTTACTATTCCCAAGCACCCTATAAGGTAGGAACTTTTATTATCTTCAGTTCATGGATGAGGAAACTGAGAAACAGAGAGGTCAAATGCCCTTCCAAAGTCATAAAGCCGAGAAGTCGCAGAGCCACAATTCAAGCCTAGGTTCTAGGTCCTTAATCACCAAACTCTATCCATTTGTTTATACAGACATAACATGGTTCATTTAACAAATCCTTTATGGGCATTTAAGCCATTTCTAGTTTTTCTCTTATACATGGAAGTCTGTTTCTTGACACTCCTCCTAACACATCAAGCTGCCCATTCCTGCCATGGTCTTTGCATTTGCCATTATCATGGGTAGACTGCTCACTGGGTAAACTATTCTTGAACTTCCATGATCTGGATTATTTGCCAGCTCTCTGGTCCCAGAGGGAGATGATTTTCCCCTCCCCTCCCAGGACTCAACAGGGTTTCTGGGGGGAGGCTCAGCAGGGATAACACACAGCCACCAAACATAGGCAGGCCTTGTGGGAGGTGTGGGGACCGACTAATTGGTTCTGTCTGCTGGGCGGGCATGTGGTGCTGGCCTGCCAGATGGCAGACACAGTTTCCTGGTACAGAGACCCTCATTACCACCTTGACTAAGTGGTAAGTGGAATCCTGCCGCAATTACAGAAGCACACCAATCAGAACTCCTTCTAGATCCTTATCACTCACACATAGATGAAAATAAGCTTTCCTGCCTGGGATGTAACAAGCAATCTGGACTGGCTGAATTGGCTCCAAAAGAGAAGTTGCTGATATAGACTGAGCTAACATGGGTGAGGATGGGCAAGTATGAAACTCTTTCCCAAATTACAGAGTAAGTTTGAAGAGTATTGTTGGTAGGAGGGAAGGAAAGCTGAAAATGTTAAGAGAATCCATTTTATGTACATGAGAATAGTAAGATACCTTAGAAATCAATAAGTACAAACCTTCCCTTCACAAAGAGAGGCCCAGAGAGCTGAAATGGTTTGTCCAAGGTCTTACAAGAAAAGAGCCTGGCTCTTCTGACAGCTAGCCCAAGGATCTTTTTGCCTCCAAATTCCACTCCTTATGGGTAAGTTTTTGAAAAAAATATATATTGTTTATATTGTTTCTCAGAAGCATTAGTTCTGCCTTCTCTCAGAAGAATAAAAAACAATGTGTGACTAGCAACAAGCTCAGTAGCACAGTTTCAAAAATAAAATTAGAGTGTTTTTTGCATCTGGCAGCATGAAAATGAAAGTGTTAGTGCTTTCATTTTAATAATCATCACAGTTGATTGGGAGGGTATTCTTTTCAAAGCTCCTTTACAGGTTCTGTTTTGTTCTTTCTTCACAACAGCCCTGTGAGGTAGGTAGAGGCACATGATGTTATCCTCATAATTTTATAGGACATTTCCACTTGGCTGTGTGTTTGTAGCTCTGATTCAGCATGCCCAAGCCAGAACCTTTGCTCCTGCTCTTCTTCCTATGTTCTGTGCCTCACAGAATGGTCCCACCACTCTCCCAGTTACACCAGCAAGAAACTCGGGCATTCTTTCCTCCTCTCCCTCTCTGACTCTGATATCCAACCAATTGCCTCCTTCGTGTCTCTCAAAATGTCCTCTTCCTTTTGTTTCCTCTGTCATCACTCTAGTCAGACCACCATTCTGTCTTGCCAGAGAGATTTTAATTATCTTCCAACTGATTTTCCTGTCTTTCAACTTCCTTTTTTGTATTGGTCAGCTATTGTAATAAATACTTCTGAGTAATCAATCACCCCACTGCTCAGTGGTTTATAATAATAATCATTTATGGGTACGTCTACAGATGTGAACTAAGGCAGCTTTTATTTCTCTCAGTTGGGCTTGTCTGGGCTTGGCTCCAAACTGTGGATTTGGTTCAGGTGTGCTCTGTGTTTTTCTTATTGTTCCAAATCCAGTGAGCTCCTCAAAGTATGTTCTTCTCATGGTGATGGGAACTATTCAAGAGGACAAATTCAACCACACAAGTACATTTTAAGTCTTTCCTCGTGTCATGTCAACTAACATCCCATAAGTCAAAGCAAACTACGTAGCAAAGCGTAACACCATTAATGGAGCAGGGATATATATGCTACCTCTGTTAGGGGGAACTTCAAAACCACTGAAAAAGTGTTGCCTCTGCTTAAAGCACATAAAAATTATTGTTAAATTCCCTTTGCCCTAGTATAAAATTCAAACTGTATGACTTACCATTCTACCTCAGCTCTGTCTGTTCTCTATTTCTCTCTCATCCCCACCTTTCACTAAACTGAAATTATCTTCCACAAATAGAGTTCTGTTCCCTTTAACTCCATACTTTGTCCATGCTATTCCTTTTGGGTAAAATTCTCTTCCCTCCATCTTTATTTGATTAACTCCTGATCATATGAAGATCTCAACTGAGATATAAGCTCCACTAAGAAGCATTATTGTCTGATTTTCAAGACTGAGGTAAACACCTTTCCTAATGTGTTTCTAAGTGAATCTGTTCATATTCCTATAGCAGATGTTGTCATACCATTAAAATAGGCTGTTTCCTTATCTGTCTCCTTCCACAAGTCTGTAAGTCCCCTGATAACAAGAACTGTGGCTTCTTCATTTTTGTTTTCAAAATACCCTCTCTGTATACTAGCCCAAAGCCAACATCTAATTTAGTGAGCAAACACTAGGGGTTTTCTCATTACAGTCTGGAAGAAGTCAAGAATACCCACTCTCTCCATTGGTTTTTAATGTTACGTTGAAGATATGTGCCAATGCAATTAAACAGAAGAAAGAAATTATAAGCACAATACTTAGAAAAGAAGAAGTGAAACTGTTTTCGGATGATAAGATTATACATCTTAAATCTTAAAACAACTAATGAGAAAACTACGAAAATAATAAAGAGAATTTGGCAAACCAGAAAGTTACAATATCAATAACACAAATCAATGGCCTTCATATATACATAAACAAAAACTAGACAGAACATAAAATGGAAGAAAATGCACAATTGACAATAACAAATAAATGTAGAACTAAATTAACTAAATAAATAAATCAAATGCCAGGGCATAAACTTAATAAAAAAATGACCAAACCTTTATGAGAAAAAATATAAAGCACTCCTGAAAGACACAAGGGTAGATTTGGACAAATGGAAAGGCATGCTAAAAGAAAAAGATAATATCATCAAGATGTCAGTCCTCCCTGAGGTAATTTATAAATCTGGTGGGATTCCAACAAAAATAGTATTATATTTTTGTTTTGTTTTGTTTTGCAATGATCCAAATTGATTATAAAGTTAATTTGGAATAAAAAACAAGCATGAATAATCAGGAAAACTCTGAAAAGAAGAGCAATATGGGTAATGGGTAAGATACCATTACCAGATGTTAAAACATAAAAGTTTCCATACTTAAAATAGTGTGGTTTTGGCACATGAATAATGAAAGACCAATGGAATTGAAAAGAAAAATCAGAAAATAGACACATGGCATATTGTAATTTTGTGTATGAAAAAGGTGATGTCACAAATTAGTAAAGAAAAGATGGACTTTTTAATCAGTGATACTGGGATTATTGGTTGGCCACAGGGAGGTTTTAAATTGTGTCTATTCCTCATATACCATACATACATAGGATACATTACAAAAAGATCAGAGATTTAAGCATAAAAAAATAAAACTATGCAAGTTGTACAAATAAAACTTGATGATTTCCTCTATTATCTGTGATAAGAGGAAACTTTCTTAACTATGACTCAAACAGCAGATACAGTAAGAAACAGAGGCTGGGCGCGGTGGCTCACGCCTGTAATCCTAGCTCTCTGGGAGGCCGAGGTGGGCGGATTGTTTGAGCTCAGGAGTTCGAGACCAGCCTGAGCAAGAGCGAGACCCCCGTCTCTACTAAAAATAGAAAGAAATTAATTGAACAACTAAAAATATATAGAAAAAAAAATTATCCGGGCATGGTGGCGCATGCCTGTAGTCCCAGCTACTCGGGAGGCTGAGGCAGTAGGATTGCTTGAGCCCCGGAGTGTGAGGTTGCTGTGAGCTAGGCTGACGCCACGGCACTCACTCTAGCCCGGGCAAAAAAAAAAAAAAAAAAAAAAACAGAGTGATAATGTTCACCACACATACATGACCAGAATCACTGTAAACAAAGTATGTAAACACCTGACAAACTGGAGAAAAAAAATCTGCCACTTGTATCACAGACAAATATATCCCTCATCTGTAGAAGCTTCTATCTAAAAATGGAGAAGAAAAAAGACAGTAAACTATCAGAAAAATGGGCAAAATATATTAATAAAGAGTTCGTAGAAAAATAAATATCAATGGGCCTTAAACATATCAAAAGCTGTAGCCTTGCTCTTAGTAAGAAGAATAAAAATTCATTCTACCCTGAGATATAATTTCTCATTGGCAAAATCCAGGCAATTGACAACATACTTTGTTGGAAAGCTATGGGGGAACAGATATTCTGCTACACTGATAAAGGAAGTTTAAAATGGGACAACCACTTCGAAAGGAAATTTCACAAAACTTAGCAGAGCTACACATGCATTTATCTTTTGACATGAAAATCTCACTTTCAGAAATCTTTCCCAAAGACACACTCAAAAATATTAAAATATTGATACAAAAGTATCCATTACAACATTACTTGTTATACCAAAAAACCATAAACAACCTAAATGTCCATCAATAAGGGACTGGTTGAATAAACTAAGGTGTATGTACACCCGTACATGGAGTACTGTGAAACTATAAAGTGAAGAATATGTATCGTTGTATGGAGTAATCTAACTAGACACATTATTTTTTTTTATTTCAGCATATTATGGGGGTACAGATGATTAGGTTATGTATGATGCCCTTGCCCCCCTCCCCCCCAAGTCCGAGCTTCAAGTGTGTCCATTATTAATTTAATAAAAACAAGGTAGAGAAAAGTATGTAGATTACGCTACCAGGTATCTATCTCTTTATCATTCTATCATCATCTGCCTATCCCTTTTTTTTAAAAATGATGGAATTAATTAAGAACTTTTAAAAAATATGGTTATCTATTGGAGATAGAGGAAACATGATAGAGGAATCAAAAACAGAAACTTCTCTGAATAAATCTTGTTTTGCAGATTTGGCTTTGCAACTGCATAAGTATTTTACATAATTATAAAACAAAATCAAATGTTAAGAAAGCCAATTCCTAAAAATCAAGAACAAAATAAAATACATCTGGTTTAGTTAACTATTACCGAATAACAAATTGCCCCAAAACTTAGCAGCTTAAATCAATAAACATGTATTATCTCACAATGTTTCTGAGGGACAAGAATTCAGGAGTGTCTTAGATGAGTGGCTCTCTCATCTAAGCCATGCCTCAAGGTCTCTCATGAGATTTCACTCCAGATGTCATCCAGGGAGGCTTGACCAGGGCTAGAGGATCCACTTCCAAACTCAAACTCACTCATGTGGCTATTGCCAGAGGTCTCCGTTACTTGCTGGCTGTTGCCAAAGGTCTCAGTTTTTGTCCATTTGGGCCTCCTCTAGGGCTGCTCATGGCATGGTAGCTAGCTTCCCAAACAGTGAGTGATCCAAGAGAGAAAAAGAGAGAGAGAGTGCACACCAAATAGGAAGCCACAATATATTTATAGTCCAGTCTCAGAAGTGACATAGCATCACTTCTACAGTATGCTGTTGGTCACATAGACTAATCCTAATTAAATTTGGGGGGATAGGGGACATAAAATAGGAAGCAGGGATCACTGGAGCCACCTTGGAGACTGGTTATCACGTGAACCTAACTATGCTTTAATTGGCAATAAAACCAAACAGAGTGGAACTATTGTAAATTACTTTAAAACATAACGACTTCTCTTGTATGTCCCTGGTGAGATATTTACTGTATGGAAAATATTTTATGAAAACATATCTTTAAATATTTTCAATAAATTTTATGTTGATATTGTTATTCTGTAGTGGGATACAGCATGTGAATAATTACCTTGGTGGTTTTCACATGGATGATGAAAGCTTGGTGATGAGTACATGGAGTTTCATTATACTATTCTCTCTACATGTGCCTGTGTTTGAAGTTTCCATCACTAAAAGTTAAATTGTAAATAAAATATAAATTTTTACAAATATAAATAAAATATTTTGTCAAACAATTCACATTCATTGTATTAATTTGCTTAAAGCATATATTAAACTCACGTATTACCTACAATATCAATTTGAAAATATTCCTTTTTTTCAATTCTATATTTCTTAAAAAATCTTATCAAACCTTTTACCTGCATCTTTCTCATGGCTATCTTCCTTATCACTAACACCCTATTTTGAGCTATTTAACAGGTTTCTAGAACATATCAAGACCTTAGTCTAAGTTGTTTAAGGAATAGAACTTTTCAAATCTGCATTCGATGCTATCTCTGGAAATTTTCCCTCAAGCTCCAGCCACCCACTGCACAATATTAAGACAATTCATCACGTTCACTTGTTTTGGAGGAAAGTGTTCATGACTTCCACAACATAGCCACTTACAATTAGTTTTACTTATAAGCATCTTAGAAACTCGTTACACTTCCAACTCTTGCAAGTTCCCACACCCCGAGAGGAGTTACTAAATCTGTGTTAGATTTCCGTGCTTCATTTGTACCAATTCTTTTAGGCAAATATCACAAAAATAGCATTGAGCAGAGTTACTTTGGGCTGTTGTGTCATTCCCCAAGTAGTATTCTGTGACCCAGTGTAAACCAAATGAAAGAAACCTGTATGTACTATCTGAGATTTTGCAGGTGCTCTGGCAAATCCTAAGGTCAGAAACATGATGAATCTTGATCAAAATTTCCCATTTTATCTTTTTTAGCACTTGGAGACAGTCTTTACTTTTGAGAAACCAACAGCCCAGGGTGATTGACATCTGAAGCCTAGCATGCAATTGGCCTGAACCAATGCACTAAGAGCTCCTTACCATTCTCCAACATAATTCCCCTAGTCTTTCAACAGATTCAGCACTGTTTTTGATGCTAGGCATCAGCAGAGTACAAGACAGGTCCTGGTCCACATGGAGATCATATTATAGGAGAGAAATACACAAACAACAAAAACATAGTTTTAGAATTTACAAAATATTGAAAATAAATGACATCCATTCTTCACAGCATTCCTAGGCATACAATATATTTTCCTCTTTCCATAGGTGAGGCCATAAAATTTTGTCTGTAATGTCTAGGCCAAAAGACCTATGAGGGCAGGGGTCATACCTGTCTTTTTTCAGCTGTATCTATAATGCTAGTGATAAGGGAAATCATACGTTTTGCTGTTTAAGTGAGAGCAAAGGAGAGTAAAGGACACCGTGGCAATGATGAAGTGTTGATAATGTTTCTTTCTTTAGAATACCATCATATAGAAGCATGTCAATTCTCAGAGGCAAAGAAATATGTAGCTAAAAATGGAAATATTTTGTGTTGCAAATAAATATAATATCAATATGTCTGAAAAGCTTAACCAAATATTTTGAAGAGTGAAATTGCTCTGTGGACTGAATGTTGCATCTCTCTCATCATAGGGTAGTAGTGCAAAGTGGGATTCAAATCTTGTCTGCACAGTTTACTAGGGAATAAGTTTTGGACTATTCATTGCTGTATTAAAAACATTTCAATGGCTCCCTATTGTCCTCAGAATAAAGCACAGATGCTAACAAGACTGAAAGTTATTCACTGCCTTTCTCCTCCCTCTCTGCCCGGATTTATCTTTTGCCTTTCCCAAAAGTTAAACTATGCTCTGAAAGTACCCATCTCTCTCCCTGCACAGGCAGGCATGCATCTTTGAAGTTTTCTACATTCAGTTCTCTTTTCCTGTAACCTTTTTTCTTCTCTTCTTCTCCTCCGCTCCACTTATCAGCCTATCCAAATCCAAATCTGATTTACCTTGCAAGCGTAGACTTATGTGTCATTGCCATCAGACCTGGACCACCAAGTCCAGGTCAGGTGGACCTATGGATTGTTCCGAGAGTGGCCCTCACCACCCTTTACTGTACTGCCACGGTGGTTTGCCATGACTCCTCATATCTGCACACTCTGTGATAGCAGGGGCCCAATCTGTCTTGTTCACTGTACCTAGTATCACAGTGCCTAGCCCTGACTAGGTAAGCCATAAATATTTCCTAAATGAAGCCATAAAGTTATTCCTTCCTACCTCATAGTAAGAGTTAAATTAAATGACTTAAGCAAGGCATCCATATGGAGCCCTGTAAAGAGTATGTGCCAAATAAATAACTTTTGTGATTTTTATGTCTATTCCAGAACTCTCTGTCATTCCTGCCTATTCTGCCCACTCTAAATAGCCTCTTGGTCTTTCCTTAAAATGCACATGACCACAAAGCATCTGTAGGTTGCTATCTATACTGATATGTTATTCAAGGTAACTGTCAACTGAGTACAGAACTCAGATTCCAGAGAGTCCTTCTGATCATATCTCCTTTCAATTACTTGATATTAAGAATAACCATATGTCTCGATTTGTGACCAGGATTTTGTTTTAATCAGATATGGTAAGGTGACAGACATGGAGATAACTGCCTGTGAGAGAAGAGTTGATGACACATGTTTCCCAGTAGAAGAGGCCATGTCACCCCGTGCAGGGCCACATGGGCAAGCACCAAGTCTGGTCTGAAGGCAGAAGAGGACTGGGAAGGGGAAAACACAGGCCATGACCTTATGATTGTGGGGTTTCCATGGGAAAGGCAAGGCAGGGTAGGGTAAGCAGCTTGGGGTGGCTAGTTTGAGGCTTTGGGGCATAGGGGCTGTCCCTAGTTGTCTGGAACCTGGTCCTGGGTTGATTTAGGGAAAGAGAGAATTTGCTTGGTGTGTGTATCATATAAAGAAGGCGGTTGGGGTTTCTGCCCCTCCTGAACCTACTAATTAAAACCGCCTAAGAATACCCTTACCTCTATTAAGAACTCCACATTTGCCTACAAACACCTTATGTTCTACGTATCCTTTTGTCTTCATGCTCACACAAGACAGTATCTAACTGTAAATATATTTTTCAAACATGTGTTACATGCATAATGCTGAAATTGTTGTTGAGGAAAACTTTCTTCATTGGGGATTCGATGACTCAATGACTTCATGGGCTGAAGTTCATTTAGAACTGGAAATGTCTTTATAGGAATTGGTTGGCTCACTCCTATTCTCCCTTCTTTCCTCTTTTTCTTCTCTTTTCCCTCTTCTGCTCCATGCTTCCATTTGTCTTTTGTTTCTTTTTTTTAATAGTTTAATTTTTAAATGTTATGGGTACATAGTAGTTGTATATCTTTATAGGGTACATGTGATGTTTTGATACAGGCATATAATGTGAATTAATCAAATCAGGGTAATTGGGGTATCCGTCAACTCAGGCATTTATCATTTCAATTCCCATTCAGGCAAATGGCCATTGCAGCTCTGTACCAACGGGAGACCAGTCCCTATCCTATGTGCATGGCCTCCCCAGGCGAAGGCTTAGAGACTGGTCTTTGGAACAGATGGTAAGCAGAGGCTCCAACCAACCTGAGGTGTGTACACTAAGTTGTTGAGTTGTTTTCTATTGTGGATGAGGGGTTATTATTTTTTGACTGTATATTTTGATGTGGTGTAGATGATAAGACAGTCCGAGGATGGACTGATGGACACCAGACTCTGTATGTCCAGTCGGTGTTCCAGAAAGCTTCCCTGGGGAGTTCACAGGCAAACCCAAAATATCTCAACTGAACTCCTAATCTCCCCCTACCCACCTTCTTCCTCTTCTAGGGTTCCTAAGCTCAGGAAGGACCACTGCCCCCCTCTCCCCAGGTTAACTCAGTTAGGACCTGGGCATCATCTTTTATTAGCCCCACCAGCACTAAACTCCCAAATCCAGTGGGCCTCTAAGATTCGTTTTCTAAATTCTCATACCATTTCAAAAAAGTTACTTTGTAAAAGACAGATGATATACACTAAAGCGCCTTGACCAGAGTATGTACTCTGAAAAAATGTGCTTTCTTTATTCTTCTGGAGGAGGAGATCTGAGACATCGTAAGCTCATGAATGCACCACCAGACTAAATCCTCACCTTCAGTGTCACCAACTTACCCTGTTCTAGGCCAGGCCTGACAGTGATGCTCCGACACCAGCCCCAATACACTTCTGCCTCCCTGCTTTGGTCTTTAGCCGTCTTGTTGTAGTGCCCTGTTCTTTGTTTTTCCTTGTTGTGTTAGGATGTTGGCCCAAGATCGAGTGGGACAAGAAAAGAAGACACTTTTCTTCTTGCCTTGGTCAGAAGAGAGCTCAAGTCACATCCTTTGAGTTCCAGCTTATTAGATAAGCTTCAGAAAGAGCTGCAGATCCTGGACGCCATCTCTTCAGGATGTCTTCTCCAATCTCAGCTGAGCCGCCTCTTCTTAAGGCATGGAGTCCCTCTCCAGTTACCAACAGTCAAGATCCTTTGCCAGAGATTTTCTAGGAGGGGCTCTCCTGAAATGGTATAGCCATCTTGCCATGTTAAGTGTGGGTTCTTTTTGTTTCTATTACTTGCACCTGCCAGGGTAATAGAATTAAGAGGCTGCTCCTTTCTTGAAAATGACCTTTACTATTGACCCCTAGGATAAAAAGCTTATTTGTATTCATATGTGGAAATTACTAATTAGAATAGACTAGAATAGAAAATAGATTTATTTAGGTCCACCACGGCCCTCACATGGGCAACAGAGTGAGACCGTCTCAAAAAAAAAAAAAAAAAAACTAACAACAACAACAAAAGAGAGATTTATTTAGGTCTCGTAGCTCTGTTGAATTTCTTTTTAAAGGACTTTCCTGTCCCAACTGTCATTGTCTTCTCTTAACACATATTAGGTAGTTACAGAATTGAGATAATGGGCCCATTTGGGTCTATCCAGGAGCTGGCTCAGTCTGTGGGCCCCGAGGTAAGAATGGAGAACTGGACTAAGATCTCCTATGTGTCATCACAGTTTCCTAGAGAGTTAGAGGTGGGAGGTGTCATTGAAATACAATTCACCACCACCATTTTACTGATAAAGAAACTGAGGCCAAGAGATTGTCAAGGAACTTGCTGAGGGCACCCAGGGAATTAATGGCAGATCTGAGGCTGAGACACAAGTTCCCCAATGACAAGGCCAGGGATCTTTGGGCACTGTACTTCCCAACCTCAATCTATGGCTGAATACAAAGTGTGGTCCAAGTGTAACCAAATTTAGGGAGCCAGAGGAAAATACCCTAAAACAGAAAGAAGTCATAACAAAGGGCAAATCATGAGTGAGCAGGTATCATAGCAAGACAATAGACAGAGTACACGAACCTCAAAAAAGAAGGCCTGGGCTTTAATTCTAATTCCACTAGCATTAGGTCTGTGATTTGGGACATACTCCACTTAATTTCCCTGATGCCTCAGTGATCATACCTGGAAAACCAGGCCAAAAAAACCTCACAGACACAGTCTCAGGATTTAGTAATCTGATAAATGCAAACTAGTGGAATTAGTTGTGTATTTATGAGAAGTATTTAGCAATACAATGTCAACTTATTAGTGCAACCTATATGAATCTTCAGTTCAGCCAAACTTTCTGGCCTGAGACCTAGTTTCTACCAGGGACCCTCTGTAGCCTCCATCCCCCACTTCTCCCCCTCCACTACCCTGGACCTGTCTGCCCACCAGAGACCCTACAATTTCATCCAGCCCAGCCATGGAAATGGATGACACTGCTTCAGTCCTTTCCAAGGTAGAAAAATGGTCTTGGAATTTTTCACCTAGCCAAATAAATTCTTGTCTTCATATTATCTGAATATATCGGCTGAATACATCTACATATATCTGAATATATGTCTGCTGAATACACCTAATGTATAATAAATATATAAGCAATGTGAGAAAGAATGAG
The DNA here is from genome assembly GCF_000956105.1 of Propithecus coquereli. Taxonomy (NCBI): domain Eukaryota; kingdom Metazoa; phylum Chordata; class Mammalia; order Primates; family Indriidae; genus Propithecus; species Propithecus coquereli. The sequence goes on from NW_012138302.1 coordinate 8,591,044, forward strand.
AAAGAGAGAGAGGGACAGAGAGACAGGCTATAGGTTGAGTTATGCTACAGTTAGCAACCCCAAAATTTTAGTGGCTTAAAACAACAAAAGTTTATTTTTCATTTATATTGTATTTCCATAGAGTCAGCCACAGGCCCTTCTCAGTACTGTAGTTATCTTAGCTCCAGGACTCAGGCTGATGAAACTGCTACTCTAGGATATTTTGGGACATGATGGCAGAGAGGAAAAAAGAGAGCTCTGAAGGGTCTTATGTCAGCAGTTTATCCTAAACCCAGAAGTGGTGTGTATCACTTCTGCTCACAAATCATTGGCCAGAACTGGTCACATGACCCATACCCAACCACAGGGCAACCAGGAAGTCCGATTTTACCCCCTGTCTACCAGGGAGAATAATAGGAATATTTGGTATAAAGCATTAGTGATTGTGAGGCTGTATTTTTAAAGTGGTTTTTAAAAGTTTTAATGGTAAAAATTTTCCAAATACACTTCTATTTCAGTGGGCCTCTTTCTCTTACATGTAAATTAATGAGGATGCTTTATTTTCTATTTAATTTTCAGGTGAATTATGGAAAGCTACTCTTGTTTTTAAAAGGTGCAGTTTCAGATAATCCACAGCAAAGCAAAACAGTTGTAGACAGCAATCTGAAGAAAACTGAGAGTATCAGCAATCACAGCCAAAGGTATTTTTCTCCCTTTTGTGGGCAGATTGTTTCTAGATGTCCTAGTCAGTTTGGACTGCTATAAAAAAAAGTACCATAGACAGGGTGGCTTATAAAGAACAGAAATTTATATCTCACAGTTCTAGAGGCTGAAAGTCCGAGATCAGAGTGCCAGCATGCTGGCGAGGGCTCTCTTCTGGGTTGCAGACTGCCGACTTCTTGCTCTGTCTTCACGTGGCAGCAAGAGAGCAAGCTAGCTGTCTGGCCTCTCCTTATCAGGGCACTGCTGTGGTTCGAATGTGTCCCCCAAAGTCCATGTGTTGGGAGATGGAACCTAATAAGAGGTGCTTAGCTCATAGGGCACTACCTTTATGAGTAGGTAAATGTCATTACCAAGAAAGTGTGTTTGTTATAAAAACAGGTTCAGTTCTTGCTCTTGCCCTCTCTTGCTCTTCCACTTTCCACCATGGGATGAAGCAGCAAAAAGGCCCTCACCAGATGTGGGCCCCTCAACCTTGGACTTCCCATCCTCCAGAACTGTAAGAAATAAATCTCTATTTTTTATAAATTACCCATTCTTGGGTATTCTGTTATAGTAGCACAAAATAAACTGACCCAGGCATTAATGTCACTCATGAGGGCTATACCCTCATGACTAGTCACCTCCCAAACCACCACCCTGCCTTCTAATACCATCACATGGGGATTAGGGTTTCAACATATGAACTTCAGTGCAAAGGGAGACAAACATTTAATCTGTAGCACTAGATTCTAGAGTTGGCAGGGATCTGGGAGGCATTCGCTTTAAAACCTCACCCAATGCAGAATCACTTTGCTCTTCACCAACACTTGGCTTATGCTTAGAGTTCTCTCTCTCTCTCTCTCTCTCTCTCTCTCTCTCTCTCTCGTACACGGGCCAGCATGGAAAGTTATTTGCAGCACTTGCATATGTTTCTTAACATCAAGCATGTGTCTTTTTATGAAGTTGCTATGTGAAAATGAAAAAACCTCATTACGAAATAAGAAATGATTATATACGAGTGTAGAACTCATCTATAAAGTGTGATTTCAGAAATATGTTCAGTCAGTGAACTCCTGGGTTATAGGCACTAAGAAAGAAAGGTTTGAGGTACAAGAATCAGTAATTCCTTCGTATAATCACAAGGGAAAGAAATGACTCAGAATAAAAATAGGATGTAAGGAATATCATTAGAGATGAAGCACAGTGATGTATGATATTCTTCATGTTCACCAAGAAAAGTGACAAATGACAGTGGTTACGAGCATAGTCTCTATTGCAGAGCCCTGGGCTTAACTCTTATCTCTGCCACTTAGTGGCTAAGTGACCTTGGCATTTCACTTAACCTCTCTGTGCTTCCATTCTCTAACTATAAAATGGGGATAATGGGCTTCACTTCACTTCATTGATTTGTAAGAGTAACTGAGTTAATAGATGCAAAATTCTTAAAAATAGTGCCTGTACATAGTAAGTGCTATATAAATGTTGTTATTATTTTTAAACTATCCTTCCAAAAAACCCTCTTTTCAGTTACAAATAATGTGACATAGTGATTAAGAGCTATGGCATTAGAGTTATATGCCTCCCTCCAGGAAAAAGGTAGAATTTCTTGGAAAAATATCCCTGGGCCAAGTGCTTGACTTGATTCCTTTCTACAGTGTGCCCCTTTTGACTTTGATACTTCATTCAACAAACATTTATTGAATATAAGCTGCTTGCCAGGCCCACTTTCCTGGACAGAATGAATTGCACTGTTGGCAAAGCCCAGTCTCTCTTTCTAGGGCTCTTAGTACAAAGAAAATGATACTGCCATGTGAGTACTCCAGTCAAATGTCACTCTGGGAGCAACTGTCCTACTGAGAGCCATAAAGGCCTAGAAATTTTTACTAATCAGCCACCGCCCTTCACATAATACAGATCATGAAATATTGGCCCTGATAGGTGAACAGAGCCACTCAGTGGCAGGTATGCTCTTATGAGTCCTAGACAGGAAACCTTTGCTGATCCCTAGACTAGGTTATAGCTCTTTGTTATCTAGCCCCATAGTCACTCCCCTCCACAGCAGTCATTGTATTTGTAATTATTTATTTAATATTTGAGGTTGGGAATGGTGTCTGTCCTGGCCAGCTCTGGGCCTAACATACTTCCTGGCATACGAGGGATGCTCAATAAATATTTTGAAATGGAATTGGCACCCCAATTATCTAAAGAGCTCACATCACTTGCAGGGACACCTGGATATCTCCTCTATAAAAAAGGTGCATAAAGAGATCATTTTGACCTCATCAGAGAACATGCTGCTTTATACAAACCAGACAGTGTATTTGTAGAAATGCAGGACCGATGGCCTGTAATAAAGCTAGGCTCTTTGTTAGTTAATGTGCTGCTCAGAAAAATCCCCTCCCTATATCTGTCAGGTAGAGCCTAATAGGGTAGCTCTGTGATGTTTTAAAAGGTTGCAACATCGCCAGTGGCAGCAAGGGTGGCAACAGCTCTCATCTAAGTTAGACCAGATGAAATGAACTCCTGCAACAGACTTTCTAAGAAACCCCGCCAGCTGCAGTAAATGGGTTCCATACGACACCTGCCCATACAGTACTCAGTGTACTGAACCAGGGGCCAAAGCCTCATGAGTTTCTGCCCCCCAGGAACTGGCATTGCAAGAAAAGAGGAAGGAAAACTTCTGATTCAAATCTGGGACAGAGACATCTGATTGGCAGAGTCTGGGTCATGTGCCCCAGCAGCAAAGAGAGGCTGGTAAAGAAAATACCTGGCATTCTGCTGCAGCCACAGGGGGACTGTCTCATGAGCTGGAGAACTCTTTGGAAATGGGAAAGGAATGCAGAAGCTGGGGACCAAAGTAAAGACACATATCCGTTATCCCTTCCCTGTACCAAACTTTTGGAAAATATTATATATTATTAAGTGATTCAGAATAGTATAATTTGGGGCCAAAGCTTCTGTAAGAATCACAGAGCCAAAAAAAAAAAAAAGAAGAAGAAAGAAAGAAAGAGAAGAATGTGACCTTAAAAAAAGTTATATATGTCTGAAACTAATCAATTCCAGATACTGTACAACATCTCTAGGGAATAGTAAGGGACAAAACAGACTTGGCCTCATAGAGCAGTCTACTAGGGAAGTCAGACCTTAAACAATAACCAAGTAGATAGAGATGTGATTACAATCATAGGGAGACCTATTAAGGAGAGAACAGGGTACTATGAAAGAATATATCAATAGGGGTATGTTAGAACCAGACATGAGGGCCAATTATGCACACCTCTTCCCAACTCCTTACAGAGATGTCACATTTGAAATCAGCCATGGTAGGAGTATTTACACCATGGAAATTGGCAATGCAACAAATTAGAGCTTTATCTTGGAGAGGAGTGCTGGTTGTTAAAGATTTACCAGCACACCACTGAAAGGAAACCAATTTAGATGGGTAGAGGTTGGGGGAAGTCATAGACTGGACCTCTGGGGAATTTCGCATTTAGGTTGAAGCAGTGGAAAATAGGGAAACCATCACAGAGGAAACAATAGTTCAGCTGGATGTGGAGGGACAAATAAATTTGACTGTTAAATGAGTAAACATTTCAAATTAGTTTCATAAAATAAATGATGATAACATTTTTTCACTCTGTTGTTTTTTATCTATTATTTAAAGTAACAAGCCAGTTAGAAAAACCATTTTAATAATTACATACATTTCCATGCCAGAATGTAAGTAAATAATTACTCCCAAACATTGCTGGGTTTTCGGATATGAAAAGCAGAGTCAAGGTTAATGCAGGAAATTCACCTGATTTGGGATTTCTTCCTACATAAGTTCTCTGGTTACAGGGTTCTGGCAAGATCTGTTTTGCCTTTCTTTGCTTTGCTTTGCTTGTGGCAATGGACAGTTTTAAAATTTTGATTTTCCATTGATAATTGTTAAGTTTAATAAAAATAAGATCAAGCAGGTAAAAGTAAACCACTATAATTATTTTTTTTTTCTCTCAACCTGGAAAAAAAAAGCTAGAAAGATAAAGGCTTTTGGTCTATGTTGTAGTGAAATTGGTTGTTGCCTCCTGGGGAAGAAACTGTAGAGCTCACTCAGATGGAACAGATTTGAGTTAATCTGTGAAATTTCCACATGCAGTCCCATGGCCAGGTTACCAAGACTGAGAAGGCCTTAGTGAGTGGGTTCTCTGGTTCCACAGTGTATAGCAGAGTTGAGAGATATAGCATGAAAACATGCAGCTGCTTTGAGTGGATCGTCTTCTCATAGCCTCTCCCCTGCCCCTGCAATCAGTACTGCACCTCAAGACTCCAGCCCACAGTCAGAAGTGAACAAGAGCCTCTTGGAGATTTTGAAGATGGCACTAAAGACGACCAATGGCAAACTCAACACAGAGAACCTCAATCTGAGTTTTCGAAAAGAAGATCGCTCATTCTCTGGCTGCCTCCCTCCACCCAAGGTAACAACAATTAGATTTCAGATTTGTTCCTCTCTAAAAGGCTACTTCAGGGCATTGGGTCTATAGTAATAAGGCACAGTAATGATCTGTATTCTGCCTGTGCATTGCATTACACAATTGTTTGTTTTCTGTGCCTGAGAGGAGAAAAACAAAATAGAAAAGGAATTGTGAAATGTGCAGGAATTGGGAAACTGGTCCAGGAATTACTTATATTGGGCTATGTTTTATGTTAAAAACAAAGATTATGGCAATATCCAAATAATATTTTGCAATGGAAAACAAGTATTTTTCCAAGGCCAAATGTTCATTTCCAACACACTGTCCCAGCTTCCAATGAGATCAACGTGTGGTATCCCATTCCTTAGGAACATCAAATCCTAAGGACTGATATAATTTATTGCTGATAGAGGTTGGCATGCTGTTTTGGAGCATCCATTAACAGTGTAGATGTGTTTCATGGAAGAGGGTCGAGAACCATATTAATTCATGGATTTTCTGTAGCCAAACAAACCCAATTATAAGGCTAGGCTACCTTGGATACAGGTGAAATAACAATTACCACTATTACTATAACTCCATTAACAATACCTCATTGCCACTATAATTTATTGAGTTCTTACTAAGTGCCAAGCACTGTGCTAATTTTGTGCAATCACCTGTGCAAAGGCAAGACTTATGTGTGTATGTGCATGTCTGTGAGTATTGTACATGCAAGCATGTTTCACAAGAAAGACAGAAAGAACACTGAGGGAGAGTCTACATGTCACAAGTGCTCTTTACTATGTTCATGAGAAGATCTATGGAACAGACTAAGAAGCAGCAATTCTTGGTTAGACTACAAACCACATAACAAAATGGTGAAGCTTGAATGTTCTGAGATGACACTCATAGAACGGAACATACACAACTTGAAAATAAAAAATATATTTACTAAACCTTCTTGCATCTTAGATTTTCAACTGGAAGAACTTAGTTCTAAATATCTACCTCCTGTGTTTATTGTGAGGATTAAGTGAGATAAATATGTGAAGGTACTTAGAATACTATCTGATTTATAAGACCTCACTAAATGTTACTTTCCTATCGTTCTTATAAAAAAAAAATCAATGTGAAATTCTCATTCCAAAACAGCCTAAGGGAGGAGAATCCCACGGTCTAGTGATGGCCACCTAGAGCACTGGCTATCAGGGCAGACCTTGCATGTTCTTTCCCCCATGGATGGTCCTAAAAGCCTAACTTTGTGGTTCAGATCCAAGTATATGGGGCACATTTTGCTTGAAGCTGGTCTGCCTTTTGTGAGCCATCTGGCATCTCTTAAGACATCTGGAACTCACTCAAAGTATATTACAGTTCTGGGAGGCATGTAAAATAGAATTTTGTTTCCACAGAACATGAGGCAAATTGAGGCCCAAGGGATATTGGATGCAGGAAGCAGGAATAATCATACCCCACCTACCTTGCTTCTGGACACAGGACTTCAGAGTGGACTGGGAAAGGCAATGTCTGAGTTAGAAGGGTTTTTTTTAATTGTTGTTTTTTGTTTTGGGTGTTTTCTTTGACCAAGAGCTCTTAATTTCCTTGGGGTGCAAGAAAGAGAATCACAGAACTTCTTGATTTCCCCATGAAAGTTATACACTCTCTCTCTCCATAAAAACAAAAAATAATAAAAAAAAAATTAAGCACATGTACACAGCCACCAATTCGGAGGGTTTACAGATAGATCATGTATAGCTTCCAAGATAAATAAATGCAGTCTTAAAGGATAATCTATGGGTCTTGTCACTCAAATCAATGGAATTTTGACCATTCACAAAGAACGGGATAGAAACATATCAAATATCTGTCATCTTCATTCTGTGGACTCAGTCATCCTGTTCCTCTAGCATGTCTTTGATGCAATGATGGCCTCTGACATAAATTTATTTATTCACTACCCTGACCATTACCCACGTCAGGTATAGACTCAACAGGGCTGTAGAACCTGAGAAATTCCTAGGCATACAGGCTCAGTTTAACCCCTTCATACATAATCTACGTTCTTCACCTCTTGAACTCATCTTTTTTCTGTTTCACTTCACAAACCCCTCCCAAACTGCTCCCAGATCTCCCAAAGAGAGTTAGCTAGGACACATGCTGCTCTACCTCTAATTACTCTTATTCATTTTCATGCAGCTTCCTAATTATCACTTGGAGGGAGTTTCATTGCTGAGATAACTGGGGTTTGTGAATGTGAAGTTCATTCTCGTGGCAAGACTTTAGCTACACTAGTTTAGTGAACCAGGACTGTAAAACCTCTGCAAGACCTTCTTCTGCAGTTTGTTGGGCTTCCTTTTCGTATTTAGTTGTCTCTATAGCTGTCCACTCTGCCCTAAAACTACAAGAAAACATTTCTGCTAACTTTGAATCATTCCCCTCCTCCACTGCAATAGCTATCTATCTGATCCATATGACACATTTAATCTATTCTTACATTTGACATAATAATGACGCAACGTGTTCTGGGCATGTGATAGGCACTGAGGACAACAGACTTCGATGATTGTGGTTCCTGATTTCTCCAGGAGCTCAGGGGAAAGGCATCGTTTTAAACATGTCATCATAATTCTGGGTGACAATGCAATGATGACAGTAACTTTGAACACAGAGAAGGAACACCAAGGTAGCCTATCTTGAAAGCTCTCCAGAGAAGATGAGGCAAACACTGAATCTTAGCAGACAGACAAGTTTGGCAAAGAAGGGGAAGGGGTGCGCAGGAACCTGGGAAGAGATGGAAAAGGCATTCTAGGTAAAAGCAACAACGTGAAACCGCACTGACATGAGCGAGAGCATGGCTAATTCAGGAAACAGTAAGTCCCTGTTCAAGTTGACTCTAGAATGAAATGTAGGAGCCAGTTTATGAAGGATCTTTCTAAGGAGTGTAAATTTTCCCTGAAGGTCCAAAGTAATCATTGAAGGATATTAAACAAGTGAATGACATGCTCCAAATTAAAATTTGAAGAAGAAGCATTCTAATAGAATTTGGAGAATTGGTTAGAGGTAGGCGAAACTAGGGGCAGATAGACCCTTTAGAAGGCTGTTTCAATAATCCAGGCAAGTAATTATGAGGGGTTAAACCAAGGCAGTAACAGGAGGGATGGAGGCAATAAAGGCGTAGAAAAGCAGGTCTTGATGACTAATTGGATGTGGGCCCTGAATTAGAAGAAATCGAAAATAGCTCCCAAGTTTCTGGCTCTGGCAATGTGGTGGAGGGTGGTACCATTCTCCAAGATGGGAAACAGAAAAGGAGTAATGGGGGTGGAGGGAAGAGGAATGGATGATGAGTGCAATTTTGAACATATTGATCTGGGTAGAGAGGTGAAAGCTGAATAATGATTTGAGGCTCCTCAAATACAGAGTGGAAGTCATGGGAGTAGTGAAGATCACCCAAGGACATAATGGAAAGTGAGAAGGGAAGAAGCTGAGGGAGAGCACTCATTGTTAAAGACAAAGTGGATGAAGAGAACTCAACAAAGGAGACTCGAGATAACCAAAGGAGACATGGGAGTGGTCAAGAAAGCCAAAAGGAAACAGAGTTTGGAGAAGGGTGGCGTGATCAGCTACATCCTATGCTGCAAAAATCAGTCCTATAAGGAGGACTAAAGAAGTGTCATTACATTTAAAACCACGAAGGTTTCTAGTAACTTGGCAAAGAGAGTTTAAACAAAGGGATAGGGCAAAATGCAAATGGAGCTACACTTGGGTAAAGAGGGCAGTGAGATAGCGTGTACCACTCTTTCAAGGAGCATTTTAGGGAAATGAATATTTATTTCATATGTCACTTTTGATAACATACATATTTTCTTTACTTCTGACTAAAAATATTTCCTTATTAAACAGAAGAAACTGCACATAAATATTTCTTTCTAAGGGTCATCATTATGAATATTCACACTTTAAAAAATTTTAACAATAATCCTGAATAAGATGGAATTGCTGTGATTTTCTAGTAGGTGTTTCTGTTGCTCCTCTACAATTGTCAGCAGTCAGTTCTCAGCAGCTATCAATCAGCCAGACTCTGGGAACCCTGATGTTCTATTCCTAATCTGCTGTTCATGTTAGCCTAGAGCAAGACTCAGTGTTGCCAGAAGTGACTGATCTGTTTTTAGACTAACCTCTTGATACTGATGTTTAAAAATACATCAATACACTCTAATCATGAGGGTAATTCAGTTCTTATTTATGGAGTGAAATGGTATAATGTGACCAATTTCTACGTCTCTAACTATTTTTTGCTAACCTCTACGCATGCACATTCCACTCTTCCGTGACTTCAACTCATTCATTCACTCCCTCATTCATCCATGCATTCATTTATTCAACAATTATTGACCATCCTAGGCAATGGTGATAAGAAAATGAATGTGGCCCAGTTCCAGCCCTGAGTAAGCCACTGCCTTGTAGAGACACTCACCAAGTAACAGATAATTACTGCCCAGCCTGAAAGGGGTATAAAGGGATAGCAAAGTGGATACTGTCAGAATACATGCCATTGCTAAAAAGCAACATGCTCTTTCTCACCCATCATTTACACACATTTTTCCTCTGCCTGGAATTCTCCCCAGCTCCTTATTCTTCTGGAAAACTCTATGCATTTTTTTTCATGTTTCAAATCAATTTTTTCCCTCTTAAGCATCCCTGACATTACTCCTCTATACCTAGTAATATGCAAGTTTCAAAGCCAGAAGATTTGTTGTCGAAGTACTTCAAAGACAAATGAAGATGAGCCTTTTCTTGCCATTTTAAAATGTAGGTTTTATGATTATTCAGGTATGATGAGACAAACAGATCAGGAGACAATTGCCATTGAAAAGGTAGTTTGTTTCTCACAGTTGCAGAGAGGGGAGGGCATGCCACACCACATAGGGCCGCACAGGGAAGAACCAGGGTCAGCCAGCAGGCAGACGGGGGTGAAGGGAAAATGTGGGCATGAGCCTTTATTGTGGGTTTCTCAGGAAGAAATAGACAAGCAGGGTAAGCAGGTTTAGGATTCGCTAGTTTGAATAACTTCAGCAGCTCTGTACCTGGCCCTGGGGTGATTAGGGCAGGGGAATAGTGGCCTTATCAGAGCCCCAGTAAAGGAAATGGTTGGGGTAAGGGCTTTGTATAAGTTGGTTTACATATGAAAGGCACACTTTCAGGAAGGGTAGTCTATCCTGGGTCAACAAAGCTCTAGGATGTTAAAGCTTCTGTACTAAAAGCTACGCTTAATGCAGTCACTATACTGACCTTCCTCTCAAAATAGTAACAGCAGCTACTAACAGTTTGAATATCCCTTATCTGAAATGCTTGGGACCAGAAGTATTCTGGATTTTAAATTTTGTCAGATTTTGGAATATTTGCATATAAATAGTGAGATATCTTGGAGATAGGACTCAAGTCTAAACATGAAATTCATTTATGTTTCATACACACTTTATACACATAGCCTGAAGGTAATTTTATGCACTATTTTTAATAATTCAGTGCATGAAACAAAGTTTGTGTTAAGTACTTATGTGCAGAATTTTCTACTTGTAGTTTCATGTTGGTGGTCAAAAAGTTTGGATTTTGGATTTTCAGATTAGGGATGTTCAACCTGTAGTTAGGTTTGGCCTAAATAGCTATTTAGTAGCTACTATTTTATTATTTATTTATTTATTTAAGTAGCTACTATTAGAAAGGTCTAATTTAGTATTTAGACTAAATTAGATATTTCTTTTTTCCTTCCTGCTTACCTTCCTCTCTCCTCCATTCCCTCTCCCTTCCTCTCTGTACCTCTCTTTCTCTGTCTCCCACTCCTTTCTTTCTTCTCCTCTCCTGTTTCATCTCTCTCTTTCCCTTCTTCCCTCCTCTCCGCTCCTCTCTCCCTTCTCTCCCACTTTTTCCTCCCCCTCCCTTCCATCTATTCTTCATTTCAACAAATATTAACCCAATGCCTACTAAGGGCCAAGCACTATTCTAAGTGCTTATTTTATCACATAGTCTTCACAGAATCCTGGGAAATAGGAAGTACTAGTCTTCTTTAGTAGATGAAGTAACTGGGCATAGAAAGGTCAAGGAACTTCCCAAGGTCACACGGATCACAGGCAGCAGATTTGGTGCTCCAAATGTCTGTCTGGTTTACATGTCTAACCATTATTCTAAATATACAATACAAGCTATCACACCTCTAAAAGTTTAAAATATTTGAATCTAAGTACCATCCACCTACCAACTTGAGAAATGAACTGGTTTGTAAGTACTTGGGAAACTGCAATGACACTTCATCCATTCATGTAACAGATATGTATCTGAGCATCTGGTTTCCAGATAAGTTCCATTATTTGACATTAAGGAAGTACTTAATCTCTCTAAGTCTTAGTTTCCTCATTTTTAAAATGTAAATGTTAATGTTAACCCTGCTAATACAAAAAGCTTCTTCTGTAAATCAAAGTGGATGATCCAAAAATATTTTGCAATTTACCTATGAAGCGTATATAATTCCTAGGCCTTGACCCATGGCTGACAAAAATATACAGTCAGCATTTCAAAGCCCGGTGGTTTCTGAGTAATAAACTAAATATTTGCTGTTGATAAACATTCAGTTAGACATTCTTGTCCTAAATGATATGCCAATGGTACAATGCACTCCTGGGTATTAATTCTTTGTCAAAATCATATAGGTTCTAATTATGGGGAGGAAATTCAAATATTAATTTTATCCTAGTAAAACTTCAAATCTTTTTTAATTTGCAGGTCAGGGCTATATGTGGGAAGCATGGATTACATCTGACTTTGAGTCTGCTGGAAACATTGCTTAACCATCAAGATTTGGGTTACCAAGATGAAATAAAGTAAGTTGAGTTTCGTTACCCCCTCCAAATTGATATGGTAAAGCATAACTCCCAATGTGATGGTATTAGGGGGTGGGGCCTTTGGGGAGGTAACTAGGTTTAGATGAGGTCATGTGGGTAGAACCCCCATGATGGGATTGATGCCTTTATAAGAAGAGGAAGACACTACAGAGTTTCCTCTCTCTGCCATGTGAGGACATGAAAGAAGGCAGCCGTCTGTAAGTCAGGAAGAGGGCCCTCGCCAAGAACAGAATCTGCCAGCACCTTAATCTTGGACTTCCCAGACTCCAGAACTGTGAGAAATAAATGTCTGTTGTTTAAGCCACCCAATCTATAATATTTGTGATAGCAGCCCAAACTGACTAAGACAAATTTTTATTCACATGTTCTTCTGTTAGGATACCAAACACACACTTCTTTAGACTAGAAGTTTTATGTGTAAAGCAATCAATGTCATCATTTGATTAAGTTAAGAAATATTTGCTTTTATTAAGACCAAAGGGTCTTCTTGGCCATAAAAAGACGAAGCAGGATACTTCCACTTTCAGCTATTATAGACTGTCAAGGACTAGATTTACCATTCCACCTTAAACATCTGAAAACTAGAACAAAATGCAGGAAGCAATGGTTTTCAGACATTGGTCATCAAGCAGCATAGAACAGTGATTCCTGAGAGAAGAAAAACAGATGAGGTGAGCACACATTATTGCATAGGAAGGAAGGATTCAAACAGAACTCAGAATTCTCCCTGAGTTGAACAAATAGACTTGGAGTCCAGGAAAGCCAAGGAAATTGGAATGCACAGTATGAAGAAGCAGAGCGGAGAGAAATACCCAGGAGTTCTCCCTGGGGATTTCCAAGAGTTACCCTTGAGCCTTCATGTGAGTACTGGCTAACACACCTATTTGAGGAAACCACCCGAGCCCAGGGAAACACCAAAAAGAAAGAGGTGGAAACATCCTGAGATCTTACATAGGGTTGGGAATAGTCCATGTTTCCACCAGCCAATAAGGAACATTTCCCTAACAGATGTGGCATTGAGTAGAGTCCTTAGAAAGGTATTGTATTGTAGTGGGGACAAATCACCCTAGACAAACTCGACAAGCCTTAAAAGCTCTAACAAAACTTAAAAATGATCAAAATGTTTCTGAGCACCTTAACTACTTCTAAGAACAAAGCCCCTCAATTTCTAAGTTATAAAAAATCTTGAATAATCAACAATATAAAATTCACAATTTCTGGAATTTCTACAAAAATTGCCAAGCAAGAAAAGAAGCAAGATAATCGTGTTCTATTATTACAAGAGAAACCAATCAATAGAAGCAGATTTGTAAACAGCACAGTTAATATATTTAATAAACAAAGATATTGAAAGAGTAATTATAAATACACTTGACATGTTCAAGAAGGTATAGGAAAGCATGAACAGAATGAGAGATATGGAAGATGTAAAAAACGCCCAAATAAAACTCCTAGAGATGAGAAATATAATATCTTCTCCTCTAAAACAAATAATCCCACTCTAATGATGAGAAAAAAATAGACAAATCACAATGAGGGATATTTTACAAAATACCTGACCAGTGATCCTCAAAACTGTAAAAGCGATCAATATATTAATATCAATATTGGTCCATTAATTGTAGCAAATGTACCATACTAATGTAAGATGCTGAGAAAAAGGGAGACTGGGTGTGAGGTATAAGGAAATTCTCTGTATTATCTATAAATTTTTTATGTAAATCTAAAACTATTCTAAAAAATAAAGTTTATTTTTAAAATACAGTGTCTAAAAGAGAAATACTCATGATGGCAGCAACAGAAGATTAAACATGGAGTAAAAAATAACTGAACTTGAAGACACAGAAATAGACACTATTAGGGCCCAGCACAGTGGCTCACACCTGTAACCCCAGCGCTTTGGGAGGCCAAGGCAGGAGGATGGCTTGAGCCCAGGAGTTTGAGGCTACAGTGAGCTATGATCACACCTCCACACTCTAGCCTGGGTGACAGAGTGAGATCCTGTCTGTAGAAAACAAAAGAAAAAATATACACTCCACCACCTAAAATAAAATTCAGTGTGAAAAAAGTGAAGGAAAAATTAACAGAGCATCATTGAGCTTTGTAACATCAGCAGCAACCTAATACATGGGAAGTTGAAGTCTCAGAAGGGGAAGAGAGAGATGGGGAAAAAAAGAATGTTGAACAAATAATAGCTGCAATTTTTCCAAATTTAAAAGACATGGACTCAAGAAGCTCAATGAACTTCAAACACAAGAAATTTGAAATAAACCATACAAAGCTTCATTATAATCTAACTGCTTAAACCAGTGGTAAAGAAAAAATCTTAAAAACACAGAGATAAGCACAAATTACAGTAGCCACCTCCCTTATCAAAGATTTTGCTTTCCACAATTTGTTACCCACAGTCTGAAAATATTAAATGGAAATTCTATAGATAAGCAGGTCATAAATTTTAAATGTGTGATTGTGTGCCGTTCTGAGTAGCATGATGAAATCTCACACTGCCCTGCTTGGTCCAGCCTGGGACATGAATTATCCCTTTGTCCAGCACATTTATTCTGTATGTGCTACTCACTCCTTAGCCACTTAGTAGGTCTTGGTTATCAAATCAATTGTGTTATCATAGCGCTTGTGTTCAATTAACCCTTAATTTACTTAATGATGGCCTCAAAGCTCAAGAGTAGTGTTGCTGGAAATTTGGATATGCCAAAGAGAAGCCATAAAGTGCTTTTTTTAAGTGAAAAATTGAAAGTTCTTAACAAGGTAAGAAATAAAATCATATACTCAGGTTGCTAAGATCTATGGTAAGAACAACTCTTCTATCCATAAAATTGTGAAAAAGGAAAAAGAAATTAGTGCATAATACATACAGGTTTTGGTACTACTTGTGGGTTCAGGCATCCACTGGGGGTCTTGGAATATATGCCCCAGAATAAGGGGAGATGACTGTAATTTCTTTCTTAAATTTTTGGTAAAATTCACCAGTGAACCCTTCTAGGCCCCGTGCTTCCTGTTTTGGAATGTTGTTAATTATTGATTCAGTTTCTTTAATTAGTAAATTAACTTTATCGTCAGAATATACCCAGAATCTGCTCACTTCTCACCCCCTCTATTGTTACTTAGCCACACTCTACCCAAGCGAGCATCATCTTTCTCCTGGATTTCTATAACAGCCTCCTAACTAAACTCTGCTTCTACTCTTGTCCTTAGTTTATGCTCCATTCAGCAGCTGTAGTGATCTATTTACAAACCTAGAACAGTTCATGTCATTTTTCTGCTCAAATCACTGCGAGAGCACCTTATTTTACTCAGAGGGGAAAAAAAATCAAAATTCTTACACAGAGTTCTACCCGATCTGTTCCCCCATCCTTTTTCTGGCTCCAGCTAAAACTGTTCCAGTTACACCATCCTCCTTGTCCTCCTCAAACACACTGTGCAAACTCCCTCCTTAGCACCTATCCTTTGAATGCTTCCTCTACCTGGAATGCTCTTTCCCCAGGTATCCTCATCCTAACTCCCTCAACTTCTTTATTTTTGCTCAAACAGGTCCTTGTCAATGAGGCCTGCAATAACCACCCTTTTTAAAGTTATAGTCCCCAACTTTTCTCCTCCTTAATCTACTCTCCTTTTGTTTTCTTCCATATGCTTATCGACTTCTAATGAATTAGGCAAGTTGCTGATTCATCATGATTATAGTTATTATCTTTTTCTCCCTGATAGACAATAGACTATGGTGCCTTGAGGCAGGCAGGATCTTTGTTTTATTCACTGATATATCCCAAGCGTCTAGAGCAGTGCCTGGCACAGAGTAGGTACTCAATAAATATTTTTGGACTTAAACTGAATTAGGGGAGGAATAGAGTCTCAAAATACTCTCGGGGATGCTGATACATGAATTCTGCCCAGTCCTTAGCTCATGCGCAAATTGAAGGAGACCTTCCCCAACCACCTCATCAAAATCAGATTCCTTGTGCTGTACTCTCTCATAGCACCCAGTTATTTTATTTTCTAACACTCATCACTACTCGTGTGTATGTGTCCACTTAATGTGTACGTAGTGATCTCCATGCTAGCAAGGAGCATGACTGTTTGCCTCACACCATATTCCCAACATCTAGCCCTGTACTTGGCACATGGTAGGTACACAGTGAATATTTGATGAATTCATTTATTCATTCATTTAGCAAACATTTATTAAGTGCCTACTATATACCAAGCACTACTACTCTAGACACTAGGAATATAGATATGAATAAAAACAAAGCCCCCTCTCTCATGAAGCTTATATTCTAATGAAGAAGAGAAACAATAAATAAGTTAGAATATATGGCATATCATATGGTGATAAGAGCAATATAGAAAAATAAAGAAGGATAAAGGTTATGGAGAATATCAATCCACGAATAAATGAATGACGGGGGTAGGACGTTGAGCTTAGTCAGTGAATTTCCACTGTATCAGCTCCAGACATGGAAGTCTCCCTTCTCTAAAACCTTGGGGATGGTTGAGTGAGGATGAGAGGGATGGTTAAGCTGGAAAAGCAGAAAAGTAAGTTAAGAGCTGAGTAGAAAACCAAAAAGTTGAAATTGAGAGTCCCCAAAGGCACCAATATAAAGGGGACAAAAGCAAGTCTAAAAGTTCATGTTATACCTGGTACATAATAGAGAATCAATAGATATTTGTTGATTAAAAATCAAGGTCCAGAACCAAGATTCCAAGAATTGAGAACATGAGACCAAGAGAAAACAGGGAGTAAATGAGGGTAGGCTACTTATTATTCTATCAATATTCTCAGTTCCTCATTGTTTTTGTGCAGATCAGAGAAGCATACAGATTTCTTTATTCACCTATCTTTGACCTTTAAATGTTCAAGGACATCAAAACCATGAGAACCAAAGAATTGCATTTACAAGAGATAAACCTGTTTCATCCTTAAGCAGTCATTGGCTAAAGCTGCTTCTGTTGAATTAAATCCATTCCGTTAAGGGCTTTGTATGCAAACCTATATCCTTAAGAGATTAAAGATGCAATTTAGACACACATTTTAGGAGCTGAATGCACGAATCATTATTTTAGTACATATTGTCCATTAATCTGCTGTTCAATTGGGAACCCATTTGGAATGTGGCTGCTTGCTAATTAGCAGGATTCTAGTGCTGAGCTGCTTCCTGATTAAATGTCCTTTAGAATCAATAAAACATCAGGAGGGATTATGGTGATGTGGGATTAGCCCCATCTAACCAAATAAAATGAGTTGTGTTCCCTTCTTAAACTGTCATGTTGTAAGAGCTGACAAGAGGAGCAATTTTGCAAACCCTGTTACAAAGTTGTTGTTGTTTTTTTAACATTGAGATTTGTTTTTTGCCATTTGCCTACCAATTAGCAGAGACGTTAGTGAATGACTGCCAGGGTAAGGCGATTTTGAGAAAGACTTGATTACGATTTCAAATCTCTACTCTGAATCACCCTTTTGTAAAATGAGTTCAGGTTGTGTTGGATGGAAATTATTATCCGTGTTCTTGGCCAGGAACACGTAAGTCAGAATTAGCATTTAATGTTTCTGTGTGACTTTGCAATAAATGGTAATTAAGGAGGGCAGAGAGAGAACAGGAGGCAAACTAATACTCTAAAATTGTATTGGCAAAATTAAATGCTTCAAACCAGTTTAAAACACATGCACACACGCCAAATTGTGCTGGGGGAGGGGATAAATAATAAAGCCACGGTGGAAGCTTCATGAATAGGATAGAGCAATTGACATAGCCACAAGTAGGACTTATACACATCTGGCCCATTATTGAGAGTGCAATTAAGTTGAAAAGGACTGGTTTTGCTAATCCCGGAAATAAGCAGAGGATTTTAGGAGATAAAGGAAACATGAGGTGTCTGATTCAACAATTACTTTTTAAAGGAAATAGGAAAGTGTTAGGTAGTAAGCTATTAGAGATGTGGTTATGGATCTTCCCACTGGCTGAACCTTAGAAATCAGACCCGCTTTTTGTCTTCCAAATAATAATAATAATATAGTTATTATTAATGGCCAACATTTATACTGTACTTACAATATTCCATGTAATGTTCTAAGTGCTTTATAAATATTAACTCTCTTAATCCTTGAAACTGCTATTATTTTTCAAAAGAAGAAACGAGGCACAGAGGCACAGAGATGCTAAAACTAATAAATAACTGATAAATGGATTCATCAATAAGAATAAGTCAAATGCAGGCTCTCTAGCTTCAGAGTCTTGGCCCTTAATCACTACTCTATACTAGCTCTCCTACAAGTCCTACGAAACTCAGCAGTGTATAAGATAGTGGCTAGGCTCAGGGGCTTTGGGCGAACCGCCTGACTTCCAGAACTGGCTTCACCCTTGAGCTTAGTGCTGAACACAGTTCTGGATTTGAGCTTAGTATCACTCACCCTCTCCTCCAGGAGCCAGGAGAAGTATACAAAAGGGGGAGGCTTTAAGCTCCAGGGGCAGGTATGATCCAAAGGTCTTAGAAGCAACTTCTCCTCACCAGATTATCCATCCATCCCACCACCCTTCCGCCCCCATCCATGGCAAAAGGCAGCATGAGCTCTGGAATCATATAGTCCCAGATGGAAATCCTAGCTCTGAAATACACCAGCTTTGGGAATTTAGGCAAGTAAGGAGTTTCTATTAACCTTAATTTTCTTATCTGCCAAATGGAACAATCTTTTTTGTCTACATTTGTGACTTTATTGCCTCTGTATCAAGGAAGGGCTGTGTTTCTCCCAGTTTACTGGAAAGTTGGAGGAGTTTAACTTAGACTACATGAACAAGAAGGTGAGAGCACAGGAAGACAGTGCAGGGGAATGAGCATCCCAGCAGCAGGGTTAAATAATATGACCAAAATAACCTCCTGACTGGAGAGGGTAAGGGATTGATGCATGTGCACCTGGTATCTTCCAGGCATGGTGCTAGATGCTCTGTATGGCTACATGGCATACTCCCAACAGCCCCATGAGTTTGTTTTTCTTTTAGACCCACTTCACAGATGAGTTAACTGAGGTTTAGAGACCTTAAGTAAATTACTTCTAAAAATTAGCCTTCTTTTTATTTTCTTTGTCCCCATTAAGGCCTGAAATGTGTCACCCAAAAATTCATATGTTGAAGCTCTAACACTCAGTACTTCAGAATATGACTGTATTTGGATATAAGGCCTTTTAAAAAGTGACAATTAAGTTAAGATGAGGCTGTTAAGGTGGGCCCTAATTCAATATGACTCATGGCCTTATAGAAAGAGGAAATTTGAACACACAAAGAGACACCAGGGATACAGGTGCATAAAGACCATGCACAGAGGACATAGCAAGAAGGCGGCCATCTGCAAGCCAAGGAGAGAGGCCTCAGAAGAAACCAAATCTGCCAACACCTTCATCTTGAACTTCTAGCCTCCAGAACTCTGAGAAAATAAATTTCTGTTGTTTAAGCCACAGGCTGTGGTATTGTTATGGCAGCCTTTCTTAGTCGACTTGGGCCACTATAACCACAGACCATAGACTGAATGCCTTGTAAACAACAGAAATTTATTTCTTACAGTTCTGGAGGCTGAGAAGTCCAGGGTCAAGGCACCAGCAAATTTATTGTCTGGTAAGACTCTGCCTTCTCATGGATAGCCATCTTCTCACTGTGACCTCCCATGGTGGAAAGGGCAAAAGGTCTTTCTTAGTCCTTTTATAAGGACACTAGTCCCATTCCTGAGGGCTCTGCCCTCATGACCAAAGCACTTCCCAAAGACCCTATCTCCTAATACCATGGCAGTGAGGATTTCAATATATGAATTTTGGGGAGACACAAATATCCAGACCATAACATAGTCCCAGCCAACTAATATAGTCCCCAAAGGCTAAAAGCCTCACTGGTAGTCTCCTTCCTCTCTGTCTCCTCCTTCTAGCATATTCTGTTCCCCGTGGGGAGAGTAGAGGATTACAGGATTCTGAAGGGACTGGTTATAATGATTAAATTCTTTCAGTGATGGGACTAAATTTTTGATTCTGGCAATCTTAGCAGAGCTGACTCTTTAGCACTGTTGTATACTTCATCTCAGCTAAGCTTGGTGGGATTTGTAGGAACTAACCAGGTGAGAGATGCGGAAGAGTATTTTAGAGAGAAGGAGCAGTAGGTGCCAAGACAGAAAGGCAAGTAAAAGCATAGCAAGTTTGGAGAACTGCAAACTGTTCATTGTGGCTGGAGCATACATTTCAGGAGGCAAAGAAAAGAGATGGACGTGGGAGGTGAGCACCCGCACACCTTTTGACTTAAGTCTGTATGAACCTCATAGAGGAGCATGCCGCCTGTAACTACCTTCATCAAGATTATAAGGGTGTTTCAATAAAATAGCCCATATTTTGTGTGCTTAGTATGTTTACATTTGTTTTGTTTTTATGTATAAGGCTTTTTGTATAAAACAGCATCTGCTTAACCGCCCCGAATAAAATTCCTATGAACAAAGAAAGAGGCAAAAAACACACAAGTAGCAAAAACTAATAGGCACTCTAGTGTCAGAATGTAGAGGGAAGGCCAGGCGTGGTGGCTCATGCCTGTAATCCTAGCACTCTGGGAGGCTGAGTGGGAGGATTGCTTGAACTCAGGAGTTCAAGAGCAGCCTGAACAAGAACGAGACCTGTTCTCTACTAAAAATGGAAAAATTAGCCAGGTCTTGTAGTGCGCGCCTGTAGTCCCAGCTACTCAGGAGGCTGAGACAGGAGGATAACTTGAGACCAGGAGTTTGAGGTTGCAGTGAGCTACAATGATGCCACTGCACTCTACCCTGGCAACAGAGTGAGACCCTGTCTCAAAAAAAAAACAAAAAAAAAAAAACGAATTCCCACTAGCTATAAATAAATGGAATGTGGGAAAATCAAGGAGTTACCTGCCCCATGTTTTGCCCTGCCCACCTATAGGCGTGGAAGACAGAACATGCTTCATGCTTTCACCACAGCCTTCCCCTTGATTTGGAGACCCCAAGTTTTAACCAACCAGAAAATCACACAGGTGCTGCTTCCTTGTGCAACCTAAGCACTGCTGCTTTCTGCCTCTCCTTTCCCTCCCTCCCCAACCCAAGGATACACATATGTATACTTCCCCACACACCACTTTTCTGTACCTATTTAGAAAGCCCAATTCCCAGTAATGACAGAGCAGAAAGTTGGGGTGAATGAGGTGGAAAGGGGAAAATCTGACTATGGTGTTTGCATCTGGTGACATGTAATTCCTGAAAACAAAATCATGGGAGTTAGAATAGAGAAAGGAAGAACCTGGTAGTTGTATATGCTATGGAGCATATAGATTGTGACATACTATACCAATTTTGGGTGTCTAATATCCAACAAGTGTGGTAAGAAAATCCTACCGAGGTGCACCAGGCAAATGCCTGAGAGGCACTAGGAGTGGGTGGGAGTTGTCATCTGCCCCTGACTGCAGGTCTAAGAGAGCAGTGAGCAAGGCCAAAGGCAATCAATGCAACTCATCTAGTGGGTTGAACCAAATGTGAACAGATCTTCATTGGAAGCTGAATAAAGAGAAAACTGCAACATGCAATGCCTAATTTGTTTAAAAAATACTGTAGAATATGGAAAGGGAATCACAATCCTGCAGATTCCAAATCTCAATAAACTTTTGAAAATGATCTACTATAGAAACCATGAAAATTTTAGAAAACCATTGTGGTTCTTTGTAGGATATAAGAAGCCACGTCCTCCGTTGAAAAAAATTGGAAGATAATAAACATAATTAGATTAAAAGGCTATAAAAATGAAATTTAAAAAGCACAAAAAGTGAACAGAACAAAGTAGAAAGAACTTGGGGAAATATGGATGGTTTAAAGGAAGCTGAAACTTCTATAGCAGAATTAAGAGGTAACCAGGAATCAATAAAAAAGAAAAATTAACACTAGAGAAAATCTAATACCTAATGTCAAACTTAAGAGGCTTCCATAAAGTCTAGAGAAAAAGAAGAAGAAAATGAAGATAATAGATATAGAAGAATAAGAATAGAGATTCAGCCTAAGAGGCCTTGGTATTGTGGAAAAGGAAACTAGAAAAATTGGAAAAAGAAATAAAAACAAGAGTTCCAATTAAAGAAGCTTCTCAGAGCTGGAGAAAAAGAAAGAGCCCTCTGTGCACAGATTGAAAGGACTCTCTATGATCTAAGCTAAATTAACAAAAAATGTATACATGTCTATCCCAACAAAACTTTTGTATTATGAAGACAAAATTATTCAAGGATCCAGGCTAAAAACAAAATAAAACTAACCAAAGCAAATAAAGGGGAAAATTAATTATAAATGAACAAAAATCAGATTGACATCCGACTTCTGTAATAATAAATGCCAGAAGACACTGGAGCCGTGTCCATGGAATTTCAAAGGACAAAGAAATGCAACCTAAGCCAAGTTACGTTACATTCACGTAGATTTGGAGTCAGACAGCCAGGGTGCAAATCCCGGCTGTCCCACTGATCCATGTGCCCTTGGGCAAGTCATTTACATGCCTCATAATGAGTGACTGACTCAATTAAATGAGATAATGCACAAAAAGTACTCAGAATATTCACTAAATGCCATTTTAACTTGGTAAATCCAGTTAAATTTGGAATTTGAACTCAGGTCTGCCTATCTAGAATCAGGCTCACAGAATTTGTCCTCCAGTCCTGACCTTTCTGACACTGGAGGTTTGGTACCTACTTTTGTTATTAGAATTATAGTGCCTGCTACGGCTTCTAGAACCCATTCCCACATTTAAGTTGTGAATGGTACTTTGAAGGTCTTAGGGGAATGTAAAGAATATGGGAGAAAGGAAATATTTTACTGGGAGGAACTTAAGAATTTTACTGGTCATAGAAGGCCTATACACCATTCAAATCAGGCAATATCCAAGTTCAATGGTTAGGAAATTTTCCCACAATCTCCTTCCGCTACTGCCACATATAATCAAGAAGAAGCAGGGGAGTTTCTGGTGCCATTTCATGCAGAGGCCTTATAGCACATTTGATATCTAAAAGAACATTACCTGATAACTCCTAACAGCTATGAAAAACAAATGTGCAATATGTAGATATTAATGAAGCTTGTTTTGGTTTTTGTAAAATATAAGTAGAGAGTTTTTTTGGACCAAATTTAAGGACAGCAACCTGGGAGACATAGACACAAGTTACCCTGAATATATGCTCCCTGATTTAGGGCTTTTGCTTTTGTGTTGTGTTTTGTTTTGTTTAATCAAAGGGTCAGAAGATGCGTAGGCATAAGCCTGGACTTCCTAAGAGGGTCTGGAAAGAAATTGCAGGAAGTGTCAAAGACAAGAAGTGATTCTATTGCAGCTTATTTCCAGATCTGTGCCAATATCTGAACTTTATGCAATTATTAATATTTCTGAGGAGTGCTACTACTTCTCCAAATTTCTCTTACCTTCCTGGACCTGCAGCGTGTGATACAGCCATCAGCTTATCTGACTTGCAGTCCTGCATATCCATACCTCATCATTCACATGCCCAAATGGCATGAGGCCCAGAGGCCACATTTTCAAAACCCAATATCAGGATACATACCCTGACCAAAGAACTTTTCTAATTTGTGATAGCATGTATAAGAAAAGTTTTACGAGGCATAAGCAAAACAAACTATTACATATTTAACCCATCATTTTTATTTAAAGAGAATAAAATCATATGACATTAGAACTCTTCTAGAAAACCCAGGATATATATGTCACAACTTGCTCTTTATTTCTGTGTGACTTCTTCTGATGGGCAAGACCAAGATAAAAAAAATATATATATATCTATTAGGTGCAATTTGGTTGCTAGCCACAGAAACTGCCCTTTGCTAACACAGGCAAAAAGAAATATTTTGAAAGAATATGTTAGTAACTCATGAAATTTGTAGAAAATAAAACTTCAAAAAGTACCAGAACCAAAAATTAAGACAGGGCTAGAGACAGAGAGTAGAAGAAGAAAGGGAAGAAGGGAGGGGAAGAAGGAGGGAGAGACAGATGGATTGAGCTTAATTAGAAATGGTGGGCCACAACATTGGCTAGGGCAGCGTATGGGACTTTTAGGAACAGTGTGAATGTACCTTTTAGGTACAGCCTCATTCCCACTGTATCTGAAAGGAAACCGGTAGCTATTACTCCAGGCAAGATCATATTTATATGTAAATGGAGGATGGATGCTGGGCAAGCAGATACAAGTGATTTTCACCACCAAAGCTTTGCTAAAGTACTTTTAGGCTTTAAGTGACTACCTGCTTGTACTTGCAGAGATATTGCTCAAGACAATTTCTGCTTGGGCAATTCATTAAACTCACTAGCATTCAGCACCCATACCTATTGCCTTCTATGTTCTTTTCTGTGTTGCAATCCTTCCCATACTTGTGAAGGCTAAAAACATTTCTGAAACCCCCTTGACACTATGTTCTAGAACTGATTTAAGCCCCTATCAGTGAGATGTCATTGCATGAGATTTGAAAGGCAGAAACAGGGGTGGGAGGCCACTGGTACAGAGACAGTGTATGTATTTATTTATTTTCCTAGAGCAGTAGCAACTTCAGAAACTGATAAGCATTAGTCTTTCCTATGGCCAGAAATCACCTTGTATTGCCTTGCCACAACTTCATGACTAGGGGCAACTGAGACATCAGCCAGATTTTCCTATAGTTCCCTGATCTCTGGACCACATCTGTTGAAGTCTGACCCTGAGCCTAGAAGCACACCCCCACCTCCATTCCAATAGCCTTGCAATAATTTTGTGGGTACCTAATTCCCTATATCAAAGCCCTTTCTGATAAAGATATATAAAGTAGTTTTCGTTTTCTCCATTGAACCCTAAATGATATAGGTATCAAAAAGCTTCTTTAATATCACTACCAATAAACTTAGAGCTTCCCTGAACATTCTTTCAGGAAAATGATATTGATCACACAATATTATGTTTCCTTTTCTTGCACAGATGGCAGAATTTTGTTGAGATGCTGAGCAGAGCTTCTTCTGATTTGTTGGCTGATTTGCCTACAGGTAAGTTCCATTATTTTGTTGCTCCTGAGGACCTCCCATTTCCAGAGCTATTGTTGATTGTGCTGCTTAGCTTGAATGGTTTGCTTGTTGGGTTTCATCTCATTCCTCCCAGAAATGTAAATGGCTCCCCAGTGAAGGGAAAACAGGAGTGGGGATTGCCTTAATGGCTATTCTTTCAGGCCAGGGGGATCAAAGAAGGCATAATTCCCCAAGTTTTCTTTTATCATGTGGCATTTTCTAATGGCAACCCTTTAAGATGAATGCAACATACTTGCAGAATAAATTGGTATTACTTATTAGAATTTCAGTTGCACAGTCCCTTAGATCTAGGAATCCCACAGCTATATATTTATTCCACTGACATTTAAATAAAAAAAACCCTCCAAGAGGTATGTTTGTGTATATATGTATGTGTGTGTGTGTGTGTGTATACATATATATATGTGTGTGGGTGTGTATACATATATATATATACATATGCACACATACATATATATATATGTTTAGTACAGCATTTTGGGGGCGATATTTTTTTAAATGGAAATAACAAAAAGATCTTTCATTGTCCATTTAACTCAATTACAGTACAACCAGTTGATAAGACTATGCAGCTATAAAATAACATGGCTAGGCTACTACAGGAATATTTCTAAAACATATTATTAAGTGAAATTTCACTTAATAAAGAATTGGGCAAAATATTTGCCAATTAACAAGTTTTAAATATGACAGGTGAAAAATATGCATTGATATTATATTAAGCTGCTGTTGTAGTTTTTCTATTTACTATATCCATCAACCATTTACATTTGAACCACTCTTTGGTTCAAAATACAAGGTACTGAGTGTGTGTGTGTGTGTGTGTGTGTGTGTGTATGTGTTGGGGAATTGACATATCAGTCTATATTCAAATAGAAAAACAGAAACCTTACTAGATATTTCAAACAGAAGGAATTTACTACAGGGATTTGGTTATACAAGTATTAGAAGGCTGAAAGATCAAAGAGGGGATGGTATTTTCATTTCCCAGGACTGCCATAACAAATTACCATAATCTCAGTGGCTTAAAACAACAGAAATTTATTCTCTCACAGTTCTGCAGGCTAGAAATATGAACTCAAGGTGTCAACAGGGCTATTTTCCCTCTGAGTCTCTAGAAAAGAGTCCTGCCTTCCTTTTTTCAACTTGTAGTAGCCCCAGGCCTCCCTTGGCCTGGTATTGTATAACCGCAATCTCTGCCTCCATCGTCACAAAGCCTTCTTCCTTCTGTGTCTCCGTTGTGTCTCTGCATCCAAATATCCCTCTCCTTTCTCTTGTAAAGACACCTGTCACGGGATTTAGGGCTCACACTAATCTAGAATGACCTCATCTTAACTTGATTACATCTGAAACACCTTGTTTTCAAATAATGTCAGATTCACAGCTTACGGTGATTAAGAATATATCTATCCTTTGGAGGGACATTATCCAATCCACTACAGTGAAATAATGCAGACATTCATGACTGCAGGAAGCAGCCACCATCCTTAAGGCTGAGGGAACATAGAGAAAGGGGTCCTACCATAGAATCTAGTCAGACCAAGAGCTACGACAAAGCTGGTTCTAGGATCTCCAAGAAAATGCCAAGCAGCTGGAGAAAGGATTTCAGAGCTGGTTGGTTCTTGGAGCACAACATAGTTTGGAGCTCAGACCTCGAAGAAGGTGGCTGTGCTTGAACCTCTTACAGAGCACTGTGTGGTCAATGCTAGACCACTGATGGAATGTCATGTAGCTGTTCATCAGACCTTTGATGTTTCACACGTGGCTAGTGCGGAGAATGTTGAGAAACATTATACCAGTCGCTCTTTTCTGATTCTGGACAGGTTCTTGCTGTATCCTTACAGGATCTGTCCTCTGTGTGTGCATCCCTGGTGCTCTATGGGTCCAAATTTCTTCTTCTTATAAAGGCACCAGTTAGACTGGAGTAGAGCCTACCCTAACAGCCTCATTCTAACTTAATCACTTCTTTAAAGGCCCCCATCTCCAAATATGGTCATGTTTTTAGGTACTAGGGGTTAGAGCTTCAACATACAAATTTGGGGGGGAACAGAATCCAGAATTCGGAATTCACATGGCATAGCAGAAAAAGTATGTAAAAATAGAGGTTGAAGTCTCCCTTTTGCAACTAAATAACCACTAAATAGACATTACACGGTTATTTATAATGGTTATATTCAGATACTTATTTTACTTCTGACTCATTTTTCTTGTCTCTAAAATGGGCAAAAAATAAATAAATAAAAACCTGCCCTATTGATCTCATAGGGTGATTGTGAGTCTGACAAACAAAATAGGCAATGTTTCACTAAGTTTTTTAGACAGTATGGTACTCTCCAGAATAGGGTTTTGTGGTGGTATTGCTATTGCTGCATTGTTGAGACAGCCTGCTGCTTACTGAGAAAGTTAATATCTTGGTCTCTTCCCATTTCTGCACTTTGGATCTATGACAACAAAAATGCCCTCGTGCACTGAGTGAGCCATTTTATTTGCCTGTTCTTTAGCTCCACAAGTAAATATTATGAAAGGGAAGGGGGAACATTACACAGAAACTAAAGAAATCTACTCCTTATCAGTGTGTAGAACTGTGAATTTTCACCTTCCTGGGACCCCTTTGCACTGAGAGATGCTATGATAACCTGATTAAAATGATTCATTTCATATATACTGCTTTATAATAAAATTTATTTCTTTTCAAATTATAAAAATCCTGTGAACTTGCTTTTTAATGTACATATGATTTTCACATAAATATTTAGTATCTGTGACTTACACTAACGACAAGAATAGACTAGTTTCCAGGTGACCAAACCTCCAGGCAAGAACTAGAAGACTTAAAAAAACAGACCTAAAAATACAAAAACTAAATTTTAAAAACACAATAGACAGGTGTAACAGAAGATTAGACCAAGCTGAAGAGAGGACTAGTGAACTGTAATATAGTTCAGTAGAAAACATCCAGATTGAAGCACGGATGAGAAATCAAGATGTAATACGTTAAAAAGCATATAGGAGACATATGGGGAAAGGTGACAACATCCAACATACATGTAACTAAAGTCACAGAAGAATAGGAGAAAGAGAATATTATTCGAAGCAATTATGACTGAGAGATTTCAAAAAGTGATGAAAGACATCTAGCCACAGAACCAAGAAATACCGTGAACTCCCACTAAGATAAATACAAAAGAGCTTAGGCCCCTCCAAACATGATAGGGTCTAAAGCAGTATTTCATAAAAAGGAAGCATGACCCCAAATTTGAGTTTCTTCACTGTGGAGCCTGTGAATGAGGGAGAGGAAGAAGAAGCAGGAAGTAAAGAATGATCATGATGGGGAGAATCACCAGAGAAGGAATGAATGCTGGGAAGCAAAAAATAAAATAAAATAATCAACTTCAGTCCCATGGCATGGTTCATGAGGACTTTTGGTCTGTAAACATTCAACCCACTTCTCTTTGCTTCCTATTCTGCCTCAGCGAGGCTCTCCTCTTAGCCGGAAGGCACCAGACACTCCTACATCATGGCCTTTGTCTTTGCTGTAACATTTTTCTTGAATGCCCTTTCCCCGTTTATTTTTATGACTTGCTCCCTTGTTTCTCCTCCACACTTGGTTCTATTTTCACATCACTTATTCAAAGAGGCCTTTGGTGAATTTCCTATCCATAATGGGTTTTAGTTATATTTATAGCTTATCAATACCTGACATTATTTTACGCACCTATTTGCTCCCCATGAGAAGAAAGATTCTGTCTTGTTCATTGTTGTATCATAATGCCTAGGACAGTGCCTGGCATATAGTATGCACCTCACAGATATGTGTTAAATGAATGAAAGAGTTAGAATCACCGACCTAACCCCACCTCTATTATCTCAAGCACATAACTGAAACATTCATTGCCTCAGTTTCTTCATCTGTCAAATGAGGAAAACTTCTACCTCACAGGGATATGCTTTAGACTATGTGGAAACATCTTCCATTTATAGATATTTGACATATATTATTAATAATTTTCTTCCCACAAAAGCTTCATTTGGTAGGTCCAGTGAGGCCAGAAGCTTTTATTGAAATCAGTTGTTCTCTACCCAGTTTCCCTTTAGAATCACCTAGGTAATTTTTTTCAAAGCACTGAGCTGACTTCTGTCCCCCGAGATTCTGATGTAATTGGTCTAGTGTGACACCTGAGCACTGGTAATTTTTAAAGCTGCACAGGTGGGTCTAATGTGCAGCCAGTGATTTCAAGACCACTGATTTCAAGTCATTAGTGGGAGCAGACAGGAGGGCTGGCTGTGTAACTCTCAGAATCCACTGGAAGCCCTGTAAAACCTGGCCCTTCCCACACCTGGAAATCTCTAGAAGCCAGCTTGGCTTATTTCCTCCAGTACAAATCTTCAACTGGCAGACTAGACAGATGGTTATTATTCATCCTTCTTGCTGTGTTAGAAAGAAAAAAAAAATGAGTTCGGCCTCAGGTTTTTCAAACGATTTTTACACGTGCAAACCATTACCTTTTTATATGCTATTAGGTATTAGGAAGGAGAAAGGGAAGCTTAAAAGACAGCTAGCAGACTAGCATATATTTTCTCTTAATGGAGCTTTTAAAAGTGAAGACAGTAGAAAGTAACTGGATGAGGACAAAGTCTAGGTTCTAGATCTTATTCTTAAAAGGATAATACATTGAACACTGCCCAGAAAAAAAAAAATGCCTGGCACGTCCTAATTAACATTAGGTCCTCTTCTCTAGGGAAACGAGATTTGTTTAAGGTAATATAATAATAACACAACCACAAATAATAATATCTTGTATTGAACATCTTCCATGTGTTAAGTATTTTATGTAGGTATTTTTTTTTATCTCCACAAATATTACAGCAAATTGCTGTAATTTGACAAATGAAAGAATTAAGATCCAAAAGCTTGTAGCTGGTGAAAGGAAGCATCAGAGTTAGCCTTCAGGGCTGTCTGATACCAAAGTTCATCCTCCTCCCCTTATTCCATATACTTCTAGAATCCCTTCAACTGGAGAATTCTATTATTGAGAGTAATTTGAACCTTTTTCCCCTGCAATAAACAGAAAGCTTTTCTTGCAAACTGAATGAAATAAGCCAGGACCTACGCTACTAGGTGATGATGAGTTCTCAAGACAGCTTAAATGTTCAGCTGATCAAATAAGATCTGCCCTAAAGAGGCTGTCCTTATTGGCTGCCATCATGATCCTCATTAAGCATCTATTAAGGTTTACACTATATAGCATCTGGGGTAAGTTTGAGAGGATAAAGAAATGGATAGAAAAATCTCTCCTCTCCAAGGATTGGAAAAGGAATTGGAGAAATGGAACTATGTATTCAGTGACTTTATTTTCCAAACTCCAAATTAGGGCATATGATCATTCATTCATTCAATAAGCATGCTTTGAGCACTCATCCTAAAGCTGAGTGCTAGGACTTCAGAAAAGATTAGAAAATCACATTGTCTTCTCCATCAAGAAACTGAGGGAGAAGATACATAATAATTTGTAGGTGCAATGTTAAAAGTCTGTCTAATAAAAGGTGTTTAAATCTGATATGTGACTTTATTTATAAAAAAATCCTTACCTAGATAACACTGTTAGTTAACATTTATTGAGCACATTCTATGTTCCAGGTACTTGCTTTACACTTTCTAATCCATTTAATTCTCATAATGGCCTATGGGTTTTATTATCCCCATTTTACAGAAGAGGAAACTGAGACACAGAGAGGACAAGTAAATTGCCCAAGGTCATGCAGCTACTAAAGGAGCCAGGAATTGAATCCAAGGCATCTGGTTTCAGAGCCTATACTCTCAACCACTCTGTTACCCAGCCTCCCTTTACCTTTTTTTTTTAATTATTGATTGAATAATTTTTATTAAAAATAGTAAGACCCAACTTAGAAATAATATATATTTGTTAATGGCATATTTGAATTATGCACTGAATGTTGAAGCTGAGGCTCCCAGCAATCTGGGCTATGTGGTTGGCACACAGACTTGCAAAATAAATAAATAAGTCACTACATCATACTAAGGATGATACCAGCCTTAGATGACTTCAGCAGGTCTTCATGTCTTGTTCCTGTATCCTAAGGAAATCTCTTCTATTCATGATGGCAGCATCCTGCAACAAGTAGTACCTGGACAGTAGAATCCCCTGGGTTAGGGATGATGCTGTTCAAACCTCTTCCCGTACAGGAAAGGAACAAGGAAGGAGGAAGAGAAAGGTTGCACCTGATCCTTCAGGCACACACCTGCATGGAGGGAGGGGCAGAAATTCTTAAGAAGCAGAGCCATGGGAAGAGGACTCATCCCACTCTCTTAGCTATAAAAGGTTTTCTGATTCAGGACCTTCCTGCAGGCTGTTGTCTCTGCTTATCTACAATTCTCTGCTCCGTGAGCATCACCAACATCATCTTTGCCTGAATAAATCCTATTCATTCTTCAGGTGCCAATTTGTGTCACTTCCTCCAAGAAGCTGTTTCTATACCCCACCACTCCCACCTCTGCCCCAAAATAAGTTTAAATACTTTCCTATCTCCCCATATTTTTCTTTTGTAGTATTTATGGTAGCTCGCAATTAAATGACAGTTTGAGTAATTATCATCATCTATCTCCCCAATCTAAGGTCCACCAGGGTGGGAACCAGGTGTTTCTTATTTATCAGTGTGTCCCCATTACCGAACACAGCCCCAACCACACAGCAGAGCCTCAGTGTTTTCTTTGCCCAGAGTATATGTGTGTGTTAAACAAAGAAACCAAACTAAACCCCTCAATTTTTTCTTTCTCATTCAGGGAAGAATGAAAAGGAAGCCCCTGCCACTCTAGTGGAGCCTAAAGTCCCTGAGACGTCTCAAAGCAAAACTGAACATATGGTATGCACCTGAGGTATATAGAGTCTGGGGAAGGTTTTCACAGATCCTTGGCCTTCTCTTCTCTGATGCTGGGTGGGGCCCTCCCCTGTGGGTTTTTTGATTTCCACCCAACCCCTTGATGTCAGACTGTCTTTAACTTTGAGACTGTCCTCAGGCAGAGAAGGGAGGCCAAAGAACTCCTAGAGTGTGGGTTGGTTCTTGTCCTACCTGGTATGCAGAAACCTCTTGCCATCGCTTGGTGATGGGCTTGCCAACTGCCCCAAGAAATTGGACTTGTAGCATGTGTGTGGGTGTCCTTCCAAAGCTTGTGACCTATCCACCAACTGCCATCAGAATAAAGAGTGGTTATGAGACCTAATTTAACATCTTAATTCCAGCTTCCAGAAACTGAAAATGACCTTTTCCCCAGACATCGCATTTTAAAAGGTAATAGGCTCTCTGAGCAAAAAAGAAAAGGAAAAAAAGGAAAATCTGGCAAGTAGTTAAAATCCATTTTAATATTCCCAGCATTTAGCCAGGAGAAGTTATAGACAGAATTGAAAAACAGCCTGAGTTTTTCTGTTGTTGTTGTTTTTTAAATGCCCAGATTAGAACATAATTCATCTTAAAATGATGGGAGGCCTCTTCATGCACTTCACACGTTGAAATATTTTAGAAAATAGTATCCATTTTGGCAAGACTCTTGCCATGCAAGAAACAACAGCAAATGCTTTTCTCCTTGAGTGTTAAGTCTGTTGTGAATAAGATTATAAAAAATATACTTGCTCTTTTATTTTGCCTCTTGTTTAAGGATTTTATTGCATCTCTGAGATAAGTGATTCTTCTCACATTTCTGTATAAACAGAATTCATTGTCCCACTTTTTAGAAGGAGAAATTGAAGCAGAAGGTTGGGAGAGCAATTTTCCTATTGTCTCAGGGAAAATCATTTATTCACGCATTCATTTATTCGACCACTAAGCATGTCTTGACAACCTACTCTGTGCCAGCCACTCAACCAGACTCCAAGTACACAGAAATAACTATCTCACAGGCTCAGCCTCCAAGGAGATACTCATACAAATCCAATATCCAGTGATAAATGCTCTGATGGTGGGTAAAGAGGCTACAGAGAATCACTTCTCGCCCTGTCCAGGGCTCTCAGGGAAGGCTTCCCACAAGAAGGAGACTATGAACTGGGTCTTGAAGAATGAGTAGGAGGCTAAACAAGCAAGGCGTAGGTGGCAAGAAGGGCTTTTATAACAGAGGTAACAGCATTATAAAGGCATAAAGCAGCTTCGCTTTTTCAGGTTTTATGTGCATGGAGAAAAAGATGTAGGATTAAAAGAAGATAATCTGGAGAGAGAAGCAAGAGCAAGTACATAAATGTTTTTGTGTGCCAAGCAAGAAATTTGAACTTCATCCTGACACAGCAGGACCAAAACAGTATAGGATGTGTTAGTTTTACTTTGTTAGTTACTTACTTGAGCCTAATTCAGGTCCATATAAATATCCCGTTTCCCTTATCTTCAATGGCCAAAGAGAGTGTTAAACTATCTCAAGATATCTAAAAAT
>NW_012138302.1:8625927-8665590 GCF_000956105.1 Propithecus coquereli
TAAATGAACAGGACAGGCAGACTAGAAGTGCTCTAACAGCCTTTAAGATGGGCCCACAAGACTAAAATAATACCAGTATTGTTTCAATCACTCTTTTGTCAAAAACCTCACACTCACGATCCAGAAGTTTTCTTACCAAGAAGTGACGAGCATTGGAGGAAGCCCATTCCCCACAGATCACACTAGTATTAACACAAAACAGAGTAGAACATCATGA
This sequence comes from Propithecus coquereli, assembly GCF_000956105.1. Taxonomy (NCBI): domain Eukaryota; kingdom Metazoa; phylum Chordata; class Mammalia; order Primates; family Indriidae; genus Propithecus; species Propithecus coquereli. The sequence continues at coordinate 8,626,145 of NW_012138302.1, forward strand.
AAAGTCCCAGACAGATACAAAGTCTTTTGCTTTGTGCAAATCAGAAATGAAAACTGAATAAAAGTCATGATGTCACCCTTCTCTTAACAACAACAACACAAAAATCTTAACATGTTTCTATCCAGCAAGATTTGGCAGATATGGTCTTATGGCACTGAGAATTTGAAACTCATCCTCCTAGCTTTCCAAAGCCATACCTTGCAATAAATCTTGCTAGTTGTGTGGCCTCATCTTTGGCCAAGAGACTGGAGAAGCTCTGGGTGGTGAATGTGTTGCCAGTGAAATGTTTGTGTTGTTTTTGTAGAAAACTCCAGAAGAGGAGCCAAAGCCAGAAACCCCCCCTGCTGAAACTTTAGCCCCAAAAGATTCTCCTAGCTCCTTGAAGATCAGGCCTGCCTCCCAGCCTTTTGTGAGTCCAGCCATGAATAAAGAGTCTGAAGAAAGTGAGATGTGGATAGACAGGTTCAGGAAGCTGGAAAATGCCCTCTACCTGTGTGATCTGAGTAATACAGGTGAAGTATGAAGTTTAAAGCTGACATACCTTTCTATTTGTGTTCAAGTCTAAAAGTAGGCACTTTGTTTTCTTTCACTTCTTGAATAAATGATACAATTTATATATAAACCTGTGATAAGCACAATCAGGAAATACAAAGATAAATCAGACACACAATCCCTGCCAGGTTGCTTACAATCTCCTTAGATCCCCAATTTTTCCTCCACTCCATTACCAAAGTCTAACCCACAATCCAATCTTATAATTTCCCCAATTAAAATACTTGGGGGGCTCCTGACTGCTAACAGGATGAAGTCCCAACTCCTTAGCAAGGTAAAAATCTTGTCACTTCCACCTGACTAATGTCTTCTCCTACTATTGCTATTCTCTCTGCGTGTCCCACCCACTCATAACGAATTACTTGCCTTCCCTCAAAAACACCTTGCTTTCTCGTGTGCCTGTGACTTTTCTAACCCCAAGCTTTCCATCTGAGCTGTCTGCCTCTCCTCTTCCTACCCCACCTCCTGCCAGTTCCCCATCTTCTCCACCTGGCTAATTAATGCCTAAACATCTTTTACATTAGAATCCAAACACTACTCCTCTGAGACTCTCCAAACAGATCTAAGCCAACTTTCTTCTGGCCTCTCTGATTCTTTAACATTCATTGTCATATTTAATATATTATATATTTTTATTTGGGGGCTTATTACTATTTCACCAGTAGACTGTATTCCTTTTTTATCCCTGGAAACTTGCATAATTCTGTTCAACATTTTTTGAGGGAAGAAATAAATGAACCAATGTACATAAATAACTACGTCCAAGACAGAAGGTGAAAAATGCAGTTAGAGTGTGATGCTATGTAGGCATTCAGGGAAAGGAGAATTTCTTCCTGGTGAGGTGATCGGGGAAGTCTATGTTAATGTTAAATTGATCACTAAACATCAAATGCAGTTTGGACTCAAAGGAATAAAATAGTGATTTTTGGCAAAGGTGCAAATACTATGTGTGAAGTTCAATGCAAGTTCAGTTTGGATAAGATATAGAGACTATTGAAAAGAATATGAAATGATAAAGATAGAAATATAGAATGGGGGCAGATATTGAAAGGTTTTAAATGCCAGCCCAAAGAATTTGGACTTAATTCAACGATAGCGAGTGGCACTAAGAGTTTGTAAGCAGAGGAGTGGTATGATGAGGTTGCACTTCAGAAAGCTCTTTGGTGACTATGTGCAGAATGAAGGAGAAAGTGAAATAAGAGAAAGCAGAAAGGAGAGAGAATGATGTCTAGAAACAGATAAGAGACACGGAGAATGGAAAACAGGGAGCAAGATACAAAAGCCTGGACTGAAATTGTCCTAACTCACACAGTGTGGTTCATGAAGAGTTAGTGCACACATTGATACTCTCTAGAAGTAATCATGTAACAGTAGCAATGTCTGTCTTTTCATTCTGTTGGTGTGCTTTTGTTATTCTTTTTATTTCTTTTGTTTTGAATTTCCAAAGCAACTTAATTCTAGATCACATGAAGTATAACTACCATACAAAATCCAAGATAATTATACCAAAGAGAGAGGGGGAAAAAAAACCTGAAAACATTAGATGAATGATTCATCTGGCTGAATTATAAAGTTACTTAAATTAAAAATCTGTTATGAGCCTAGCACCGTGTTAGAGGCTGGACCAGTAGAAAAACCAGAAAGGATGAAAGGTGGTCTCTCTGGCCTCAAAGAACTTACTTTTAAGTAAGACACAGACTGGTGAGAGTTCAATGCCAGTTTAAAAAAAAAAATTAGAAGACAGTGTGTAGTAAAGTATTATCATTGAAGGCACAAATAAGAGTTAAAGAGTCAAAAGGAAAGAGAGAAGGGGTGAAAGGAAGCTCACCTTCTAATGTGAACTGCGGTACCCAGAGTGGGCTCATGGGAGAGAGAGCTTAAACTGAGACGTGAGGTCAGGTAGACTTTGGATCGTTTGAAACCATCTTCTGCAAAGGTTAGAAGGTGAGAATGAGTATGATGCAGAAGAGAGAGAGAAAGACAGGCCTGGAGGTTCAAGCTGGGTGCATGATAAAGTTGGACTCTGCTGTGAATCCTGGGGACTAAAATGAGGCTTCATTCTCCGCCCAGTATTCGCCAAAGTTTCATCCAGAAGACAACACAGCGAAAGCTGAGATGGATACTTTAGGGAGGATTCTGGGGAAAGGGAAATTAACAGGTTATTGAAATAACTCTGAGTCTAGGTGTTTATACCAGGACTGTGAGAGTGATGGTGGGGTGACAAACAAAAACAAGGCAAAATTTTTAAAAAAACCAAAAAACCAAGAAAAGACATTTCTAAAGAAACACACTGAGTTTCGATGATAGATGATGGACCATAAACTTAGTTGCTAAGAGATTCCCCAAAGACTGGGACCTTTCTCATACTTCTGAACTGTTCTGAGTCAAAACAGAGTTTGTTGACTTTGGAGGCAGATTCTGACGGATCTGAAATGCCTTTCTCATGGCCTCTTCACTATTTATGTCTGTTTTCTCTGTTTCTATGAAATTCATTCGTTCCTCAACAGCCAAGGAATGTGTCAGCCAGATCTGAAAACATCTACAACTGTCTTTAATAAGGAAAGAGGACTAAGTGAGGTCACTTGGTTGGTTTATTAACCACGGTATTTAGCAGACCACCACGGCCCCATTCTAGATGCTGAGCAGATGATACCTACTTTGCCCAGGATGAATCACTGTTCTTTATTATGTGCGAGGAAATATGTAGGCCAGGGTGTTCTTCATCCAGGATGAGGGCAGACCATCCATCATCAAATCAGCATTTCTGGGAACCTACTGTGCTTATTCTCTAATGGGGGTTGTCAAGAAAATAGCCTTGAGGAGAAGGGAGAAGGAATGACCATGAATAAGTGGTCATGTTTTCTAAAGAAAAAAGTGTGGTTGAGATAAATGTCTGGGCAAATGATGCATTTGGAATTTTCCCAGTGAACTAAAAGCTAAATAGAAAATATTTCAGAGTTCAAGGAGGCAGAATGCAATGAGAGCCTTAAAGGACATTCTCTGTACAGGCCTCGACTACGTACACTGCATCGCTAAATTGTCACGTCAACCACGTGCAGAAGGGATTAGTATCCTTATTTACAGAAAGGAAAGCCAAGCTCAAAGTGATAAAATAATAACCAGTAGGAAGTTAAGCCATAATTCAAACCCAGCTCTATTTGACTTCCCACCACACCAAGTCTTATGACATACTAGAAAGAGCACAGGTTTTGCTTGTTTTGTTTTTTTTAATCAGAAGATATCGATTCAAGTCCAGACTCCACCAATTACTGGTCCCTAAAAGCCAGTCACTCACATTCTCTGAGCCTATCTCCTCATTTATAAAGCAAAACTGATAGTAATAAAACATACCTCCCAGATGTGAAAAAGGATCACATGAGGTAAGAGATTTGAAAGTTCTTTGTAACCCTGTAAAATGATGTGGATGTTAAACGTGTTCTTATTATTTCATTTATTTGGGTTCTGGTTGGAAAAGACAGTCTTTCCAATGCTGAGATGGATTGTCAGGCTTGTTTTATGCAGCTGTTCCGGGCACCCCCTAATGACAGAGTAAATTGGACAGATACAAACTTCAGTCAGTGGACTTTTGTTTGACTCTAGGAATCCTCTATCAATGGTAAAGCTTAAAAGATAGAAAATACCACTGTGATTCCTAGATGTACTATTTAAGATTACTTTTAATTTTTAATTATATACTAAATAGTATATATTTCAATAACTTCTAATTTTATTAAACTATGTTCTTATATAATATTTAAATAATGATGATATGATTGTTATAATTATCCTATAGTAATACTTGGCATTAATGAATGCCTATAGTACTGGATACTGTGTGCACTGAATATTTTATTTATTTTTACACAATTTAATCTTCCCTATTTTACGTATTTATTTAGAGACAGGGTCTCACTATGTTGCCCAGGCTGGAGTGCAGTGGCTATTCACAGGCACGATCATGGTGCACTGCAGCCTCGAACTGCTGGGCCCAGGCAATTCTCCTGCCTCAGCTTCTTGAGTAGCTGGGACTGCAGATGCCTGCCACCATGCCCAGCTAATGATCCCTATTTTAAAGTTGAGGAAACTGAGTCTCGAAAGTTAAAGTAACTTCCATAAAGTCTCAGAGTCAGAAACTTGCTCCAAAGTCCATGACACATGTTTCCAGAAGCAGGATTGGGGAAATGTCCAGAGGAAACAGGCCTAGGCAAAACTGAAAACAGCCACCCAATCCACAGATCTTCAAAGACGCAACTGGCCAACTCGAAGTATGAAGTTTATAGGGAAGAAAAGAGCGACATTCTAATAAGCAAGATAGATAATAAATAGGCAATAAGCAAACAGGAATAGGCTAGAAAACAAACTGGAATAGAATAGAATAGATCACATTAAGACCCTATCTGTCTATAGGCCACTGTTAAGAATACCCATTAGAGAGCAGTTCAGAGGGGACCTGGTGCTCAAAAGCCCTTGCACATGCGAATCAGAGTAGTACTTACTGGCTTGAACTGAGATGACAGGCATCCACCACTGCCCAACTCTAATGGGCTAGTAGTGGCTTTCCACAAAATGACCAAGGCACTGCCTCTGGATTCTTTGAGAAAGTATTTTAATGTCACTCTTACAGTCTGCACAGGTAAAGAAGAGTAAAAGAGCAACATATAAGAGATGTATCTTGTCCCTATAAAAGATATTTAAAAGCTTTCCATTGTCACCTGTAGCTTAGATCTTCACAATTCAAGGAACATATGTAGGAAATACTATGATTCCTGCTTGAAGCAATCTCTTTCCCCTTGTTCCATAATGTAATGTAGTGGTAAACCTTAAGCAACCAAGAGACTTACCATCTCTGGCCTCAGTTTCTCCCTCTGTGAAATGGGTCGTTGTGAGGATTAAATGAGTTAATATTGGTAAAATTCTTGGGACATAGTACATTTTATATATAAATGTCAGTCATAATATTTATTATTGTTGTACTTTGGTTAATTTTCTGCATAACTTGTCTCCCCAGTTGGTCTGGGAGCTTCTGGAGGTAACAGATCCATTCTCTAAATTATCTATATTCCCAAGCACAGTATCTGATACAGATAGACTCACAATCAGGGGCTTGTGAATGAGTTATTAATCTTTGATGATGCCGTGATTTATACTGAAACTCCTCTCAGCAACTATCAAAATCTACTCAATCTTACTGCAGAAAGCATACCAACGTTGGTATTGGCATATATACCACATGGGTACCAGAATATATCCCATAATCATGTGCATCACCATCTCTATTAAGTGAGTTTGGATCTGAGCTATGAGAAGTTAAATGATCTACCTGTGATCACACGGCAAGTTGGGGAGAGTCACAGCACAGTCTGCCCTCTGTATTCACGTATTCCGCATCAGCAGATTCAACCAACCAAACTTCAAAAATACTCGAAAAAAATAAAAATTAAAAATAACAATACAACAATAAAAATGCAAATAAAAAACAGTATAACAACTATTTGCATAGTATTTACATTGGATTAGGTATGTAAGTAATCTAGAGATGATCTAAAGCTATGGTCCCCAACCCCCGGGCTATGGACTGGTCCTGGTCCATGGCCTATTAGGAACCAGGCTGCACAGCAGGAGGACAGCAGCGGGCAAGGGAGCAAAGCTTCATCTGTATTTACAGCTGCTCCTCATCACTCGCATCACTGCATAAGCTCCACCTCCTGTCAGATCAGGGGTGGCATTAGATTCTCACAGGAGCACAAACCCTACTGTAAACTGCGCATGCGAGGGATCCAGGTTGCACACTCCTTATGAGGATCTAATTAATGCCTGATGATCTGAGGTGGAGCTGAGACGGCTATGCTAGCCCTGAGGAGTGGCTACAAGTGCAGAGTATCAGTAGCAGAGAGGTATAAATGTAATGTGCTTGAATCATCCCAAAATCATCCACTGACCCACCCCCCACCCCCACTGGTCCATAGAAAAATTGTCTTCCGTGAAACTGGTCCCTAGTGCCAAAAAGATTGGGGACTGCTAATTTAAAGTATATGGGAGGATACGCATAGATTATATGCAAATACTATGCCATTTTATATTAGAGACTTGAGCATCTGTAGATTTTGGTATCCATGGGGGTCCTGGACCGAATCCCATGGATACCAAGAAAGGTCTATAAATACATTTCCAGAAATGCATTAAAAAATAAGCTGTTTAAATGCTGCATGTTTAGGAACCTGTTTGGATACTTCAACAAGATATAAAGAAACTAGAACAATTAGGAATTACTTTTAGCAGGCACTCTAGCTATTTCAAAAATTGGCCCTAAAAGTTTTATAGCTACAAAGAACAAGCTTAAATTGCTTTAGAGTGTATCTATGGATTTGATTGCATTCCATCTCCCATCTCATTCTCTCTCCCTCTAATCAACTTCAAATTACTCCTGAAATCTATGACGCTCCAGGACTGCAAATATTTTTTAAGGTGTCACCTGATTTTTAAGAAGGTTGAAGTTGCAAAATATTATCATAGCATTTAGTTTCTACCTGGAAGGCATACAAGCTAACATAGTTTTCTCTGTTTTCCCCTTCCTCTTTAAAAAAACCTTCCACCCACCCCAACCAATCACAGGAGTCCTGGAGAAGGACCGAGCTAGACGCCTCATTCACAACTACAATCTCATTTACAACCTGTCCCTGAGCCCTCGGAAAATCGACCAGGCCTTGCGGAGATTTCGTTCAGGAGAAAATATGCTCTTGGAGCCAGCACTGCAGTACTTAAAGGAGCTATGATAACAAGCCCAGATTGTGAGAACAGATGTTTCCCTTATCTCCCTTTTTACCCAGACACGTGTTTCTCCCCAGCCCGAGTGTAGTGGTGGAGGCATTGTCAGAGTTGAGGCCACTGCAGCTATTATAGATGCGTTTGATTTGGACTTGGTTTCTGGCTATAATGCTTGCTCATAAGTAGCTCAAAACGATCAGGGAAAACTAGGTTTTCTCTTCTGATGTGGCAAAAACCCAGATACTTAAAATCTCCCTTTATTCCAATAAAGCTTATTATTAATGTTACATGTTTGATTTTTTTTTTCTACCTTGTTAATCAAACCATGTTTTTGCAAACCCCGCAATTCCATGTAGTAAAAAACATGTTAAATGTTGTCAACTCCCCCAAGTGCCTGGTACATAGTAGACCTAAATACATCATTTTTGGATGATTTCATCCCTTCCCCTAGTCACTATTCTAGGAAGGATTTTCACATTATAAGAAAAATAAAGGTATTAACAATACATTATCTTAATATTAAGCAGTAGGAGAACAATTTCAAGTGAGGCTTTCTGAATAAGTCCAATATTTTCTGCAGTACAAAACTAGACAGTGTTACACTGTCTCTAGGGATATTTTCTAAGCGTTCTGAATAGAAGTTTTAAGAAAGGACTCCTAGGACTGAGGATTTGGGGAATAGGAAACATCTTCTGCTCTCTGTGGGCAGGGAAACCAGGTGAAACTTTTCACCAGTTCCCACAGCTCTTCTGTCCTTAACATCCCCCGGACTTTGCGCCTCCCACACAACACACAGTCGCACACACACCACAGCACGCAGGTAGCATGAGCTCAGCGAAGGAGCACTAGCCTGGGGCTTCAGAGACAAGGTGTCCCCAGTGCCATCACTAAGCAGGATACTGGCTGCTGACCAGGACATTAATTGTCAAATCAGTGCGGGAGACAGGGTGAGCCAGTTAGGTCAAGGGGAAAATCAAACAGAAAGGCTCCTGAGCACCCCTTTTTACCCATTTTATATAGTGGGGTATCTCATGAAGTCTTAGGAACAAAACCTCTAGAGCAAAATCATTTGGATCCACTAAATGCTCTCTGAGAGTCTTCTAGTCTGACATGCTTTCATGTTTATAATTCCTGAGTTGCCCAGGAAAAAAATGACTTGAGGCAGACTGACCACCTCTCTATCTTTCTAGAACCTTGCTAGCTGCCTTTTTAAGTCAGAGGAGTAAGCAAGCAGACAAGGCTTTCTCATTCTACCAAAATGCCAAGTAAGGAAAATTAGAATATTAGGTCAATTTAATATGCATGGGGCAATGACTGTGTTCCAGGAAGTTGACATTTTACAGCTCCATTTGACAGATAAGGAAACAGAGGCTCAGAGAAGAGAAGGGTAAGAAACTATTAACTGGTTGCGCCAGTTAATAATTTGCCAGAGCGATAGTACTTCCTGGGAGGCACTGGTCAAATGAGACTTCCAAGGTCCAGCTATACCCCTCCTCTCTGTGGGAAGTGGGCTGGAGAGGCAGTTCGGGTAAAGCAAGGCCCTAAGCCTGAAGCAGGGTAATTAGATTAAATCAGAAGCTTCTGAATAGCAGTGATTTTGCCTTGCCCAATTCTTAAAATCCCACATCTATTTCCTGACACAAAGCCTCAGTACCACCAACGTAACAAATGGAGGGGACTCCATTTACCTAGATTGCAGCATGCAAGGTGCCCTGAAGTTGTGTGACTACAGGTCAAGCAGAACCTGCACTCCTACAGTGTCGGCTCAATGAATAATTCTATACGTGGGGTAACCTTGGCCAGATCTGGATCTACGGTCATCCCACCACCATCCCACCCACATTTCCACAGAGAATAGAAAAATGATAAGCTTTAAAACAGCCCAAATCCAGCTTTTGCACTTAAGAGGTGGTAGCTTTGACAAATTGCTTAATCTCCCTGGGCTTCAGTTTCTTCATCTATAAAATGGAAGTTATTGCACCTGTTTGCAGGAGTGTTATAAACACTGAATGCAATGCCATTTGGACAGTTCCTTCCATGTAGTAGAGATGTACCTTTTCTATGGCCCTTCCCTTAGCTGATGAACATTCCGGAAGTCTAAAAAAAAAGACTTTGAACAATGATCTGCGTGAAATGGCATAGGGAGGTCAGGCTACTGCTATAGCAAGGACAAATTTTGAGATGTATCTTCCTTCTGGAACCAAGAAACAATTGCTCTTGAATAATCTGCTGTCAGGAATTCTGCAGTGCTTTACCCCAAGATGTGCGTGTGTGTGTGTGTGTGTGTGTGTGTGTGTGTGTGTGTGTTTTAAATAAAAAATTATTCTAATTTTTGTTAAAATGGTAAGGCAGACTTTATTCAGAACTATCACAGTAGCTGTAGTGGGGCTACTACAATGCAGTTTTGCAATAGGGGAGATTGATTGGATATGGGGCTCAGCTCTAAATACAAAGAAGGAAAGTGGGAATTTACAGTCAAGGAGCAGTGGGGAGAGGTGCCAGTGGATGGAAAATCACTAAGAAGAAGCATCAGAAGTAAGGGGGTATTCTGGCCAAATTAACCTAATAAGATTCCTGCTGAAGGCAGCCGGGTGCTCAGACATCACCTGGGGTAATGGGATTTGATCAGATATCAAGGGTAGGGGATTCTGGCTAAACCGACTTAGCAGGATTCTTGCTAAAATTGGGCTCTTGAAGACATGCCCAGAAATGGAGCCTCATTGAAAAAGAGCTCAGAGGGGCCTGATTAGTGTTTGGTCCAGGAGAGAATGTGTGTGTGTGTGTGTGTGTGTGTGTGTATGTGTGTGTGTGTCTGTGTCTGTGTGAGTGTGTGTTCCTTTGCAAGACTCGAACATTGCTAAAGTTAATATAGAATATTAATACTCATTGGTTTTTCTCTAAGTAAACACTAAAAGAACCAAAATTCAACTTAAGTCATAGAGAAAAGCTTAGATATCAAGGTGCCGACGTGATAGCAGAGGTTAAATGAGGCCTGAACATGAGGCCTGCCAGTGGACACAACAGGAAAATGCCAGGCAGTCATTATGTTTCAGAATATTGCTATGATCTCTATGCCGGAACTTCATGATTTGCTTGTAGAAAATCTGTTACTCGTCTCTCTCTTTTCTCAGATCTGTGGCATTTTGTATAAGCCCCGTGGCTGTGTCTTTCTGAAATTTTAATAAACACTGGATAGGGAAGGTCTGGTCACCTGTGGCCTCTAGATCCCATGTGGCCCTCTAGATCCCCAAGCGGGGCCCCTCGACCAAATGCAAACTCCACAGAACGAATCCCTTTATTAAAAGAATTTGTTCCGTAAAATTTGGATTCAGCCAAAAGGCTGCACTCAAGGATCCGGAAGGCCACAGGTTCCCACCCCTGGCTCTTGGGTCTGTGGTCTTGAGCAGTTTCCTCCAGCAGAACCTTTATAAATGGATGTCTGCAGGCAATGGACTAGTTGGCCCACAGTATGCTCTGGAGAGACTCGGTGTAAGCCCCAACTCTTCAAGAGCCTCAGCCTTCAAAGGTGGAAAGAATGATAGGGGCAGGATTTCCCCAGCTGGGCAGACTTTCCCAGCTACGTACCCTGAACAATACACTGCCTACCCGAGAGCGTCTTCCATATTAAATGAAATAAGTGTGCAAATTGCTTAGCACTCTGCCTGGCACATAGACAAGCTCCACAAGGGGAAACTAGCTTATTTTAGTTTGATACAGTATTTCTTTTTACCCCATTCAATGGGCCAAATTGTTGAGTGCCTTTTCCAGGTAGAGACATCTAGGCTCACTGACTGTGTGGTCCTGGAGGGCAGAGAGAATGTGGTCCACATTCCTGGTACTCATGCTCTGGCCTGCACTTACTCCTCACAGTAAACCAACTAGCTTGACATTACTCTGCCCATTATACACATAGGAAACTGAGGTTCAGGGTAGCATAAGTACTTACCTAAGGACTTAACAGCTAGTGAGTGATTGAGCCAGGATTAGAACACAGTTGTGCATAACTCCAAGTTCAACAATGCTGTGTAGGTTACAGTTAGAGCAAATAACCCATAGAATTCTCTTCACCATGTGTGGCCTGTCTCCCCAGCAAGTCTGAAGGTAACTGCAAGCTGGGGCCAAGATCATCCTGTCTTTGTGTCCAGCACAGAGCCCAGCTGCACCTGGCAAACGTCTGCTGAATGGAGTTCCCATGTGATCATTTTGAAAACCCAGCAGCTTTCTGGCATCTTCTCACTCTCCAGCTTCCTCACTGCCTTCTGGGGACTGGAATAAAGGGGGTTTTCAGGCCTCTTTGGCGTGGTACATTCACATTTCCAGAAGCACAACTGTGGAGATGGTGCAAAGAGTTTGCTAAGTGTTCGCTGACTCTTCAGAGGAATTTCCCAAGATCATTAAGAGAAACAATAACGGAGGGTTTGATATTCTAATTGGGATCAGAAATTGGACAGCTTTGGAGCTGGCCAGAGAACTGCGAAGCTCTAAAAGCCAATACTCTCCTTTCTTCTCTCCCTCTTCTCGCTCCCCGTTCTTGTGAGAGCCTTTCAGCTACAGTTCCAACGCTCCTTAGCAACAAAGGCGGGGTTCCCAGAGCCAAGCACGCCTCGGGAATGCCAGATGCCCCCTCATTAGCATTCAGGGGCCCTCATCTGCCTGCACAGTTGGCCACGGGACTGCGCAAAAGGCAAAGTGGCATGAGGGAGCCCAGCCTTAAGCATGGTTTGTTGGGAAACGGGAAGCCTCCACAAAGAGTTTCCAAACAAAAGGCATCAATATTATTTGTGGAGCCATCAGACTGCCTGGGGTGCAAGATGGCTTTGGCTCAGCCGCATGCTCTCTCCGTAGGTTCCGCGTGAAGGCTTGGTGGGGCCTCCCCACACACATCCTGGCCAAGAATCCTAGCATATTGTAACCTCCTCCTGCCTGTCTCCCCCTTGGCTCTCCTCAGACTCGGTTTATCCAGGTTGGACAATGGGTGGATTCCAACTGGCAGTGGCGGTGCCCAGCGGTAAGATAACCGAGAACAGGTGGTGCTGCTAGGAATGGATTCCAGACAAATTCACAAGCAGATTGAGCTCTGACAAAGGCTGACGGAGATTTATCTGGTGAAGAGCAGTTGGAGCTTGAACCAAGCGCTTGCTCAAAACATATACCTCACTCTCCCACACTACCTTCTATGGCTACATGAGGGAGGCAACTAGCCAGGTTCCGTCTCACTGAAACCCCAAAATACTTTTCAATAGACCAATCCCTGGAAGATTACAACCAGCAAAGCCATCTCTCAACAGTCTCATAAAACCAACCCTACGCAGGGGTTCCTTCAGCCTCCCCATGCTTAAACACCTGCAGGGATGTGGGTCTTACCACTTGTCATCTTTTCCTTTCCAGATAGCTCCAACTTGTTTTTCTAAAATCAGTTGTTCTTTTAATCCCTTTTCTACTGTCCCTTGTGGCCAAAGAGAACGTAAAATTTTATCAATAATTGTACCAACAACTGTACTAACCTTATGCCTGGCCTTTCTGGACATCAGGGATAATTAAAAAGAAAGAATAAAAGAAAGGAAAACCTTGTCTCTCTCCTCCAGAAATGACTCAAGTGAGGGAGAGGATTGGGGAGAGGGAAAGTTGGGGGGAATAGATGTATAAGCAAGTGTATTAGTTTGCTAGAGCTATTGTAACCAAGTACTACAAAGTGGGTGGCTTAAACAACATAAATGTATTGCCTGACAGCTCTAGAGTCTAGCAGTTCCCAATCAAGGTATCAGCAGAAGGACTGGTTCCTTCTGAAGGCTATGAGGGAGAACCTATTCTGTGGCTCTTCCCTAACTTCATGTAGTTTGCTGACAATTTTGGTGTTCCCTGGCTTGTAGATGCATGGTCTTGATCTTCATCTTCACCTTCACATGATGTTATTTTTGAGTGTGTGTCTGTCTTTGTGTCCAAATTTCCCCGTTTTATAAAGACACCAATCATATTGACTTAGGGCCCACCAGAATGAACTCATTTTAACTTGATAACCTCCGAAAAGTCTAGCTCCAAATAATGTTCCAAGAGAACGTTCATGCAGGGACGCAATTCAACCTACAACAGCAAGTAGGTAAACAATCGTGTGTGTATGATAAGCACTTTCGTAGATTTACCCTGGGAATAACAAGTGTGCAAGAAAAGGAATAAATGTCTCTACCTGAGGGAATCAGTGGGAACTTCCTGGAGGAAAAGACACTTGTGCTCACTTGTGGAATGTTGAATTGCATTTTTCCAGGTGAGTGAAGGGAGATGACCTTTCCAGGAAAGGGAAGAGCAAATGCAAGCCACATATAATCTCTCTTCTACCTGACAATTTTTCAAGATTTGCTGTCCCCTCCCACCAACACACACAAACACCCTAGGTTGGATATGCTCTCCCCTCCCTCTCCAAAATCCAGGATTTGATATCCTTTCCTCATCACGGCTACTGTTCTCCAGAGAGTATTGAACACAGGACTCTCAGGTGCTAAGAGCAGCCCCAGGTGAGTAGGGGCTCTCATGTTCACAAGACTGGAAATATAAATCCTCTATTTCATGAAAAGAAACTGCCAACAACTGAAGGCATGACAGTTGCCTGAAAGTGATGGGTATTTCCTTAGCCCCTTCCAGTGCCCTAACCCCAAAAGGTGAGATCTCTGGGTCCCCTGTATGTTATACTGTATTATTTTTTAAAATAACTATTGTTCAAATTTTGTTTCCTCTCCCTAGGGGATGATACTTTCCCACCTCACTGATGTCAGGCTTGGCCTGTGACTGTGACTTCCCTCCCACCAAGAGCATTAACTCCACCCTGTTGAACCCAATCACTTACTTTTGTCAATAAAGTTGGATGAAAGTAACATGTCACTCCTAACAATAGCTGTAAGGGACATTGTGTGGTTCTCCCATATTCTCTTTCTCTTCTACCACAAGCCAGAAATCTCTCTATCATAGCCTAGGACCCAAAGTAAAGACAACATGGCGCAGAGTTGAAGTCAACATCATGGATACCATCATGAATATACATAAAAATAAACCCTTGGACATGGACAAAAAGTACACTACGAAACTGAGATTATTTGTTACCATGGCAAAACGTAGCTATGCTTACTGATACACTCTGGCAAGTAAGAGAAAAATAGGCATAATTCCCAGCAAGAGCCCTGAAAACTCTGCAGTCTGAAATTGCATGTCCAGAATCTTCTGGTTTTCTCTCTCCCACTCACCCATGGGGTCTTTATTTCTTCAACAAAATTGGCAGAGATAGCTAGCTGCCCACCAAAATTTGTGCTCCCTGTTTCGTCATGGTTAGTTGAGGGTAAAAAGTAGCTGTCCAGCAGGGACTTCATTTTCCAGCCCCCCTTGCCAGTAGGCAAGGCTTTTTGGCTAATTTTCACCAGTGGAACGTGAACTGAAGGAATATATGTTCCTTGGGGGCCAGATATTTTAAGAAGCAGCTGAGCCTTCTCCACTATCTCTTTGTCCTTCCACCATGCTCTTAATGACAAACCCACTCTGCTCTTTACTTACTTTCAGATTCGTATAGGTATTTTTCAGAGTGTGTTCCCTGGACTGCTAAGACCAGGTGATGCTCTTCTAAACAGGTGTTCCATGTTCTAGTAAGTTTGGGAAACACCAGAGGCTACATCCCTTCCCCGTTGGTGAGTCTCCACGCCAAAAGCATAATGCTATTAAAATTAATAGCATTTAACATTAATTAAAATATTAAAATAAAAAACCCTCTTACCCTTGTTTAATCCAAATTTATTTGACCAGATTACTTTTTCTTTTCAAATAACATTTTAGCATCTCTCAGAAATAGTATTCTATGCAAGGCACTATAGGAACTGCTGTCCCAGATGAAGTTCCAATATTTTAAGTCTTCCAAGCCTCCTACCACACTTATTGATTCAACAAGTACCCATTAAGCATATATTATGTCCCAGGTCCTGTGCTGCCAAAATGTCAGGGCCCTGAATAGGGCCTGGCTTATCAAATAAATATTGTTGAATAAAATTTTTAAATGCCCCTAAACTGCATACTAACTGTTAATACATGGCTGCCATTACCCACCAAATAAGACCAAGTGTAGGTGGCGAACATCTTGCTAGAAATAAACATCTCATCGCATTCCTTTGTCTCACCATTGCCCATCTCTCCTGCCTCATTTGCCACTGTTTCCCCATCTTTATTTCAGCCTCATGGAAAACTCATTTCTTCATAAAGTCATTATGCATGTTCATGATTTTTTTTTTGCCTTTGCACATGAAATTTTCTCTTCTTACAATACTCTTTTCTCTCACTTTTAACTGTTGAATTCCTTTTTATCCTGCAAACTCTAAATCAAATGTACCTTATTGTATAAACCTTTTCAAACCCCAAACCCTGACCTACATCTTCCATTTTTAACTGAAAAAACAGTCCATCCCAATTAAGCCATGTCAGCTATTCCCCCCAGGGCTGACCTTGGTTAACAACACTTCTTACTCCTTACTCAGCCATGGCACCACCTGCCCTTTTCTTCAGCATGTGGGAAAGAGAGTTAAGGAACAGAAAAGCAGGTAGGAGAGGTATTCTGCTCTTTGAGGATCCAGGAGGAGGGAAAGAAATAGAAGAAGTTATAGAGAGACGGATTTGGGTTCAACCTGAAAAAGGACATACTAACAATCAGAACTAATGAACAAGGAAGTGGGCTGCTTTATGAGGCGGGCAGCTTCCTGTGCCTAGAAGCACTCAAGATGAATGAAAATATGTCCTTGATGGGAAAGACTGGTGGTCCCTTTAAAGTATTAGATACTATGAACGGCAGAATATTTTGGTTACAAAGGATCTGAGAAGTTGCCTGGTCTTCGCCTCATTAACTCAATGGCAGAAAAGAAGAGACAAGGTACCACTACTCCCGAACTAGATTCATTTTCTCTGCTCTTTTATAACCACCATAACACCTGTAATCACATCAACACATCTTTCCCAGCTGACTTGAGGTCCAGAAGACCCTATCTAACTAGACCCCTACTATTTCACAGCCAGACCTAGAACAAAGTCCAGTACACAGCAGGAACTTTCAGAGCCTGAGATCCAATCTACATTCTGCCTCTGGAAGGAGCATTTGGGGTTCACTATTCTTCCTACCTCCTGGAGGGATTGATTTCTGACCAGTTCAACTGTGATGCCTATGCATCACAGTTAGGCTGTATTGTCTGGGGTATGTTTCCAAGTGTGCCCTCTATCCTAGAACAACCCACAAGAATGGTCAAGGGTGGGGTGGAATGCAAGAAGAATGGTGACCATTTACAGATGAGGATGCTGAGACTCAGAAGTTTTGTGACTTTGCTAAAGGTACACAAGGAGTTGGGGACAAAGATGAGGCCCTGCCTTCCTTTTGCACAGTTCTTGGTGGCCATTCCTTGCTAGACCTGCCAGTACTATTGCATTCTGTCTTATTGTCCAGCTTCCAGCAGCAGGTCTGCCCCATTCCAAGAGTCAGGCTGGCAAGGGCTCAAGCAACTTTGTTCCCACACACTGTGAAGCTTGGGATTTATTTCCTACTGCCTCATGCCAAGGTTCAGTGAGCCTAAGGGAAGAGAAGAGAACTCTCAATATTGAACATATGCTGTGGGCCAGGTTCTGTGATCTAACCTAATACCTGGGACAGCCCTCTGAGGTAGGAATTATTTCTGCTTTATGAATGAAGAGGTGAGGCTCAGCAAAAGAACGTTATAGCCATGACTTAAACACAGATCTTCCCAGCTCCAATAAAGTACCCACTTTGCAGCATCATCATAAGGGTTGGATATAAGATATGGTCCAATGTCTGTGAGGAACTCCCCACCGCCAACCCCAGGCTGCATGGAGGGACCGGTAATGGCCTGGGTGCAGCTTCCTTCTGGAGGTTCCACTTACCCTGGGCCTCTTTTGTCTGCGGAGGGAAAATAAGAGTTCAGCCCTGTATATTGCACTCTTTTTTATTCAAACCAATATTTGCTGAGCACCTACTATGTGTCAGGCCTCAGTGAATAGTTCGAATGGATTATGAGTTCGAATGGACTATTACTACTCAGTCTAGTAATAGGAAGGTGGCCGATGTCAGAGAAGGCTTCCTAGCGTATTTATGACTGAACCAAGAGTGTGGGCAAGGGGGTGGCAGGGATACATTTTCTAGGTAGGGAAGATGAAAATGCCAGAGACAGGAATCTACCTTCTGTTCTGGGAATTGTAAACTCTGAGTATACACATGCATGATATTCCAAGTAAAAGTGAAGGAGACAAAGCTAGAGAAAGTAGGATCAGATCTTATAGACTCTTGATCTTACAGGCCCTTCTAAGACGCCATCCAGAGGACAAAGGAGTGTGTTGTGATCAGATGAACATTTTGATTACTCAGGGGCCATTTGGGGAAACAGGTCAGAGACTTAAACACGAAGGCAGGAAAATCTGTTACATCCTACTTATGTGACTGGGGTAAGTCACTTAATATCATTGAATTTCAGTTTCTTCCTCTATAAAGTCACCTTAAAGTACCTACTTTGCAAGATCATCATAAGGGTTGGATATAAGATATGGAAAGCATCACAATGTCTAATGCTAAACAGGTCCTGAAAATGTTAGCTATGTATTTTATAATGTTTATGTTCTGTAATAACCCAGTCATAAAGACAAAGGAACTTGCAATGAGAGCGGCCTTTCTTAGGAAGGGCATGAGGGATAATGCCATCAGCAGAACAGCTTCAAGGGAGTCATTGACACACATGGGTAAATAATTTATGTGTTTGGACCATTTTTTAAAAGCCCCATTATTATTCCTACTCCCTGTCTCACAATGACTCTTGTAGTTGCAGTGCATTAGTTAATTTCATGGCCCTGTTGTGAATCTTATAATATTTCATCCTCCTAATTCAAAATATTCATTCCAAGTGGTTCCAACTTCACAAATAAATAATTCCTCTTGGAAAATGGAGTTTTTCCATCTGCCCAGCCCATTTTCCATCTGTTCCTACAAGCTCATAGCAGGACAGAGATGGGTCACGAGGCCCTGTTGATTAGTTCTGATTTAAGAAGAAATGGCTTTCTCCCAGATGGATTATGCATTAGTGATAAAGATTAGTTTCCACTGTTATTAGTTACTATGTTACAAGACAGTTTTAAAGATCTGAAAGTGGATCGGAAAGTACATGATAGATAGAAGGAAGAAGCTAAGAGTCACAATGACTTAACCCTCACCATCAGCTCGACATCTTTCTAGGCACGATACACGCCAAACATACATCATTTCAGAGTTGCAACAACCCAACAGGTGTGTGTGATTACGTCCATCTGACAAGTGAGGGAAGTATGAATCACAGGGGCTTAAAAACTTGCTCTAGGTCACAGAGGGAAGAGGGAAGCTAGGTAAAGAGGGAAGCTAGGCCTGATTCCAAAACCCAGGCTCTCTCCACAACACCAGAAATTCAAAAAAGCACTGTGCTTTTCGAATGGAAAGTACACCCAAAGAATTGTGATTCTGTTTCTTTCCATAATCATGTAATGTTATAATAGATAATACCATGAAATACAGGTGATGCATTTTCAGTTCCTTCTGATGACATGGAGCTAGACAGAGGAAGAGAGCCACTTCTTGATAATTAGAATACAGACTGAGTCCTCTCTTAGAAGGAGCAGTAGAAGATAAATTGGGAAACTCGGATGCATGTTCTAGAATCTCCAACCTATTTCTTAATGGCAAGAACAAATCGCTTGACTGTCTGGGCCTTGGTTTCCACAACTGGAAAGTCATGACTCACATTATGTTACCTCCTCTGTAAACCTCACAAGGTGTGGAAAGGCGCACATATAAAGAGCGTGTGAGAATACAGAGCGGAGTACAGTTCATCAGTGATAACGTCCTGTGCAAATATTAGATGACATTTTTATTTTCTGTGCCTTCCTGCAACAAGATAAGGAGCTTGGACCAGAGTATAAATCTAAGCAATGCTTCCTTCATTGAGAAAGTCTGGCAACCACAACAACAAAATAAAAATTAGCTGAGCTAAATGGTGTGCTTAGTGATGTAACTGATCTAATGCATCACAGACTGAGCAAACAGTCCATGGACCAATGCCAGCCTGTGACCCACGCGTTGAATCTTGCTGTCTAGACCACCTTGAAAGCAGACAGTATGAGTAGTGAAGCCAGAATGCCTGGGAGTGCAGTCTCAGCTCACTGCTTATGAGCTTTGTGTGACCTTGATCGAGTTACTAAATCCCAGTTTCTTCTTCTATAAAATAGGATTAACAGTGCCAAATTGATAAGGTGTTGTGAAGATGAAATGAGAATTCATGTGAATGCTTAGAACAGAGCCGAAGGCCTAATAGCCAGTGAAAACTGTTATTTATTATTATTATCACCACCACCATCATCATCAACCTAAAGCATCTTTCCTCCTGGTCGACCACAGCACATGCATTCCCACCATTAGGGATGTATCTTTGTTGTCACAACTCAAGGAGGTCGTGCCACTGGCATCCAGTAAGCAGAGGCCAGGGATGCTTCAAAACATCCTACAATACACAGGACATCCCCCACAGCACAGAATTATACAATTTAAAATAACGATAGTGCCAAGGTCAAGAACTTTGCATTAGAGTCATTTCTCTGGATTGAGCGAGGTCCCCAGCTACCAGATCAAGATTTAATAGCAGACATCAGGCTTACCTAAACTTGTGGTTTCATAGAATAGCAGTCCTAAAAGAGACCTTTGATATCATATGGTCCAAATATCTGTTTTACTGAAAGTAAGCCTCAGAGGGGCAGGAACTTGCCTTCTCCCTCTCCCATTTAGTGATGAAAATGATCTTTCTGTTTTTCTGTCTTTCAATCTGGCCTCCTAAAAGCACACTTCCCCAGGCTGATTAGAGAGATCCAAGGTCAAGGTCATTAGAGAGCTACAACTGCAGTCCGTGTTTCTGGGTCCAGTGGCTGAAACTTGAGAAGAGGGAGGTCAGTGAAGACCAGGGCACCTGTAGTGCAGAAACCAAGTGTCCACATCTCTTGACAACTCATCCCCACAGTCTGGCACAGAAGAGGGGGATGTGCAGGAAACAGTACAGTAGTAAAAAGCACTGGACTTGATGTCAAAAGACTTGAAACTGTGTCCTCTCTCTGACACTTTCTCTGTGTTATTGGCCAATCATAAAGCGTAGACTTCTAGAATATTAGCCCTGACATCTTTAAGACACCTCAGGCCCAAAGTGAGCAACGTTCATTCTCTCTCAATCTCAAACTCTCTATCTCTGTATCTCTCTCTCCACTAATAAAATAATGATAATAAAATGTATTTACCTCATAGAACTATTTGTAAGATCAAATGGCACCAACAGTGAAAATGTAAGTCGTTATTTATCGTTAAAAGGACAGACTTTGGAACCCAACAGCCTGGGTTCAAATCCTGACTCTGCCAATTACTAGCTGTGTGACCCTCAGAAAGTCGCTTAACCTCACTGTGCCTGTTTTCTCATCTTTAAAACAGGCATAGTAATATCATTACCTACCTTATACTAGTATTGTGAGAATTTATTGAGTTAATACACATAAAGTACAGAAGAACAATGCCTGGCTGATGACAAGTTTTGTGCAGAGTATTAGCTCTCATCGTAACTAACCTTCATTTTCCCTCTAATTCTTCTTAGTAAAGTCAAGGAGCTAATCAAATACATTTTTCCTAAGTAAATTGTAGAATTCTACAACGGCTAACAAGAAGCAGCCAAGCTTCTTCTCCCACACTCTGTGACAGTCACTTTCCTACAAAAATCTTTATTTTAGGATTAGGAGGCAACAGCTCCCCCTGCTGCCCAGAACTGAAACAGCACTATCACCCCCTCTGACGTCTTCGTTAATATTCTGTCCTTTGTGCCCTGCCAATCTTACCTCCTGAAAATGTGCTTCCCAGACTGATGAAATTGCTTCTATGTACTAATATCATCAGCGAGGCATTTTCCTAAGCAGCTGACTCATACCTTTTTTTCAGTCAAAAGGACCATCCTTCTAGGTTCTGGTTAGAATTTGAATACCTGCCCGCTCTCCAGGTCTCATCAGGAAGCAATGCTCCGGACCCCCGTAACTGCAGAGAGCATTCTCCCCACCTGGAAAGTGCAGCGGAATTGGAGCATTATAACAAATTGTTCCCATTCACCAATCACTTTGTAAAGTGGCAGTTTTCAAGGTAAACTCATCCGTCTTGTTGAACAGATGGCAAAAAAAAAAAGTTCTCTCTTTGCATTTCTGACTCCCTTCGGAAAACTCTATCCCAGATTCAAAAGTGGGCAAAGAGGCCTTTTACCAAAGTGGGCCTGAGTAAAATGGACTGTGCCTACTTGCTCAGAAAGAAGCCCAGCATTCATTGAAAACCTACTGTGCCAGACATTTTGTAAGTATTGTATCATTCCATCCTCACAACAGCCTTGTGAGCTAAAATTTGCCATGCCCAGTTATAGATGCAGGGACTGAGGCTCTGAGAGGCTCAAGAATGTGGGCTCAAGGCCACGTGACTGACGAACGCCAGAGCCAAGGATTTCAGTTCAATTCTTGCTGACTCCAAAGCCCTAGCTCTCTCCACTACTCCACACTGTCTCCCAGAGACTCAGAACCACTCGGGGAAAACTGTGGCCTGCAGAATGGAGAGATAACACAAGAAGTAATCAGAGAGGAGGAGCCCTCCTTCTATGGTTTGGAGAAAAGGGATCTTCTATTCTCCTATTCACAGGGGACTTCTAAAGGGACTGAGATGAGACACCCCCAAGCCTTCCCCAAGGAGGACCTCCAGTCATTGGGGAGGACTCTGGGTCATTCAGGGTTGATGGAGTGTACTGGCAAATTCTACCAATATTTAAGGAAGAAGTAATACCAAAGCTACACAAACTCTTTCAGAATATAGAAGAGGAAGGAACGCAACCCAATTCATATTTTACCCAGATAGCAAAACCAAATACATTACAAATAAAAAAATCCACACACCAACATCCCTTGTGACAACACAGACTCAAAAGTCCTTAACAAAATACTAGTAACCCAAATCCAATGATACACAAAAAGTATAATACCAAGTGAGGTCTATCCTGGGAAGGCGAGGCTGATTCAGCATTCAAAAACTATTCTAGGCAATTCACCATATCAACATATTCTTTCTAAAGAAGAAAAATCACCTGAACAGACAGAATTCCAACCCTAGTATTCACCAGATGAGAAGCCTGAAGACCAGAATAGAGAAGAGACATCCCCAATGTCACAAATTACTGACATATCTGTACTTAGAATCCAGCTGTCCAGACCACAGAGCTATGAGAAGCTGTCACCCATGCTGGGAGCCAGGGAAGTCCTTAGGCATAAAGGAGCAATAACCTAGAGGCTTCATCCACAGCTCTCACACAGCTAGGACTGAAGTGAGGGGGTGGGAACCCGTCCACTGTAGCCCACACTGTGCTGGAAAATATCTGAGGTTCACTGACATAAACGTAGCATCGAGGGAGTATTAGGTTGGCGGGAAGGGATTATATGTCGCCTGTGACATTCCAAAAGACGTGCAAATGGTAACTGTTGAAAATGTGATATAAGAAATCCAGGTCATAATTTAAGAAATATGAGTCACAGTTATATTTCCTTTGAAAGAAAGCTTTTAAAAATCACAGAATTTCTATCAAGATAGGGGGAGAAAGGCTACAGACAGGTATGAATGAAACGATTGGGATCCCTCAATCTCACCATTTCCAACCAGCTGAGGTTCGCTCCTCGAACTTCACAAATGTGCACTATTGTCAACACCCTACAGCGAGCCATTTGGTACCCATCTTTCTGTTCCTCTTTAGTAATTCGATATCATGGTCACAATCGCCAAAACTTTCTTTACTCCTAGTTGCAACCATTGGAAAATAATTTCAAAACCAAAGTGTCTCTTCTTTCCTCCAGGCAAATTTTCAGTAGTTCTGCGCCTGGAAAACCATCTCTGTGTGCCCCTCTCACCCCAAACACACACACACATACACTTTTCTCCCTTCTCTGCCTCTTCCTTTTCTTGATTCAGAACTCCTGGGTGGGGCGTTCTGTCACATCACTTGTGTCTCCAGGGCAATAATCACCGGCACACTAGCTTCCGTCCCAGCATCTTCAAAGTGAAGTGGAAATTAAACATGCCTCTTCTCTGTGCATTTCCGCCTATACTAGTCCTCTTAAGTTGGCTCAAATTGTTTGTGAGCTTTATTGTTTAAAAGGTATTCAAATATTTAATGCTCCCAATTATCTCATATCCCCAGTTTGCAGAAAAGGAAACTGGAGCACAGTGGGGTGAGTAAGTTTCCCCCACTCACCCAGTTGAATGTGACAGAAGCCAGGAACTTGGACCACGCTGCAGGGTAGACAGAGGTATTATGGCACCCATCCCGAGGAGGGCAGGCTTACTGGTGGCATCAGATCAGGAAAATATGTAAATAGTGACTTAATCATAGCAACTGCTTAATGCGCTTCCATTGTGTTCCATGCACTGAGCTACATATTTTCTCTTCAGTATCTCACTTAATCCACACAGCCACCCCATGGAGTAGATGTGATTATCCCCATTTCACTATAGCTGGGAGGGGTCATTTAATGTGGCCAATGTGACACATAACCAGTTAAGTAGCAGACTCAGGACATAAACGTGGGCCTGAGGCCAAAGCCCAGGCTCATAACTGCTATGCTTGGCTGCATCTTGGAAAGTCACGTGTCCTGAAAGAGATGCAAACAGGATGTTTT
Organism: Propithecus coquereli; assembly: GCF_000956105.1. Taxonomy (NCBI): domain Eukaryota; kingdom Metazoa; phylum Chordata; class Mammalia; order Primates; family Indriidae; genus Propithecus; species Propithecus coquereli. Next base: position 8,650,226 of record NW_012138302.1, read on the forward strand.
GTGGTTGCGTGTGCGGTGGGAGTGGAGGTGTTAGGGAAGCAGTGTAGGACTGAGAAATGATCACCAGGCTTGGGGGCAGGCGTGTCAGAGAAGACTGTGCGGCGGCTGAGAGGCATCTTGATCGACAGACAGGATTTGAAAAGGTAGAGCTCAGTGAGAGGAGGCGGTCAGGAGGAGGCTCTAGACGGAGGCAATGCCACAAACAGAGGCTCAGGGGCAGGAAAATGCACTTTGTGTGTCGGTAATACTAATCCCGTCTGGAGGGAGGACGTGAGCAATTGGTGTCAGAGCCAGTTGTGAGGTGTGTTGTGAGACATGTGATACTATGGTAAAGAATGAGAGTCTGATGTCATGTAATTTTCCATATAAATTAAAGTCGAGATTATTCTTATAAATATCATGGTTCCTACACTCGAGAAACTCGCATTCTATTGGGAAGATACACGACCAACCAGTTACAGTAAGTTCTATGAAAGGGCAGGCGCACAGTGCTCCTGCCAACTCGGAAGTAACAAAGGTGTGCTGGAGAGTGATGTCCCAGCCGAGCACCGAGGGACGTGTGGGTGCTGCCGCACAGAGAAGCGCGGGGTACCAGGCAGAGGGAAAAGCCTGTGGGAAGGCCCAGAAGGGAGACAGACCAATCATAGCTTGTCTGGGAGGCTGCAGGTGTTAAGCACATCGGAAGAGAGAGCAGGTGGGAAGTGATAACACGCGAGGCCAGGGGGCCTACAAGTGGTCAGCCGGCGATGAGAACGTGTGCTGTGTTAAAGAGAGTGAGGGGCAAGGTGCCCTGGCCCAGCGCGGGCACGGGCTGGCTTCCCATTGCAGTCAGCAAATCAATTACGCCCTCCACCGACTTTCGCCTTGTGTATTCAGAATGCATGGAGTCAGGCTGCCAAACATCTGCTCTCGCTATTAAGCATGCCATGGTAACCATTGCACTCCCGCGCGTCAACGCCACCAGGATTGGTAATAATCACAAGTGTCAAAAACGAGAAAGAATGGAGAAGGAAAGCTGTGCAAAATCCAGCGGCAAGATGATTGGGCTGGCAGCTCCACTCCGGGGCCCCTGCCAGCTGCACCTTCTGCTGCCCCTGTTGGGGGCGGGGGAATCGATGCAGCTCGGGCCTCCTCTTGCCCCTTCTCCCTGTATTATTCATCCACCGCTTCGACCGACATCGGAAAATGCGCGCGCCTTTGCCAGAACAACATATGTGCCCTGCGTCATTGTGTGTGATAGATAAACCCGCCAGCAGCTCGCCAGACCCAGGGGCCCTCTGGGTGAAGACCCCGCACTGACACAGGCGGGCAGCCTGGTGTCCTGGCAGGGGTGCAGCTCCGAAGGCAGAGAGACCTGGCTTGGGATTTCAGCAGCGAGGCTTCATAGCCTCCACACCTTGGGCAAATCTCTTACCCTCTCTCAACCCGACTGGCTTCTGTTTGTAAAATACGGGGTGTCCTAAAAGTCTCTATACAAAGGAAAAATTTTGTAAAATTTTTTAATGAATATTTTGTAAATAAAGGCATATTTAGCTAAAATTTCCCATTTTCCCTATGTATGGTGACTTCTGGGACACCCTGTAAGGGCAGGAACGCTTACCCCATAGGGTGTTTGGTGGCTTAGAGATAATGGATGGGAGATAGCACAAGCCTTTCATGGAGTAGGAGTTCAAAGTTAGCTACTACATTTTTTTTAACTGAGCTCTCAAAAATAAAATTACAAGTGCTAAGCACTATGCTGAGCACTTTGTTCAAATTATTGAATCTCCACAACAACCCTGTGACGTAGACAACATTATCCCCATTTCACAGAGAAGACTGAGGCTAAGAGAGGTTAAGTGACTTGTCCAAGTCGTGCAGGTAGTAATGGCAGGCCAGACCTGCCCTCGGGGTTTCCTCCACAGCCCACCCACCTAAACCATGCTGCCTTCCACACCTGCAAAGTTCTTCCTGTGCTGAGCCCAAATCTCTCTGCTGATAAATATTATCTACAGGTCCCAGTTCTGCGCCAGAGCACATAAAATAAGCCTGTTTCCTCTTTCAAACTAAAGCCCTTTTCAGAAAAGTAGGGCCAGCTCCCGGAGCCCTTGAATCTTCTCTTCTTCTCCGGGCTACACGGTCCCTGGTCCCCTGGTCCCCAGGCAGGTTATCCTACACCCCGGGCCTCCTGTAGTCGCTCCCCGCAGCCCCCCTGCACGCTGGTCAGCGCCCCTCTCGGGCGGTGCCTGCGTGGGGGGTACGCCTTCCCCCCCAGCCCTGCGAGTCACCGCGTGCGGGGCGCACAGAGTACCCCCACCCGGAGCCGGCCGGGCTCGAGCCACCGTCCGGGAACACCTGGTCGCTTTCCCGCCTCAGCCCGTCCTGGCTGCCGAGCCGCGGCGCGGAAACGCGGACTCCGGCGCCCTCTCGCGGACCGGGAGCGAAATCTGCGGGAGGCGAGCGCGGCGTCGGGTGGCCGGGAAGGGAGGAGGGAAGAGGCTGAATCTGCTTAAAAAAAAAAATGCCCGCCCAACCCAACCTCGCAGCTGCCGTTTGTTTGTGTCTCTGGCTCGACTGTCGGTCTCGCCAGGGTGGTGTGAGATAAGTGATGTACAGAGCTGCGCAGGTCAGCCTGACTCCCCTCGGGACTGCTATTTCTGACGTCAGTCAATGAGGACAGAGGCAAGGTGTCCCCGCACCTCCGCCGCCTTTGGTAAAAATCTCACTTAACCACCCCTCCCCCAGCCGTTTTGCAGCTATGCTAAAGGTATAAGGAGATGTCAACACATGTCAACATACCTGGGCCCGGGCATCTGGAGTAGAGAAATGCTGCCTCCCCACCTCTTCCCCTCCTCCCCACCTCGCTGACCCCACCTCCTTTCCGTGGGGTCAGGGAGGTGCTGTCAGTGAGAGACCAAGCGAGGAAGGCACACCTGAGGCGGCGGTGGGGAATTATGAAGAGCAACCTGAGGTCAGATAGCATCGCGAGTTGTCGTTCAGGGTTGCTGAATACCTACCATTGGCCCCATCCTCCTGCTTTATGCAAATGTCATCTACCAAAAACTCACTGGCATCTCATCCTCTAGGCAAACCGGTGTCAGAGGCCCCTCCCTTCAGTTCTGATTTTCAACGAGTTCTGACATCCAGTTGTCACCAGATCAATTTCAGCCACCTAGCAGACTCCTGAGAGACTGGGCCACCGGACTTTCATGGTGAACTAAAAAGTACAGAACAAGAACGGTCATCAAATATTTTCTGAGCACCTACAGTGCTCAACAGACGCAGTGCTGACACCGTGGTTTCCTTCCTTGACGGTAACAGGTCAGTCTTCAACAAGCTGAGAATGAACAAAAACATGGAGTTTTTATTATTCCTTCATTTAGTGTCCTTACAACCAAGGGAGCTTATGGGTAGGAATCACACTCAGAAATTACAGTTGCCTTATCCCTCATACATGGGGTTATATAATAACAGCTTTCCCAGATTAAAACTCTTCAGTAATTTTGAAACTTTGTGAAGATAATCTATAACCATTAAGTTACATCCTTGGTTGGAGCAGCTGGGAGAGGTACATGCCACAAAGATGGCACAGAATTCTGTCTCCATAATCCGTGAGCTCCAGTCTGGCCCCCTGTTTGGGCCCCTCATGCCTGTCTACCATTCCCACAGCTCCACCCTCTCACTGGGGTTGTCACTGTCCATGGAGCCACACGAGCTGCTGTTGCTGGTGCAGCCAGTGGTGATGCATGGAGCTGGGACACCCCGTGGCTCTGTGGGGACTCCCTGGGGAGAAATCCGGCAATCGGCTGGCAATCAGCCACCCTGTTCAGGCTGCCCCGCCCCCACCTTCTCTCCTCCCCCGACAGCTAGCCTCAGCTAGGAGGGCCCAGTTACTTATATTTGGGGGAGAACTGAGACCAAGAGGGGAAAGGAATGCAGTGGGGATGGCAAGACAGAATGGAGACAAGAGATTGAGGGGAAGGACAAGGGAGAAGAGAAAGCGAATAATGTGGGAAAGATGATGTTATAAAATAATTCCAAATATTTTCATCCGATTCCACTCAAATAATCCCATTTCTTCGTTGGTAGCTTTGAAGATCTATTTTAAACAAACATTTCTGGGGAAGGAAAGAGGGTCGGGGCACCACAAACTTTCTTGAGAGCTATAGTATTGGTTTCAATGAGCCATCTCTGATCCATCTGTTTCGTTTAATGTTATCATCTACGGATGGAGATCCCAGTGCAGAATTACCTGAATCCCTTTCAGTTCACATTCCACTTGTTTGGGAGAACAGAGAATTATTATTCTTGCAATAGAAGCTTATAGATGCCACAAGCTGGAGGTTTACTGGAAATGTGAGACATGCAGGCCAGGCTGATAGACTGTCCAGCAGTCTGTCTGTTTACCTACATTGAAAACGGTGAATCTTTGATCTCGATCTCAGGACACAAATGATTCAGATTTCAAATTTACAGAAAGACTAATAAAATAATTTTCCAGCTTTATTAAAAAGGCCAATATTTCAGTACTTAAATATAGCATATTACAGCACAATCCCACCACGTGCCCACGCAGTGCAGCCCATTTCTTCTCATGAGTTGGGAACATGCAATGAACTCTGCCCCGCGACTGAGACGCAGGAGGCGGAGGCTTTGCTTAGTGTGTTCTCCATCTCATTCAAAATTGGAGCCCAGAAATCCCAGCCTTGCTCACAGATACGTGCTCAGAGAGACGCATGCACAAAGGCAAGCCTTGTCTGCAGGAGGCAGATAACAGGCGGGTGCAGGCAAGCAGAGGCTCCCACAGCCTGGAAAGGCAACGCAGCCCATAGAGCACCTTGATAACACAATCCTCATCCCCGCTGCCTGTGGCGGGCCATGTTCATGCAGCTTAAGGGTTATTTTCTCCTTTAAAGAATAGGTCGAGTTTTAAAACCCCATCTTCTTCCAGCCGACAGGCTCGTGCTTTTCCAAGCTCTGTTAAACACTGACTCATTGGGAAGGAACAGCCCTTTCCAAAGAGGAAATTGGATGTATGTTTGTGTAAACCTCCTTTAAGAGGTTTGCATAAACCCCTTGTGATTACATGGCCTGGAGATTTGTTCCTGGCTTTGTGGTTCCTCCAGCAAGAGCTTTCTTTAGTGGTTATCTCAGCTCATTCTTAAAACTTGTGTAAGCTTTTGTATCTGGAGTTCTCAGCCTAAGCCATAAAACTACATCTGCTTAAAGGCTGGCTGGTTCAGAGATGGAGGCCAAGGTCATATATCAAGGGGAGAAAAAGGGGGAAAGTTGGATATACATTGTAAATGCAAAGTTATTGGTTTGGGAAGTGGTTTTGCCTGAAGAGTTTGGATTTCTTTCATTTAAATAACTTGTGCCTTTCAACCACTCACTACAACCACCACTATTTGAGACAGAAAGGCCATGACTTCATGACAAATAAACAACCACCCAGAAAGCAAAAAAATCAATCAAAGGGGTTTGGTTTGGTGATATGGAAGAAAACGTATGTCACCTACCTTTTTTCCTCCAAAGTGAGTTCAGCCAAGTTAGTTGGTGTGTGAAGACAGTCACAGACAGCTTTCATCTTCCTCCATTGGCACTTAACTTTTTGCAAAACTGTTTCCACTAAAGAAATCCAGGGTTTGTTTGTTTTTTTTTTTTTCTGGTTTTTTCATTCAGCCCCACCTGCATTTTTCCTAGAAAAACCTACTTAGTCCTTACCAGCAACCACCCAGCAGTTTCTGTTACATGTTTGAGCTTAATACGTTGCACATATGGCCGTGGGCAAAAGCAGTGTGATAAAGCCGAAGGAACACCAGCTTTGGAGTCAGACAGGCCTGTGTGGGGTTCCCAGTTCTGTCATTTACCAGCTGTGTGATCTACCTGCTCTCCAGTTTCCTCATCTGTAAACGGGAGTGGCAGGAATAAGCAATATCTACATCATAGGGTTGCTGTGATGATTTCATTAAATGAAACAACAAATATTTTTAAGGTGCCCTGGGCACAGCAAGCCTTTCATAAATGTCTCCATGAAGGGAAAAAGTAAAGAATGCCCAGGAAGGCCTTTGAAAAGAGGGAAAGCTGAGGAAGGAGTGCTATAATGAAAGGTTGAGTCATCATCATGAGAAGACTGGACTGAGCTTATGTTACCGCCAGGCTGAGCCTCAAACTTAATATTACTTCTCTCTGCCACCATCTCGCTCCCCAACCAACCAATGACAGGACAAGTAAGGATCCATGGTGTATGTCAGGTGGCAGCATCACACCTTGAACATCACAATGCTTCCAAAATAAATCAACCCCGCCACACACTAAAGACATGAGCGCTTATGGACAATTTCACAATTTACCCAACTAACACAAAATCATGATGCCTCATGCTCATCAGAAATTCCTTACATGCCAGTAACACCACAACACCAAGTTCACCCCAGGTCACGGCTGTCGTTCCACTGAGGTGCAGATCCTGCGACAGCCACGGTGCAAGCGTAGGAATGGGGTATTTGGGAATGAGGCTGACTCTGGGCCCTCCAGCAGTGCATGACCACTCACTGTATCTCTTATGCTCTGTGTCTTTTCTTGCAAACATAATAAATCTCTTCTTGTGTTCGTGGCTTGGAGTTGGAGTGGCCCAGGGCTCAGCCCTCTGCACTCTGTTCTTCTCTATCTATACTGACTTTCTAGTTGATTTCATCTAACCCATGGCTTTATATACCACCTATACTGGATATTTTCTAGCTTATATTTCCAACCTGGCCCTCTCTTCTGGATTGTAGGCATCCTACTCCCTGCTCAACATCTTCACTTGGGATGTCTAAGAGGTACGGCAAACTTAACAGTTCCAAACATGAACTCCTAACTCCCCACGGCCATGACCCTACTGCACTCTCTTTCAGAAACTGGCAATTCAGTTGACCCAAAACCTTAGAATCACTCTTTACTCTTTGATTTTTTTCATATACTCTATTTTCATGCTATCACCAAATCTTATCAACTCTCTTCTCAAAATATATCTTCAATTTGACCTATTCTTGTGATCTTCCAAATATCATTTTGGCCTAAGCTTCCATCATCTCTCACCTAGATTATCACAATAAATTCTTATTGTCCCTGGTCCCATGTGTCCATACCTGCTGCCTCCCAGTATAAATCTCTCCATGTAGAGGTATTCTTTAAAAGAGTAAGCCAGATTACGTCATTTCTTTCCTTAAAACCTTCTGTTGGCTTCCCATGGCATTTAGAATGAAAACCTTTACAATCACTCAAATTTTGTTGAATTAATCAGACTGTAAACTTTTTTTTAAGTAAATTCATAGTATGAAATATTCATCCTCATTTTCCAAAGGAAAGAAATCAGGACTGCAGTGGACATTGGGCCAATTGGTGGCCAACTATGAACTTAGAATAAATTTTCTCTATTTGGGGAACTCCTTATATTATGCATGTCATCTCCACAAAGTAGAAGCTGGGACTCAATATTTCACTCTCTCTTGCGACTAGGATACAGATAGGCAACCTAGGCTCGCCCATTAGTTGCACCCCGGCAAGACTTTCATTCACAACATAAAATGTGAAGAAGCAGGCGCTGGTTGAGTCCGTTCCTGGAGTGGTTAAGTAACAAAGGGTGGCGATGGTGAGCATCTGTGGACATTGGTGCCTGACACCTCGGTACTCACATGGTCAGTCTCCGTGCTGCCAGTCCCTGGTAGAGGTGAGACTGCAGCTAAAGGCAATCCAGAAAGGAGACTGGGGGTTGTTCTGGCTGTGTAACCTCCGGGACCTATTCTCTGTCCAATTTGGAGATTCTTGGACCTACCTAATATCTTTTCATACGTTTTGCTTAAACTAGCTCAAATGAGTTTTGCCTATTGCCATGACTGATCAGACACCAAACCACTCAGCATGCTGAAAAAATTAAGAGGATGGTTTTATGCTTTCAAAAAGAAAAACATTAATGGCCCAAATAGATATAAACTGTCATTAATAGTCTCTTATGTGATTTTTTTAGGTATGGAAACAGCATAAATTACTGCCATTATAACTGAATTTATAAAATATATTCGTATTAACAGAATACAACAGATAAGTTTATTTTTCATATGAAATCTTATGATTTCTAAATGTCTAAAAGTGTTCTGATAAAATTTGTAAAGCTGTCTTCTTTACAGATGAGGAAACTGAACCCAGAAAGAAAGCTCAGGACCTCATAGCTATGCATAGACTTATCCGGGCCTACACTTGAGGCCACCTGACTCCTAATTCCATATGTATTATATTGCATGGTAGTGTCTCAGTTGAAAGCAGGGACTCAATTATTCAGCCATAAAAAGGAATGAAGTTCTGGTACATCCTATAACATAGATGAACCTTGAAAATATCATGCTAAGTGAAATAAGATGGATACAAAATGATAAATGCTGAATGAGTCTCCTTTTATGAAACATCTAAAATAACCAAATTTTTAAAGAGGTTAGAGGTTACCAGAGGTTTGGGGAGGAAAGATGGAGGAGTTATCATTTAATGGGTACAGAGTTTTTGTTTGGGGTGATGAAAAAGTTTTAGAATCGGTAGTATTACACAACATAGTAAGTGTAATTAATGCCACTGAATTGTACACTTAAACACGGTTAAAATGGCAAATGTTATGTTATATATATTTTGCCACAACTTAAAAAATTAATGTAATGCTAAAAACCATTGAATTGTATACTTTAAATGGGTGAATTTATAGGTATGGGAATTATATCTCAATGAAGTTGTTTACAAACAAAATATTCTAGCTTAAACAGGACAATTTGTTTTCTTTTCTTTTTATTTTTTTCCTTGGATATAGGGTCTTGCTGCATTGCCCAGGCTGGAGTTCAGTGGCTATTCACAGGAGCATACATAGTACACTACAGTTTTGAACTCCTGGACTCAAGCAATCCTCCCACCTCAGCCTTTTGAGTAGCTGTGACTAGTACAGCATACCGAATTCTAAAATGGGACAATTCTTACAAGTATTAAAACATAAAAAAAAGATGGTGTCTCATCAGTTTTCACTCATTGGAGTCCTTTTTCAGTTCATTGAGAAGAACAAAGAAGTATTTGGAAACTGAATGGTGGCAAAGAGTTAGGATGAACTTTTCTCGAATATTGATGGGATAATTGGTTTGTTTAAATACCCTACAGTGGAGCCAAATGTCACGTGACATATAGAAGCAATGTGGTATTCTAGTATACGTTGAGTTCAGAGATACCCAGGTTTCTCGCCCAACTCTGCCATTGACTCAGTGTGTAGCATTGTCTCTTGTCAATGCAACACTACCAGTTGTATCACTATTCAATTATAACATTATAACCATCTAAATGTTGTTACTGGTGAACCTAGAAGTTTACTCTGATTGTTTCCATTCTTACTGGGTTTTCTGTCCTTCCTGGATTAGCAATTGGCTCTTTGTCTGTTTGTTTAGTTTTCAATATCACCAGCTCTAATTCTTACCCAGCTTTCTAAAAGTCAACTCTAAATAGTATTTTACACAAGATTAAATATATCATATAAAGCATAAGATCTTTTTTTTTTTTCTGGAATCATCCTATTGGAGCTCTTCCCCTCCAGTTCCTGTTTGCAGTGGTTGTTCTCAGGCCTGCTGTGCGGCTGCCATCTGGGGCTTTCCTTTGCTGCTGCTCATATTAGAGTCCCACTATCATGAGTCATGCAGGTTATAGGTTTACATATTTCTAGGTTTATCCCATTGACTCAATGCAACACATCACTCAGTAACTTCCCAGGCAGCAATACTTATAAGGTTAGATTTTTGGAAATGTTCATTTCCAAAAAGTCTTCATTCTGCCTTCATTCTTTTTTATGACACTACTTTATTGAGATATAATTCCCATGCCATAAAATGTACCCATTTAAAGTATACAATTAAATGTGTTTAGTGTACATACAAAACCATGCAAATAACACTTTAATCTATTTTTAGAAACATTTATTACTGCAAAAAAGAAATCCCTTACACCTTAGCATCACTCCTTATTCTCCACCTCAGCCCCCCCGCCCCAGTCTCTATGGATTTGCCCATTCTGGAAATTTCATACAAAAGCAATCATGCAATATGTGGCCTTTTGTGCCTGCTTCCTTCAGTGAGCATGTTTTTGAGGTTGATGCATTTTGCAGCATGTATCAATACTTCATTTCTTTTTATTTGACAAATATTATTCTATTGTATGGATATGACAAATTTTGTTTATCCTTTCATTAGTTGATAGACATTTGGGTTGTTTTCACTCTGGTTACTCTGAATAATGCCTCTATGAACATCCGTGTACAGATTTTTGTGTAGACATGTGTTTTCATTTCTCATGGGTATATACATAGCAATAGAATGTCTGGGTTATATGGTAACTCTATGTTTAAGATTTTCAGGAACTGCCAGACTGTTTTCCAAAATGGCTTCACATTTTTCACTCCCACCAGCAATGTATAAGGATTTCATTTTGCGCACATCCTCACCAATACTTTAAATGTATGTCTTTTTAATTACACACATTCTAGTAGGTGGGAAGTAATATCTCTTTGTGGTTTTGATTTGCATTTCCTTAATGACTAATGATGCTGAACATCTTTAATGTTTCTTGGCCACTCATACATCTTTGGAGAAATGTTTATTTAAATCCTTTGCCCATTTTTAATTGGGTTATCTACCTTTTCATTATCGAATTATAAGCCTTCTTTATGGGCATGAATTCCTGATCAGGTATATGATTTGCAAATATTTTCTCCCATTCCATCTTGGCACTTTCTTATTGGTGTCATTGAAACACAAAAGTTTTTAATTTGGATGAAGCACAATTTATTTTTATTTTTCTTGTATTGCTTGCACTGTAGGTACAAGAAATCAAGAGAAATCATGCCTAATCCAAGATCATGAAGATTTACTTCTATGTTTTCTTCTAGGAGTTTTATAGTTTTAGCACTTACATCTAGGAATATGATCCACTTTGAATTAACTTTTGTGTACAGTATGAGGCAATGGTCCAAAGTCATCCTTTTGCATACAGACATCCAGTTGTCCCAACTGTTAGAAAAAAAAAAAAGATTCTTTTCTCTTTCCTCTTGGTACTTTTGTCAAGTCTACCTTTATTCTTCTTCACTGGTAGTTTGGCTGAGTATTCATTCCAGAGACATTTATCAAGTCTCTCTTAATTTCCGGGCTTCCTCTAGTCTCTGAGTACGCAGTGGTCAAAATATTGATGACGTTCCTGTATAACACACACTGTCAATGCCTCGGACCTTTCCTCATGGCCCAGAGAACTTTTCACTACACATCTACATCTGGAAAGTGACATGGAATGAACACCTTCCTGTAGCCTCCTCCAAGCAACTCCTGAGAAAGGTTGATTTGTACAATGACCCCAGCTCTCCCTTCTCTTGGGTGGCGTAATTCTATGGCGTTTGTTTTATTCCATTTCCTAGAGTTTCTCCATGAGAATTAGCCCCAGTCATCCACTGTGATAGCTAGCCAAATGGCGCACCCTGTATTGGCTGTTTTCCCTTCTTTACATCACTTTCCCACTTCCTTGCCATTGTTCTTTACAGCTTCCAAATAAACCACTTGCACTCAATTCTTATTTTGGGGTTTGCCTTTGTTTCTAGCCTCATGCCTCATCGCATCTTTTTGGTACCTGGTTCTCCAATTTTGAGATCTGTCCAAGGTTCTGCAGTATGAATTGAATTTCCGTTTTCTGCCATTCCTCTTCTGAGGCCCCGGTGTTCAGCTCTCTCTTCTGTCTTGATGCCTCCATCTTCTTTCCCTCCATGAAGTGGTTATCTGTGGTTGCGTTGAACAAACCATCCCAAAGAATAGTGGTTTAAAACAAAACCAATGCTTTTCTTTTCCCTTACAGTTTCTGGGGCTCTGGCTGGGGTCTGTCATGCAGTTTTAGTCAAATCGTGGTGGGCAGGGAACAATGGGGTAGGCCAGGCATCTGTCTCCCTGTAATCTTGGGGCTTCTCCACGTGGCGTCTCCACATGGGTCACTTTGGTGGCCTGAAGGTGGGAGGGCCTCTTTCATGCTGGCTGAGGGCTAAAATACAAATGTTCTAAGAGCCAAGCAGAAGCTGCGAGGCTCGCGTGGCCCCACTTCAGAAATCACCAAACGCTGCTTCAGTGGTCCTTTGTTGCTCTACAAGTTACCAGATTCAAGGGGCGAGCAGCTGGGGAGTGGATAGAGACTCCAACGCTCAATGGTAGGAGAGTTACATAATTTGCAGCATATTTTAAACTGCTACATTCCTTTTTAAATTATTTTTTGTTTCCGTATTTCTTTTCAAGAAGTTAGAAACATCTGTCATTCAGATGATGAATACAAGTTGCCAGCCTTTGAAACAGCAGGTAAGGTAAGTTGGAATTAATTAGCATTTAGAAAATCTGTACACTGTATCACACCAATGCAAGGAAATGTCTGTTGTTTCTCACAAATTACTTCATCTATTAAAATAGTTTGGATAGAAACACAACATAGTCAGAAGTTCAAACATTCAATAAAACAGTCCACTGCTCTTGCTAAAATACTATACTCATGTGCATAAGCTGGAAGATGAAATACATGTCTGAGTTTGTTGCATTAAAGAGCACACGAATTTCAAATTAAGATGGGCCATTCAGTGTAAACTTTCTCATGACCCTCTCCAGCACTGACCCACGAAATGGCTCTGCAGAAATTTAGGTTGTCTTTTTTTCTTTTCCTGTTTGCTTTTTATTTAAAAATAAGTTCAAACTTACAGAAAAGTTGTAAGAATAAGGATAGTACATAGAACACCCATATACTCTTTACCCATTTTCACCTACTATTAACATTTTGACCTGTTTGCCATTTGTTTTATCATCTGAGTACTTCTTCTCTGTCTTTCTCTCTCTCTTTCATATTGTCTCTCTGCCTGTATACATGTGTAGATAGACAGGCATATGTATATAATATATGCATATATGCATATTTATACACATCTATATATGTGCATATTTTTTCTAAACGACATGAGAATAAAGTTACATGAGGTCCTAATAGATACAACTTTACCTGCAAATGGTTCAGAAAAAAATATATATACACAAGCATACTTGGTGTCCTTTATAGAATTGTTTTTTTCATGTAGCATCTCATTAGTTTCCTTTAAATTGGAACATTTCCTTGGCCTTTCTTTTTCTTTTTAAGCATTGACATTTTGAAGAATACAGCCAACCCCCTTCTCTATTTTTTTTTATAGAACATTTCTTATTTTAAGTTTATCTGATGTTTCCCCATGTGTAAATTAAGGTTATGGGTTCCAGCCCAGAATACCACATATGTGCTTTTGTATTGCTGTCAGGGTATCAAAATCAGAAGTATAAGATATGCCCCTCATTGGTGAGGTTCGTTTTTATTACCTGGCCCTAGTGTTCGGTTTTATTACCTGGCCTACCTTCTCCACTGTGAAGTTGTCATTTTTTTCTTTGCAAGTAAGAAGCAATGAGCAGGGAGACGGATCATGAAAATACCCAGCTCCTCATCAAAATGTCCCCTAAGATTTAGCATCCATTGATGATTCTTGCCTGAGCCAGTCTTCATTTTGATGATTTTATTAGATATTGATTTTCCAGGTCTACCACTCCCTCACATCTCTTGTACACAAGAGCGCTTCCTTATCCTTATGTATTGGGTTGGTGTAAAAGTAACTGTGGTTTTAGCATTGTTGAAATTTGCAATTTGATACTGGAATACATTCTTAAATAAATGTGGTTATCTTAAACATCATTTTAATGCCCATTTCTCATTTTATGTTTTTTTGTTAATGACTTATTACTTGCTGTTTATTTTATATTTATTTTAGCCTTTGGAAATGATGTTAGACAAAAAGCAAATTCCAATTTTCTTATTCGAGTTCAAAATCGGACATAAAGCAGTCGAGGCACCTCGCAACATCAACAATGCATTTGGCCCACGAACTGCTAACGAACGTGCAGTGCAGCGGTGGTTCAAGAAGTTCTGCAAAGGAGACGAGAGCCTTGAAGATGAGGAGCACAGTGGCCGGCCATCGGAAGTTGACGACAACAAATTGAGAGCCATAATCGAAGCTGATCTTCTTACAACTACACGGGAAGTTTCTGAAGAACTCAATGTCGCCCATTCTACAGTCGTTTGGCATTTGAAGCAAACTGGAAAGATGAAAAAGCTCGATAAGTGGGTGCCTTGTGAGCTGACTGAAAATCAAAAATAAATTGTCCTTTTGAAGTGTCGTCTTCTCTTCTTGTATGCAACAACAATGAACAATTTCTCGATTGGATTGTGACATGTGACGAAAAGTTGCCTTCATATGACAATCAGCAATGACCAGCTCAGTGGTTGGACTGAGAAGAAGCTCCAAAGCACTTCCCAAAGCCAAACTGGTACCAAAGAAAGGTCACCGTCACTGTTTGGTAGTCTGCTGCCGGTCCAATCCACTACAGCTTTCTGAATCCTGATGAAATCATTACATCTGAGAAGTATGCTCAGCAAATAGATGAGATGCACAGAAAACTGCAACGCCTGCAGCCAGCATTGGTCGACAGAAGGGCCCAATTCTTCTCCATAACAATGCTGAACCACACTTTGCACAACCAACGCTTCAAAAGTTGAACAAATTGGGCTATGAAGTTTTGTCTCATCCACCATATTCACCTGACCTCTCCCCAACCGACTACCACTTCTTCAGGCATCTCAAAAACTTTTTGCAGGGAAAACGCTTCCACAACCAGCAAGATGCAGAAAATGCTTTCCAAGAGTTTGTGGAATCCCAAAACACAGATTTTTATGCTACAGGAATAAACAAACCAATTTCTCATTGGCAAAAATGTGTTCATTATAATGGTTCCTATTTTGATTAATAAACACATTTATGAGCCTAGTTATAATGATTTAAAATGCATGGTTTGTAACTGCAAATACTTTTGTACCAACTTAATATATTTGTCAGTGCATACACACACACACACACACACACACACACACACACATATACACAATATATATTAGAAATTATGAGGCCAAACTGATAAATCTAATTCTAAACCAACCCCACAGGATTCTTTCATGCCTGTCTTCATTCCACATTTTATGTCTCTTTTTTCACAGCGAGAATCTTGATTCGACAGAATATCAGCATATTTACTCATGGGTTTGATCCTATAACATATTTAAAATATTTCAAGAAAAGCTTTACCCATACTTCTGCAAAAAAGCAAAACTACTGGCTGGGCGCAGTGGCTCACGTCTATAATCCCAGCATTCTGGGAGGCCAAGGTGGGAAGATCACTTGAGGCCAGGAGTTGGAGCCACTGCTCACCTGGATGACAGAGAGAGACTCTGTCTCAAAAAAAAAA
>NW_012138302.1:8667100-8672621 GCF_000956105.1 Propithecus coquereli
ATAGGGCAGCCACCCACTGTCATAAATGGTTTGACTTTCCTCACGTATGACCTGTTACAACATTTGTGTTCTCACACACACCAGGAAGAGCAACTGGGCAGGCCAGAGAAGAGCTTCTCCTGGACCTTCCTAGGTTTCCTCTAACTCTATGGTCTTACTTATGGTCTCACTTTTTTGCTCACTCTTCTGACTACACAAACTTTGAGTTTCACTCTCTCCCAGTTGCCAAATATCCTTTCCATGCCTTATTTACTATCCACCTGATCCTCTTCCCCTAAAGCTGAGTGAACCAATTTTTTTTGCCCATTCTGTAGCATGAGTGCATTTAATCATTATCATGCAAATGAAAGATAAGCACAGGAGGGACCATGTCTTGCTCACTGCTATGTCTCTCGTGTCTCTGTGCTTTGGATGTGGCCTGATGCACAGCAGGGACTCACACTATTTGTTGGATGGATGAACACACGAATAAATGATGGGTCACAGTTGAGTTTATATTCACTGTACCTTGATTACATATATTTTCAATATATTCTACCAGATACTAAGAACTCAGAAATAACAAGTCTCTATTCTAGAGCTGCTCCTGTTTGCCACTGACATTACCTCCTCTGGTTCTGCCTGGCTCTCTGGGCAGCAGTCTCCCCCTTCCAGGAGGGGTTCTTCCTAATACCCCTCTCAGCTGTCCTCGCTGCCTCCAACACCAATTAGACAACGCCTGATAACTTCACCTGGCATTCTGCATGTCTGCATCTGGATTCCCCACCCCTAACAAGTCCCAGGCCTCCTCTTGAATCTGCCATTGCTAAGCACCAGCTGATGAGTGCCCAGACAGAAGCCATCTGCTGGTTATTAAGAAAAGTTAAATAAGCAAAGGAGCTCCAGGGAAGTTTAGCAAAAAAAGAACACCATATGCATAGAGAATTGGCAAGCGGTTGGCCCCTCTTACACAAGGTTCGTTGTGGCTATGTTAGGCATGCTTCCCTCGGGATGGCTCCTTGTTTATTGGCTCATGGGAAGCCCTTCTGATAAAACCTGCCCTTGGGCTCCTCCCAAACACAAAGGCAGCCCCACAGCACTTCATTATATACTTCTGTCATTCACTCTGTCTGAACCACAGGCTCATTAGGGCCTGGGGTGGGCTTGGGGAAGGGTATCGGTTCAGTGCAAGCTGTATAATATTTAGTGAACTTTGTATTGGGTAGTCAGTGGTGAGCAAAACAGATAATGTCCCTGTTCTTATGGAGATTTTATAATGAAATGACCAAAGCTAAGGTCTGGATGACAGAGAAGGGAATTGGGGTAGGAGATCCAATCCAAAGTATTGCTGAGAAGGCAGTAACGGTCAAAACCAGGAATGTCAAAGCCAACGATTAAAAGCTGAGCTGAAGCTGTGATACTAAACCATGGCTGGAAGTTAGCTCTTCATGGGATGCAGAAAGAGCAAGGCCAGGAGAGAAGCCAGAGGCATCCTAGATGACTAATAAGAGTAGGGCTGAGATCCTAAGAGCTTAATTTTAGTGGTTCCACATTTCCAGGTGTGCTGAGACATCAGAATAATTTTTTCAAAAATAAGGTGGGTTCCTTCACATGTCCATTCATGTAATATCATTTAGTATTTGTTAAGTAACTATTATCCATTAGATCTTATGCTATGCGACCCAAGAGATAAAGAGATAATAAAACCCAAGGCCAGGTGCAGGGTTCTTACAGGCTAATGTGAAAAATAAGGATCACATAGAGTGACTAAAGTATTAAGACAGTCGAAGAACGTTCTGTGTTAGTTATCTGGTTTTTACTTTATTTTAAAATGTGAAGAACCTTAAGGGAAGTGCTATGGAAGATTAAGTTACAGGACTTTATTTTGAGCTTAGATTAACAGGGAAGGTGGCATTTTTATGGCCCTTGAAAGCCATGTGGTATTAAACATACAAACATGTAGCCAGGAAAAGCACTGGAGATACATGAAAAGGAAGTCATAGAGCAGTGTGGTGTAGTGGCAAAGAATGTGAACATGGGAGCCGAATTGATCAAGATCAAACTTTGGCCCTGCTACTTCGGAGCTGAACAACCCTGGGCAAGTTACCAAATCACTACCATGCCCCAGGTTCCTTAGCTGGCGTGGAGATTGATTTCAAAAGTGGCCACGACAATCCCTACCATGCTCCTTACAAAGTGACTTTGCCATGCCTCCCTTCAAGAGGAGGGCTCTATTTCCCCTCCCTTCAATTTGGGCTGGTTACTGGCTTTGAGCAACAGAATGTGGCTAAAGTGATGCTGTGCCAGTCCAGGCTCAGGCTTTAAGAAGCCTGGCAGTTTCCACTTTTGCCCTCTTGGAAGCCAGCCACCATGGAAAGAAATTCCAGCTGCCGACTGAATGGCCAGAGACCATGTGGGCAGAGAGGCCATGTAGAGAATCAAGATGCCCCAGCAGACAGCCAGCATCAATGCCTCGGACGTCAGATGAGACCACCTTGGATCTCCCCATCTCAGTTGAGCCACAGCAGGCAGGAGCTCATAGAACTGAGATGAACATCCTTGCTGAGCTCTGCCCAAAGTCCTGACCCACAGAATCGGGAGCAATGAGATGGCTGTTGTTCTAAGCCACCAAGTTTAGGAGTGATTTAGATACCCGCTATGGTCGGTAAACAGCCCAGCTATCTAATTCATTCTATAAACCTCACTACCACAAGAGGTGGGGAGTCTGGTTACAAAAACAGAAAGAACTCCAAGTTTTCTAGGTGTAAAGGACTTACCCATCACTGGCAAACCTCGGGGAGCAAATGCAGGGAAGCCAACCCTGAAAACTCAGCCTGAGGAGCTGAAACGTGTTCTAAAGAGCTGACTGTAACGGTGACGGATTACCAAGATCTCCAGGAAGCTCCCCCAGCTGTGCCAGCCTGTAGCAGCAAAGCAAATGGTCTTGAGAGCTCTCAGGAAAACCTCCAGGAACTCCTTATTTGCCCTCGCTTAGGGCTGCAATGAACGCTGAAGAATAGCATCTTCTTCCTTCCTCTTTCCAAATATCCTGCTGGCGCTGCTCATTGGCGAGCTCTAACCCAAAATTGTACAGGAAGAGGATGCTGGGAAAGGAGTCGTGGCTTCTTAGAGTTTT
This sequence comes from Propithecus coquereli, assembly GCF_000956105.1. Lineage (NCBI taxonomy): Eukaryota > Metazoa > Chordata > Mammalia > Primates > Indriidae > Propithecus > Propithecus coquereli. The sequence continues at coordinate 8,670,216 of NW_012138302.1, forward strand.
CAGATGGAGAGCTAGTAATACCAAGTCAATAACAGACCATTCAGCCCAATGTGCAATTCATTAGTTGTTAGAGAGTCTTGATCTCTTGTTCTGGTCTTTGAATTGGACGATGCCCCTTCCCTGTCCCTGAAAGTCTAGTTAGGTCAGATAATAGAGAAAAACAGGATAAAAAAACAAAAAACAAAAAACAACTGAGTATCCAAGAATGTCAGTGCGATAGTCCCCTCCTCCTCCCATGAAAGTAACAGGGCAGACAACAGCAGCGGTCCTGGGGTAGAACTGAGAGTGTGGTGCAGTATACACCCAGGTGACTGAAGACATTAAGAAAAGTCCCTGGCTAGAAGGCTCCTGTAGAGGAGAAGCAACAAAATCTCCCAGACATGGGAGATCAAGGTCTCCCACTACAGAAATTAGGACCTGCCCCCTCTAGTGTTGGGGAGCGACTGGGGTTTATTCATAATAGCATGGTTTGGGAGACATACTCAGCCTGCAGACTTAATAGTAGATGTTGGTGCTCAGTTATTCACTCCACAAACATTGTTTGAACTCCTACCACAAACTGGGAAGGTTGTCAAGGATATATGGTTTCTTCCCTTAAGTCTAGCAGGACACTGAGACAAACAAATCAAAATTCTTCAATACACTAAAAAAAAATTATAGTCAAACGAATGTACCAATGTTATCGAAGCACCACATGAGGAAGCAATGGATTCTAGGGTCAGGGTAGGATTTGGGAAAACTCAAAGACAAATGGCTTTTATATTCATTCATACTTCTGAAAGATGACTAGAAATCCATGGCAGACACAGAGGGGATCGAGGACATTCTGCGCATACACAAGGGCATAGAAATGTGGATGTATGTGGCTTTCCACAGACCCATAAGTTGTCCAATAGGTGTGAGATCAAATATGTCAGGAATAAAGGAGAAAACACTCAGAGACAGGGCAGAAGGATAGGCTGGGCCAGCCTTCAGAGACTTTGGAATGCCATCTGGAAAGTCTGGATTCCCATCTTTAGGTCAGTGATTTCCACTGTGGATTTGTATTTATTTGCACCAAGGGTTTCACAAGACTCTCCATCAGGATGCTGAAGATTTTTCTGATAATAATATTGTTACAATATCCATTAAAATGAAGTACTCAAATAAAACAAAAGTAGAAGAACATAGAATTGAGCTGAGATTTTCAAAAATAATCAAATAAACCCAATCTCATGGCTCTCACCAGAAATATGAATATTAGTGCAATAAGGATTTATGCTGTTAATAAAAATATTTTAAGTATTGCTCCATTTTTATTTCTTTAATTTTTATTCTTGTATGTTTTATAGCATACATAATTTATAACCATAATAGTATAGGCATATGATTTATAAATACCTAAATAAATCTATGTTATGGGTGCATTCTGAAAGGTAGTATTTTACTAATAGATGTACGTAATCACGATACTCCGGCAAGTGATGGAGGGGATTTCATGTAAAATAGTGGCCTAATAATATCAGGTTTGGGACCTACTCCTCTCACAACTGCTTACAGAATGATTGAAGGAGAAAAGAATGAAGGCAGGGAAACCATTTAAGAGGAGGTTTCAGTCACCAAGGTGGCAAATAAGGGTGCCAGAACTATAATAATTGTTTTTAAAATGCAATTAAGAAAGTTTGAAAACAAGGGGTACCATCTTTCTAGTGGGGTGCACAGTCCAAGAGTCTGGGAGAGGCAAGGCCAAAGGAAGCATTGAATTCCTCCCAAAATAACTCTGGCTCTTGGTGGCAGAGACACAAGGATCACAAGAATTATTTTAGCTGAGTTTTCAAAGATTATGGAGATTACTTCTAGTACAAAGGGATGAATAGACATTCCAGACCACAGGATCATACATGCAGAAGCCCAAAGTGGTAAGTGTGCCTTGCATGTACACGAAATACAAAGATGCCAGTAGATGGAGCCAAGAGAGTCAAGGTAAGCTGGCCCCAGATCATGACATGTTAGCAATGCTGTGCTTTCTGAGGAATTTGCACCTTGTCCTGCAGCCAGTTTAGAAAATGAATGGGTATTCTCTATAAACATACTGGCATGGCCAGAGTCTCTTCAAGGGCCTTAGAAGAGGACACTGTGGGGACAGAGTGACTGGAAGGAAACAAGAAAATAGGAATAGCTGAGTTTCTCCCAGCTACTGAGGGATTTGGCTTGAATCTGTAGTTTCACATTGTGACCACATGGGGGCGGTCTCAACCCATCGCATCCCAGAAGCTCTATGGCTCCACTCAGAGCTTCAACCAGATTTCACCTGAGCGTCTCAGATAACTGCACTTTTGGGTGGTGGGCTGTGTTGCCTGTCTTTGGGAGAATGCACTTTTTCGGAGATTAACGGTGCTTTGTGGGTTTTCACTAAATAGCCCAGGG
>NW_012138302.1:8673656-8676491 GCF_000956105.1 Propithecus coquereli
AGTATTTACTATGTGCTAATAATTAGTGATATAGCAGTGAACAAAACAGACACAAAGCTCTGCCCTTGTGGAGCTTGCATTCTAGTGGGGAGCAGAGGGAGAGAGAATAAACCATAGAACATGTAGTATGTTAAATGAGAATTAATTTTATAGAGAAAAAGCAAAGCAGGAGGGAGAGGAGTTGCAATTTTACATAGGGTATTCAGAGAAATCCTTACTGAGAAGATAATTTCTGAGCAAAGCCCAGAAGGAGGTTAGGGAGAAGGTTGTGCAAATATCTTGGGGAAGAGCTCTGTGGGCAGAGGAAAGAGCCGGTGCACAGGCCCGGACTCGGGAGTGTGCCCAGTCAAGGAGGGCAGCGTGGCCACGGCAGACGGAAGCGAGGCAGGAGCCCTAGATCAGGTCAGAGGGATGACAAAAGCCAGGTCACATTCAGGACATCATGAGGACTGTGACTTTTACTTTAAGCAAGATGGGAAGCCACTAGACAGCTACTTAAGCAGTGGAATGACATGAATTGATGTGGTTTTTAAAGAATTACTCTGGCATGAATATGCATGAATGTTCACAGGGCAACTGCAGGAGCAGGAAAACTGGGCTTTTCCAGTAATCTCGATGAGACATCAGGGTGGTTAGGGAAATAATGTTAGCGGTGGAGGCAGTGAGAAATGATTGGCTCCTGGATAATACTCGGAAGGTAGACTCAGCTAGATTTGCTGATTTACATTTGGAGTGTAAGAAAGAGAGAAAATAAGGATAATTCAAAACTTCGCAGCCTGAGAAGCCAGAAGGATGGACTTCTCACTTCTGAGACGCGGAAGACTGCAAGAGGAGAGGGTTTGATACGAGTTACCACCAGGATTTCTCTTATAATTGGCCAGACCAGCTCATTCCCAAGTTTATGATGAAAATCAAAATTAAAAGAATAACCAGGAAAATCTGAAACAAAGGAAAATTGGGGAGTAGGAAGACTAAGGCTAAAATTCATTGAAGAAAATAGTTAAGCTTCTGTAATTTCAAAAAAGGCTAAATTAGCACATGAATAGATACAAAGATCAATGGAGGACAGAACTAAAGGAGACCCAAATAGGTTGAACTAGGGAGACAGACAGATGACAGGGGTGGGGGGTGGATTTTACTTTCTGGTGAAGATAGCATTTCAAATCAGTAAGAAGATAGGCTAGTTAACAAATTGAATAGCCAAAAGGGAAAAAATGAAGTTACATCTCTGCCTACTTTTCCTAGCAAAATAAGCATCAAATAGTCAAACATATTAAGGTAAAAATTAACCCACAAAAGAACTTAAAGAAAATATGGGGGAATTAGATTATTGCAGGAGGGATGGTATTTCTAAGCATGACACAAAGCTGTGAAGGCTGAAAAAAAAAGGTTAATAATTCTGACTACATTTAAAAAACAGATATTTCTACATGCTAAAAATACTATAATCAAAGTCAAAGATCAGGAAAAACGTGGGGAAAATACTAGCAACATGAATAACAGATAAATGTCTAGTTCTCTTAATATATTATGGTGTATTCAAATCAACAGGAAAAGGGTCAGTTACCCAATAGAAAAAACTGGGTGAAATCATGATTTTGGAGAAAAATAAATGCAAATGATTTTTAAAAAAGTAGGTACAATATCACCTTTGAGCTTTAAAATAATGCCACTAAAAATAACAAAAAATAAATTTTGAATGAAATAAAAGTCATTTTTTACTAATCTAATTGCCAAAAAATCTCAACCTCTGAGTCGACAAGCAGGGGAGAAACAGATGTTCTTGTACGTAAGCGGCAGAGACTCTTGTCAGGGAAATGCAGTCGTATTTATCAGTATTTAAAGGAGCATACCCTTTCACCCAGTTCTTCTCCTTTTATGAATTTTTCCTGCAGACAAACTCACGCAAGAATTTGCTTTAAATGTAATGTCACTAGGCATTAGGAATTTTTCAGGTTCACTATAATCTTACAGGACCACTGTCATATATGCAGGCCATCGTCTAAAATGTCATTTTGCGGTACATGACTGTATATAACATAAGCCAGGCCGGCAGGGTTCTCCAGTCAAACTCTGGAGTGCTGAAAGATGACAGAAAAGTGAGTCAGAGTTCATTCTTTCCAGTGGCAGCACCGGGTGAGATAGTGCAATGGTTCCTGGGCCCAGATGCCTGGAGATGTCCTTAAACCAATCCTCGATTTCGTCCTATTTCTAAGCCTGGTCTCTGAGTTTCCAGTTAGTCTAGCAATCATTCCTCTTTTAAATTTATCTAGAGTTGATATTTTTGTGCTTATATGCTTTTATCTTCATTCCTGAGAATAAAACATTTCACTCTATTTATATGTACAACACATATTTTTATCACTTTCAATTTTTCTCATCTCTAATCGCCACTGAAATGTTTAATAACACCTTTGTCTTGCTAGTACTTTCATCACTCTCACTGCTTTATTCTGTACTTATAAAATACATTAGATTAATAATATTTGTAGATCATTCAAGAACTTAAATGTACATGCAATCAACAATACATGTGCACACATGCGTGTATGATGGACTGAGTTGATATTGTTGTTTTGGAGCACAGCATTACTTGAATTCATGAAAGTTATTACGTTAAAAGTTTGCAAGTGGAGCAATTTCATATAGAATGCCAAATAATCGATACAGAAAGTAAATGCTAAAGAAAGAGAGACCCTTTAAAAATATAAGATATAATAATAACACTTCACAAATCATTTTTACGGTCATTATCTCCCTGGAATGCCCTAAAATTAATTTTGAGGAAGATAAAAATAAGAATTGTTGGTCTCCATTTTACTGCTGAAGAAAGTG
>NW_012138302.1:8678076-8681667 GCF_000956105.1 Propithecus coquereli
AGGAGAGAGGGACCATTTGAAATATATAAGGACTAACCTTGGATCTGGGAACTCATGTTCTTTTGGGCAACTAGACAGTAAGCTCCATGAGAACAGGGGCCTATTGTCACTCACTGTTGTATCTCCTTTGCCAGCGTGAGATCTGCCACATTGTGGGCATCCAATAACTGTTGAATGAACTTCCACTATAGTAGCCTGCTAACCAAACATTTGTGACATTTAGACACCTCTCTACATCACTCAGGTGTCTCATTGCAAGAAAGCTACAAAGATCTTCTCCCTCTGTGGCTTGAGTTAGGCCCAGTACTCACCAGCTTTTAAAAAATGAAGGCACAGGGTTCTTAAGAAATAGAAAGTCCATCCCACATAGTCTAGCATTTAGGAAAAATTTTTTTAAAATAGAGTTCAGGGGTGATTCTGTGAACAAGGTCAGAGACCTGTCACCCACCTTTACAAACTTTTGCTCAGACTGTGAAAAAGGCAGAGGAAGAACAGGCTAAATTGGGTGGGAACCACAGGACAGTTACTGCCAAAGTAATCTTCCCTCTCTTCTCTCTGAGAGTGAGCTACACCCCAACCCTACACCAGTGTACTTGGAGTTTATCAAAGTACCAGACTAAGAAATTAAAGGGATCATGGCCCTTCATCCCAAAAGAGGGACATGAAGGTAACACTTTTTAAATAAAGCAAGAAGTGTCCCCTGGACATGGGAGTCAGAGGATCATGGGAAAGGAATCTGGCTCTGAGGTCTGGACTCAGTGCTGGTGAGACAGGCAGAGAGATGTAAGGGCTGTGGCAGAAACAGGTTTATATCAATCACATACCTTTACTTAAAGGCATTGAAAAAAATCTTCATGATTAAGATAAAACAACGGGGTAGGTGGGGCAAGAGAGGAGGACCTCTTGCTGCCCCTGATACCTGGGACTAAATTACATGGAACACACATAGTCTTGCAACTTTGATCCAATACAAACTACCTGAGTTATGAGTCTGGCCTATAAGATACCGGTGTTTTCAGCTGGTTTCCAATATGCTTGGCACACAACCCATGATCAGCACTAGTCACTCCTCTGCACTATCCATTGCCCCCTTTTTTCCTTTTAGCAATAGGATGCCTCAGATTTTTAGATAGACACCTGACTTCCAGCTAGAAGCAACATTTACCAGTCTCCCTTGCTAACTAGACATGGCCACATTGCTAGGTTCTGGCCAATGAGATGTGAGTGGAAATGATAAGGACAATTTCCAAATTATGACTAAAAAAATAGCCACTTGCCATCTTAGCATTCTTCTCCCAATAGACTAGAATGAGGCTGTGGTGCTGTTGATCCAGGCAAGCCCTTGGAGACAAAGGCTATACTGTAGGGGGTGGAGAAGTAACAAGACAAAAGGAACCTGGAACCCTGGAGACTTCCTGGAGCAGAGCCACCTACCTGGTGGCTGGACCAGCTGCTTATCTCTGGAATGTTCTGTGATTCAGAGGCAAACTATAGTCTTGTTTCAATCACATATATTTGGGATCATTGTTACAACAGCTTATCCTATGTCTGAACTAATATTCAGGGCTTCTCATCACTTTTTAAAAATCAGTACATAATCTGAGTTACACTGAGCAGAAATCAATTTGTGGTTACTTGCTGTATCATGCATGATCTTGACAACTGAACATTTATTTTATTCTGGCCTCTTTCAAGATTTTCTCCTTGTCTTTGATTTTCCACAATTTGAATATGATATGCCTGGGTATACCATATTTTTTGGCATTTGTCCTGCTTTTTGTTCTATAAGCTTCCTGGATTTGTGATTAGGTGCTTGCTATTAACTTTCAGAAATCTCAGTCATCATTACTTCCAATATTTCTTCTGTTTCTTTCTCTCTTCTCATTATGATATTCTCATTACATATCCATTACACTTTTTGTAACTGTCCCGCAGCTCTTGATTATTCTGTCCTGAATTTTTCACTCTTTTTTTCTCTTTCCTTTTCAGTTTTGAAAATTTCTTTTGACATTTTGTCACGCACACTGATTCTTCCCTCCACTGTGGCCAGTCCATTGATGAACCCATCAAAGTTATTCTTAATTTGTAGCATTTTCTTTTGATTCTTTATTAGAGTTTCCATCTCTCTGCTTACATTATCCATCCATTCTTTTATATTGCTCACTTTTTCCATTAAAGGCTTTAGCATATTAACCACAGTTATTTTAAATTACAAGTCTGATATATCGATTATCTCTGTCATATCTAAATCTAGTACCAATACTTGCTCTGTCTCTGCAAACTGTGTTCTTTTGTCTTTTAGTATGCCTTGTAATTTTTTTTTTGTAAGCTGGACATAATGTACTGGGCAAAAACATCTGAGATAAATATTCCATTAGTGTGAGGTTTTGTGTTTACCTGGCTAAGAGATAAGCTATGTTTGCTGTTTGCTCTAATGGTAGGTGTCAGAATCTAAAGTTTCCTCTGGTGGTGGTGTTTTGGTCTCCCTTGTTGTGCTGGGGTTTCCTTAGAGACTCCTTTTCAAATAAGATCTAACACATGCAGTATTTACAGTTGTACTCCCCTGTTATTATAGAGGAACTCTATTGATGTAGTGGTAATATATGGAAGGAGGGGAAGCATTTCATAGTCCCATGATTAGGTCTTTCTGTCAGTAAGCCATGCCTGTGGGCTGTGATTTCACAAATGTCTTATAGTCTCTCACATCACCTTAGGTGAGACAGGAAGGCTAATCTATCTGGGTCACACTTTCATATTTCTTTGCATGTCTTCTAATTTTGTCTTGAAAACCACACAGTTTTGATAATATATTATAGCAATTCTAGTTAATGATCTGTCCCCTCCCCCTGGGATTCTTGTTGTTTATACTTTTATTTGCTTATTGATAAGGCTGGACTAATTCTCCTAAAGTGTAAAGTCTCTGACATTAGGTTTCTGAGGACAGAGACGTGAGTGTGCACACAGTCACAGAACGATAACATTGGTTTTAGCAGGGCTCTCTTTGACTGTCTTTTTCTTTTTCTCTATTAAGCTGTCTGCCTCTGCAGGTATTACACTCAGTTCTCAATCTCCAATAACTACCAGCTGATTGCTCTATTGTCTTCATCCATGCCTGGGGAAGAAATTGGTTCACAAGCTGATCCAATTCAATTTGAGCTTCTCAGAAACAGTCTTTGAGGCCAGTCTTTGGGATTTGTTCTGGCCCCAGGAAGGCTCTTCTTAGCTTTCTCTTTCCCTGATAGCCCTTGTAGACCTCTAGCTGGCGTATGGTATAGCTAATTGTTCTCTTGGAGCTACAGGCCTCCTTCTTAATTGCTTACCACCAAACTCTCTATTGTTTGGGGCATCACTCTCTAGTCTTTGTGGCTAACCTCTTTCAGTGCAGGACATCTATCCTATGTGCAAGCCGTGGTGAAGGTCCAGTATTCTCAGTCTACTGTCCTGGGGTAATGTTTCTGCCCTACAAGAAGGGGGTGGATGAAGGAGGATATCCCTGAATCTCTCAGTCAGTCTTGCCAGGAATGGAGTTTCTGCAGCATAGAGTAGAGAGTATGAGAAATGCTCGCAGCCTTTCCTTCTCAGGGAGATACT
>NW_012138302.1:8687057-8688125 GCF_000956105.1 Propithecus coquereli
GGTGCTCTGTAACTAATGAACCTTGCTCTGCAGTCAGACAGGGTAGCTGTGTTGTTCCCAAACACCTACATTTTCACCTCTGCATCTGCATATGCTGTTTCTACCACCCAAATGTCTTTGCCACCTTATTACATGTCCTTTTGCTGGCTCCTCGACCTCTATTTAAGATCTGACTCAAATCCCAACTCCTCTCAGAAGTTTTTGCCAATATCTGTGGTGGAAATTCATCTCTTCTTGCAATAATTTCCCAGCCCTTTCCATCAATATTATAATATATGTCATCAGGCCATCCTGATGCCACCCCAATGGCAGGGGTTGGGAAGCTGTGTCCTTCTTATTTCAAGATTGTTTTTTTTTTTTTTAAGCGCCAAAGGAGGCAAGAAAAGCTTCATCTTTCTATGCTGTACATCTTTTAATAAGTGGATTTATGCTGTAAAATTTGGATTCAGTCAAAAGACCAAAATTAAGGACCTAGAAGGCCACGTGTGGCCTTAAGGCTGCAGGTTCCCCACCCCAACTCTCCCAAGAGACTTTGACACTCGAGGAAACACCGTATCTTGATCTTTGTATTACCTCCACGTGTATCAAGCCAATGCCAGAAGTTGCCTCCCATAAAAACTCGTTGAATTGAGCATGAATTTGATTTTCAGAGACTGTTCTCAGAAACCAGCATAGCCCCAAGAACTACCCGTGAGAACATTATTCTTAGCAGGAGTGTTCACGGGCCACAGGGGACAGGTAAATTCCTGAAACCGCATGCGTAACTGTATGTATACAGGATTTTACTGGAGAGCAGATCCATGACATACACTAAATTTTCAACTCGAAATAGGTTAAAAATCACCGATATAAAGATTTATTACTCATTTCTTTCAGATTCTTTTTTGCTTTATTGGATAGAAATGCTTTTTAAATATAAAGGCAATATAGACACATTGAGATAGCATATTAAAATACAATTTAGCAAGAGAGAAAGAGAGAATTTTACCTCTCTTTGTGCCCACCTTGCCATCAACCCATACACTCATGCAGAGACACACACACACACACAAACACACACACACACAC
>NW_012138302.1:8688175-8690316 GCF_000956105.1 Propithecus coquereli
TAGGTGACTTTACCCTCACTATTTTATTAGTATAATTGTCTTAAATATTATCTCTGCATACATTGAGAACCACATCAGACAATATTATAACTTTGCTTTTAAATGACAAATACAAATTTTGAAACTTCAAGAGAACAATAGTTGATTATATTTACCCATTTATTTACCCTTTCTGTTGCTCTTTCTTCATTCCTGATTTTCCAAGTTTAAAATTTCCTTTCTGTTTTGAATAACTTTCTTTAGCCATTCAGCACAAACAGCAGGTGTGCTGCAAAATTCCCTTAGCTTTTATTCAACTAAGAATGTCTTTATTTCGCCTCCATTTCGGAAGTATACTTTCCTTAGCTATGGAATTCTAGGTTGACAACTTCTTTCATTCAACATTTTCAAGTGTTGTGCTACTTCTTGCTGGTCCCCATGGTTTCTGATGAGAAACTTGCTGTCAGTTGTGGAGTGGTGTTTGCCTCCAGAACAAAGAGGTAAAAAGGCTAAAGATTTCTGTCCTGTCAGCCTGTCCTTTTCCTGTCTTTGGGCTAAAGAGAGTAGGCTTTTCTGGGAGGTATTCTTGTCTCCATCAATTGGTGTCATGATTAGTAGAAGTAAAATGGGATGCTTTTACTCAGTCTTGACTGGAATATGAAGTTTTATCTGTGCCCTTGCTGTGCTACCAAGATAGATGTGAGCAGAGAGGTTAGATGCTTCCCCTAATGCCACAAAACCAGCTAGTGATGAAACGGAGACTATAATCTTATCACAGGCCAACGATTTTTATCACATTGTTTATTTTTTTTATATAGGCTGACATTTTTATATTTCTGGGTGTGAAATACATAAAGATAAAAGGTGTAATTTCATTATAATTAAATTTACATTCTTGTGATTAGAAAACATTAAGTAGAAACTAAGTAATAGATCTCACATCAGAATTTTTAAGTTAATCCTCATTTAATCTTCATGATAAGCACACAAGTTAGGTATTATCTGGTGGCAGTTCCATTTTACTATGAAGTAAACTGGCTGAGAACAAACACCAAAGTGATTTGCCAAGAGTATTCAGCTACATAATGGCAAAACAAGGACTTGAACCCAAGACTATTTGACTCATATACCTATTCTCTACTTAAGCTCTGTGACTTTTCACAATATACTTTGAGGATAATTGATTTATTCATGGGTTTGTTTCTTCTACAGACATTTTTAAGTGTTTAGCATATTCCAGGAACAGTACAAGACAGTGTAGGAAGAAATGTGTAGTGTACAGGCTTGGTAATCAAATGGACTATCATGAGATGGGATCATTGTGAAAGAGAAACTCTGGGGATACCTTTTATAGAATGTTGAAATAAATAGAGCTGAACTTTAAAGAAATATTTGATGTTCTACAGGTACCTAAGTGGAGTAAAGGGACAGGAGATTTTAAATGGGGGGAATGGTCTGAACTAAAACACAATGAGAGGACAGTGGGGGGCTTCTCACCCCACCCCGTTTTCTAAACGTTCCCTGCTGTAGCCATAGAGTTTGTTATAGGAACACTTATTAATATTTAAATGGGAGAAAATGTTATAAGACTATGGTGAGAGAACAGTAAATAAGATGGATAAATTGCTTATAAGAAAGTGATCCCAAGATACACTGATGTGAACAAGATTGAAATTTATTTCCCTTTCACAAAGGAGTTCAGATTTAGGCAGGAAGTTCAGGATAGGGAGGCTGCTTTGTACCACAGTGTCATCTAAAATCTCCAGTTCCTTCTATCTCATTGCTCTGATCCTCCACCAACACCATCATATATGAGTCCTGGCCCATGGGGAGGGGACAGGGTAGGTGGTGAGCAAGACGCTTTTGTTTAATGAAGTGACCCAGCAGATGCACACATAACTGTCCTCGTGTCCCATTGGCCACAGCTAGACAGGCTGGGAAATGTGGCCAGCAAATACTTAGGGAGCTCCATCATCCCACAGAAGAAGAAAGGGGAAATATCTTCATCCTCTCATTTAAGGATGAGACCTACAGAATGTGCTGGAAAGAGCCCAAACTTTATGCCACGACCTGTGTGCTAAAATCTCTGTACCTGTTTTTCTGAAAACTGGGAATTCTTTATAGGATTTTTATTATTATTAAGCAAATAAAATAAGTTAATT
>NW_012138302.1:8690366-8691738 GCF_000956105.1 Propithecus coquereli
GTCCTGGGCCTGCTCACGGCGATGGGTTCCCTGGCGGCCGCCCTCTGGACAATGCTCCATCCCCAGACTCTCCTACTGGGTGCTGTCGCCTTTCTCATCTTTGCTGACTTCCTCAAAAGACAGCGGCGAAAGAACTTCCCGCCGGGGCCTTGGCGCCTGCCCTTGCTTGGCAACTTCTTCCACCTGGACTTCGAGCAGTCTCACCTGACACTTCAGCAGGTAGGAGCAGGGAAGGTCCTCTAGCTCTGTCCTGTCCCTAACTCTGATCCGCAGGACAAGGGACAATCATGGACTGAGGTGGGGGTGGGGGATGATTGGAAACTGTGGCTAATGCTTGTAACCAGGTAAACCTTGCTTTGAGCTTGATTTTCCTGTTTCCCCTACTGTCAGCTGGTATGATTAGACCTGCCCTTTTCAGGGGTGGCATATTATTAAGAGTACTAGGCATGTCACATTATTTAACTCATTTAATTGTGTGTTATCTAGTTAAACATTATTGGAACATCTTATTTATAATATGATTGCCTTGACCTCTTTTATATTATCCTTAAAAATGCCATAGTTCTAGGAAGCTTCATTTCCCATATGTAAGGTGGTGATAATCCTACCTAAATCCTCATCATTTCTCTACTAGATAACTCTCACCCCCACACTATCTGATCCCCTGCCTTCAGCCTCCTCCCCTGCAGCGCACTCTCACTGAAATAATAATTTAAAATGTTATTCCTCTGCTTAAATTTTCTCAGTGCCTTCCACCGCTTCCCAGTGTTCACACTCCTTACTGGGACGCTTGGGACCCTTCCTGACTTGGCCTCTTTCCACCTCTTTATGATCATCTATCAGGGCTCCCTGACTCTGCCCACGCAGAGTTCTTTAAAGTTCCCTCAGACATCAAACACTTTCTCAAGAATCTTCAGCTGGTTTCCCTGCCACTCAGCACAGGTCCTTTGCTGAGAGACGACGCTGACTTGTGGTTATAAAGATTAAATAAAAGAGTGAATGATTGACGTGGCTTCTATTTGGTGCACAACAGCTATCAGTCCCCTTTCCCTACACATGTCTGGGGAACACGTGACTATACACTGTTCTCAAATACAGATGTACAGATGTTATTACTCTGGGAGAAATGCCCAATTGGTAACAATAAGTGACAGGATTAGTCACAGAATTTTAAAGCTTGTCTCCTAAACCTATGCCCTTCCTTAAGAACTGAAGTTTAATTTCCAAGTATTTGGAGATTTTTCTGTTATTCTTCTGTTAGTGATTTCCAGTCTGATTATATTCTGGTCAAAGAAACAATTCTTTTAAATTTATTAAGGTTGATTTAATGACACAAGATGCAGTCTTGTGTATGTATGTATGATACGTTTAT
>NW_012138302.1:8704464-8741589 GCF_000956105.1 Propithecus coquereli
TTAGGATTACACACACTCACTAACACACACAAATGTACAGCTCAGTGCCGGTGAGAATTCAGAGAAACAGACCCTCTGAGAGTGTGAATTGGGACACCCTTTTACATTTATTCTTTTCCTCTCTTTGTGTCTTTGTTCCTTTTGTTCCAATTTGAGCATTTAGATTAAGTGGAATCTCACTCAATTTAATATCTCTTGGTAATGGTGGTCCAATCTCTTGTCTCACTAAATCTTCACTTCTAGTTTTGCTTTATTCTAAACATTTATTTTATTCCATCATATTTTTTAAATCCTTAGTGCTACATTTGGAATTTTATTCCTAGTATTAAATTTCCTGTCTCCTATTCCTTTTGTTTCACTTTTATAGCTACTATTTCAATCCTTTTCTCTTTCTGTTTTCATTTCTGATTTTAAGCGTATTTTTGCCTTCTGAACCGTCTTATTTATAATCTCTTTTGTGCCCTTACTCTGTTTCTTTTTAATAATTTGTTTGATGATATATATCAAAATGTATACTATGCCTTACCAAGTTCTTTCAGAGGCCCTCTGGGTCATTTAATCCTTGTAAAGCAATTGGCACAATAACTGGTACAGTGCACTTAAGAACTGTTAGACATCTCCATGATCAATCCCAGGGCTGTAGGAGGTCATTTCACCTATCCAGCTTTACATGGTTGATAAAACCATAAAAGTTTTTGATTGAGTTTTGTTGAACTTGAAATATACACGGTCAGAGAGCTGATAGAGATTGAACTCCAAAGAAGTTTATTTTGCTAAGGATTAACGTAGTTCTGAATCCCTCACAAGTATCAGCTGAGATTCTAGGTTGCAGACATTGCCAGCTAGGAGTCACTTAACTTCAGATTTTTCAGCTCTTCCAAAAACAACTTTATTGAACACTGTTAATTAAGAAATTCTTCTTATGAGGCATAAGAAGTTCATCCAGGAATTCAGCAAGGAGAAATACAAAATCTGCTTGATGTATATGAAACCATTCCTGCCATTTCCACAAGTAAAGACACGTGCTCTAGAGTGAAACTGACTTGAGATTGAACCTTGGCTCTCGTGAGGCAGGACGTGCTGTGCTAGAGATAAGCAGAGACTGACAGAGGACACTGGGACAAAAGAATGACGGAAGGACTGAGTTCAGGCCTGGTCTTCAGTGTAGGAGGAGGGTGCTGGGATGAGACTGAATCCATTGTATTGGCTCTAACGGGGTCGCATAGGTCCAGGGCTGTAAGAGTGACACGTCGGAGTGTCAGCGCAAGGGGGCCAGGATCAGGGAGGGAGTCACAGACACCCGGAGGACATGGAGCCCTTCTGTTTGATACCGTGCCCACAGCTACACTCAACCCAGGCAGACACAAGGTGGGGGTGGGGTCTGGATGGGACCTGTCTTGATTAGATAGGAAGGACTTTGATCAGTGACTGTAACTGTCCTCTGACTCGTGTTTGCACATCCCTGCACACGTGTGCATGGTCACAAACACACCCACACACTCCGATTCTCGCTCTCTCCCTCCTCCCCCACCCAACTCTCTCACTCTCCACTCATTCTCACTTTCTCTCACTCTCACTAAACTCGAAGTTCCTGGAGCCATGTTCTCTGTATCACATCTTTGTCCTCAACTCTTACATAATGCATGGCAACTTCCATGCCCACTCAAAAGTTTTGTCACCTTGGCTGCGTTACTTCAGCTCTGACTCATTTTCATTTTCTGAAAGATGAGGAAAATCATTATTACAGTAAGGTGGTTGTGGGATTAATGAGATAAAACATGAGGGAATCTGGCTTTCTGTGACCCGAGTGCCTTCCTTCCACATGTCCGTGAGCTCTTGTTCTTTCTGCCACCGTGAGCGCACATCCACGGCCCTTTGCACACAAAGCTTATTTATTCCTGGGACGCTTGCTGAGTGGCTGTGCGCCTGGACCAGAAAACAAAGTGCCTTTCACATGGCTGCCTTCATTCTTCCTCACAGAACCCTTTGAGACAGGAATAACTTTGTCCCTTTTATAGACGGGGAGCTGAGGCCCAAAAAGGGAAGCAACTTCCCAAGAGCCCACAGCAACTGAAATGTAGAGCCGAGATTCTCACATCACTCCAGCGCTAGAGAGCTTTCTCCATGCCTGGTCCACCCTGTAATGCGCCTTCTGTTGTGGAGCATGTGTTTCTATTACCTACGGCCAGTGTAGGAAGGGGGTGTTGTCTTTGGTCAAACAGACATGATTTACTAAGAAGTCCCTGATACACAGACTTATACTAAACATATCTCAGCCTTCCATGGTGGTTCAGATGTGCTGAATTCTCTCTCTTCACTAGACTCTAGGATGCTTAAAGTTAGAGACCTTGTTTATGTTATTACAGTTACAGCCTCATGCCTTGCTCTATGGACACATGCTGAATGCTCACTCAATTCATGCTGGGTGAGTATGTGAATGGATATTTTGTAAGGAACCTTGCACATCCTGAAGTGAATTGACTCTGAGCCTTGTTGAGAGGAGGAGAAAAGGAAACAGAAACATTCCTATCAGGCCAGGGTGCCCAAATATATACACACAATTGCTTCAAGATGAGCCCCTCCAGCTATACACACACATCCCTCCATTCATGAACACTCAGGTGTGTGCATATTCAGCTGTGACTATTTAACTGTTTTTCAGTTGGTGAAGAAATACGGGAACCTTATTGGCCTGGAGTTTGGAAACATGTCTTCAGTAGTTATTACTGGATTGCCCTTGATCAAAGAAGCCCTTATCCACATGGACCAACACTTTATGAACCGCCCCATTCTTGCTCTCCAAGAACCTATCGTTAAGGGAAATGGTAAGTTTCTTGGTCAGTTGAAGCTATGTGTTGATATTCTTATGGTCTGTTAGAGGTGCCTCTGTGACTATATTTTTCCAAAAACCCCCAGAAACTGGCCCCGTTATAAGCATCCTGCCTATAACGGAAGCTGGGTGCCCACATTTCCTCATTGAAGTCACCCCCTCAGAGCACTTCACAGGGTCAGCCAGACTAGAGATTTTGGAGAAGCCTCATGCCCTGCACAAACTCACACCAAATGCTTTTATAATGAAGAAATCACATCACCCAGTTATGGCAGAGGAAGAGGCGGTGTGTTCTCTCTCTCTGCTGTCCCATTCCAAGCCTCTTCCCTTAGGAAAGTGGATGTGTATCTGCTTCCTTCTGCCGCTGTTTTCTGTCTCTAGCTCCTTATGCTCTACCATGAAGGCCGTGCTGACCAGGGATCTCCAGCCTTAGGGTCTATGTTAGAACAGGTCAGTGTGAATACTTAAGATTATCATTAAAGAAACTTAAACATTCAAAAATTAAAATGAAATCTCAAATCTATTATTCTCTCAAGGACCATTTTGAAGTTCTTCCTAATTCCTCTTTGAAATATTAATCAATTAATTCTACATCCATTCACTGTACTATCTCCCATGCGAAGCACAGTGCTGGGCAGGAGTGATATCACAATGAATAGAACAGATACAATCTACATCCTTGTGTAACTTCTATTCACTGTAATAACCTAAAGTCAATAGTGTATGAAGATAAATGCAGGATGCACTTATGAGGGGCATCTAATGTAGTCCTGGGATTCAGGAGAAGCTAATTTAATGAAATAAAGAAAAATCAAGCAGTGGGAAAAGAATATAAAAGTCCATGAAGTGTACAGAAGAGAGTGGACTTGAGGAATTGAAAGGTGGCTAATGTGGCAATGACAGGAATTAAAAGGAGATAATTAAATGAAAATGAAGCTGCTGCACTTGGCCAGGAATAGTTCATACAAGTTCTTATTAAGGATGTTGGTTTTGATCCTAATAACAACAGAAGTTCTTGAATGGTTTTAAGTAGAGAAGGAAATTATCATATTAACTGTGTCCATTTTTAAGACTCATTTAGGCTGTCATTTAGAGAATGGATTAAACAGAACAGGAGACTAGTGTAGGCTTTAGGGTCATAGAAGTCGGTAGCTTGGACATAGGGCGTGGTGGGAAATGGTAGTAGGTTAGACCCAGGATAGCGGCAGTGAAGACACATGGATTCAAGACATCCAGGAGGTGAACCTAGTAACACACGATGGCCTAGATGCAGGGAGAATGAGGTGTGGAGGTGACACCCAAATGGGTCAATGATGGAAAGAAGGAACACTCAGAAAAGGACAAGGCATTTGCTTGGGTTGGGCATGGGTGGGGAGTTGTATGGAGAAAATCATGAGTTCAAGCATGGATATGCTGAGTTTGAAATGCCTTTAAGTCAGCAAAGTCAGACAGTTGTATTAACATGTATGGGGCCACAGCTCAGGGACAGCAATAGATGCTCACTATCAATAGATGCTATTTGAAACTTTAGGGATTTAGAAGATTTTCCACAAATGGAATATAATATGAAAAGAGAAGAGGCTTTAGACCTCATTTTGAAGAACTCCACCACTTCAAGATTTAATAGAAGAAGATAAACCAGAAAAATATATGGGAAGTTGCTGGCAGAGAATTAGGAAGAAAATCTGGAGAGCGTGGTATCCTCAGCATCACTGGAAGGGAGTGTTTCCAGAAAGAAATGTCTAATGCTGCTGCAAGATCAAGTAAGATGAGGTCAAAAGGTATCCCTGGACGTGACAGCAAGGAGGGCCATTTCATTGGTGATGGAGGCCAAAGCCAAGTGTGAAAGGAGTGGAGCTTGCTCTGGAAGTGAAAAAATGGAAAGGAGCACAGCCTCACCTGTGTTGTGGGCATATAATGGTCTGTTGAACATACCAAGATGGTTTTCTTTCCCTTTGCCTATGGTGTTCTTCTCTATATGTAATATTCACTCCCCCTTGTTTTCTTGAGTTATTCCTTTGTCTTTTAAGGCCTGGCTTAGATAAGAACTCTCCTATAAAGCCTTTTATTTTTTTTTTTGCCTCAAGTATATTGACTTTATCTTATCCATAAGTGCATTCCTAACATTTAGCAAAAGATGAATACTTAACTTTACTTATGTGGCCAATAATCAGAGCATGGGCTTTAGAATCAGGAAGACCTGAGTTTGAGCACCTCTTTAGCTGTGTACTGTGTGAACTTATGATGTTTACTTTTATCCTCTGTTTCTCAGGTTTCTCATTAGTAAAATGGGGTGGTGGTGGTAATAATTGTACCTACCCCACAAAATTTCTCTTGAGTACAAAATTACAGAATGCATAAAAATATTTACCAAAGTGCCCAACATCCCAAGCAGTCAGTTATGTCCACTGCTTTGGGGTGATTTCTCTGAACAGGTTTCAAGTACATTAATACCCTTCCCCTTCCCTCCATCTGATACACATCCTCATACAATTTGATGAAAATTCACATTATCGAACCAGAACACCATAATATTGACTGTCTTTTCCCCAGGATTGATCATGTCCAATGGCCAGGTATGGAAGGAGCAAAGAAGGTTCGCCCTGACAGCACTAAGGAACTTTGGTCTGGGAAAGAAGAGCTTAGAGGAACGCATTCAGGAGGAGGCCCGCCACCTCATTGAGGCAATCAAGGAGGAGAACGGTGAGCATTTCACAGGACAGATGTAGGAGATTGTGGCCCATTCATTCATCGCGTAGATATTTATGCAGTGCCTAAGTGCTT
This sequence comes from Propithecus coquereli, assembly GCF_000956105.1. Lineage (NCBI taxonomy): Eukaryota > Metazoa > Chordata > Mammalia > Primates > Indriidae > Propithecus > Propithecus coquereli. The sequence continues at coordinate 8,710,079 of NW_012138302.1, forward strand.
GTTCTGTGCAGAACACCATGTTAAGTACTGAGCATAAAACAGTGAACAACGCTCCATGACCCTACCCTCAAGGAGTTCTAGAATTAAATACATGGAGATGGGCAAAAAACACATTACTGAATTTAAGTCCTGGTCATCAGTTTGACTGTGGCATTGGCAGAGTACCTGCTGTATGTCAGACCCAGGGAGAGACGGTGTGGCCAGGCTTCATGTATGGTTCAGTGCTAGGTATGCTCTATGTCATAGAGAGTAGAGTCTCAGTAGGAACTAGAAACCAACCCGTCTTGTCCTTCCTCCCCATCCAGGGCAGCCTTTTGACCCTCACTTCAAAATCAACAATGCAGTTTCCAATATCATTTGCTCCATCACCTTTGGGAAGCGATTTGAGTACCAGGATGGTCAGTTTCAGGAGTTGCTGAGGTTAATGGATGAGGTCACATATATGACTGCTTCAATACCTTGCCAGGTAAGGCAGTTCTTTTTCTATATCTTGGTAAAGGACATTGAGGCTTATGGCAGATACAGATAGGTCTTTGCTTTTAGTTTTTCTTGGTGGGGGTAGATTGGGGGAAAGTTGAAGCTAGAAAATATCCTTTTAAATTTGATTTATTACAAACTTATTTGAAATCAATCTGTTGACTCTACTGTTTTTAATAATATTAAATTTTTAACAAGTGTTTACCATATGCATAAAACAGTTCTGTTGTTCATGTAAAGTTCAAAATTTTACATGACATACATCTATTCACCTATGTAGTCTGATCCATCTAATATATCATTCCCCTTCCACTTTTTATCTAATGGTTACAAAAATTATTCATGATCATTGACTATATGCATTATTTCTTTGCAGGATTCAAATTGGTGATACTGTAATTATTTTTCTCCCTCTTTGTAGTTGACTTACAGTTATTGATTTTGTATGGATCAACTTTGGTAAATTATTAATAATATTATAATTAATCTTTGGATGACTTCATGGGCAATCATGTATATGCAAATAAAGGTAGCTTTGTTTCTTCCTTTCCAATCCTTATCCATTGATTCCTCTTTCTTACTTCATTGTGCTGGCTAGAATGTTCAGTGTGCTAAAATTTCCTACTAAGATGGTGGCTTTTTCTCATTCTCATTATATTTCTGTCAATTTTTACTTTATTGCCTTTACAGCTTTGTTGATAGATACATACATGTTTAAATCATTATTTCTTCCTAGTAATTGAAACTTTTGTAGCTATTTAGTAATGCTCTTTATGTGCATTAAAATTGTCTTCCCTAAAGACTATTTTGTCTGATATGAATAAAGGTAATTGTCTTTCCTTTGTTTAGTGTCTGTTTACTACTCTTCTATCCTACTTTCTACATTCCTATGCTCTTACATTTTAGATGCTTCCTTTTGAACAGCAGAAAGCTAGATGTAACTTTTATATTCACTCTGAAAATCTTTGTCTTCTTGTTGGACCATTTAGTTCCTTTTCTTTTAATCAAAATTATTACCAAATTGGAACCAATTTCTAATCATTTTGTGATTTCTATTTATCTGTTATTTTCTCCTTCTTTGACTTATTATCAGTGAATGTTCTTGCTTTACTTTTGCCTGTGTTCATTTAGAAGATGAGCAGGCTTCTTCTATTATTTTAGTCTTTACCTTAAAATTTTAATATTCATAATTAAATCAGCAGCTTCGACAATTATTATCTTTATCCTGCCACAGAATACGCCTGATCAATGATTTAGGTTACTCATGTCATGTGTTTTAGTTTGTTCTTCTTTTAACTCAAAAGTATATATGATTATTTTGTTTGAGGCAATGAATGTTTGCTTATATTTACCCACATATTTGCCAGTTTCTTTTTCATCATCCCATTTATTTCACAGCCTCCTCTAGAATTTCTTTTAGTGAGGGTAGGTTGGTGGCAAATTTTTCAATTTCAGTTATTCAAAAATATCATTATTTTACTCTAATTAGAAATTTTTTTTTTATTTTCACTGTTTTTTTAATCTCCTTGGGTGCCCAGCTGACTCCTGAGTCCATGTCTCTGGGAAGAGAACACAGGGGCAGCAGGCTAGGGGTAATAAGCCTTTCTTGGAGTCTCGGATCATTCCAGGCTCTTTAACGGACAACTACACTTACTTTATCTCCATTAATTTTTGCAACAACTCTATAAAGATGAAATGAGGCAACATAGTGTGTGCAAGCTGGCATGCGAGTGTGCAGGCAAGTACAGAGAGTGGTCCGCCCGCTCCGTGCTGAGCGCTCTGTGTATCTCATGTCATTCGGTCCCCAGAACCATGCTGGAGCCCCACTGGCAGCTAGTTAAACTAAGGATCAACAAAGTGCAAAGTATATTATTATTATTATTATTGTTGTTGTTGTTTTTGTTACTGTTCCAACTGTTATAGCTAGATAGGAGCAGAACTAATAGTCACACCTTATCTGTCCCATTTTAACTCTAGGCATTTTTCCATTATGTGATGCTTTCACTTTTCCACCAAATATTAGAGAAGGTTTATTCAACAACCCCTTTATTTCAGTGAAAACTGTGAATTCTTACCCACATGGAGATACAACACGGTGGGGAAGACAAATGGGCACACACACACACACACATATACACACACAGGCGCGCGCGCGCGTGCGTGCACACACTTATTAGTGATAATTGCCATAACGGAAAACAAAAGAGGACAAGGGAATAGATGTAGGGTGACAAAGGTGTGGCCACTTACAGGATCATCAATCAGACAGCTCCAAAGAGGTGACATAGAGCAGAGCCCTAATGAAGTGATGGGCTGGGGATATGTGGACTTCAGAGGAAGACCTTTCCAGGCAGAGGGAACAGCAACTGCAAAGGCCTCAAACAGGAGCGTCCTTGCTGTGATCTCAGAGGTCACTGCTGGACAGTAGAGAGCAAGGTTAGGAAGGAGCCAGCCAGTCCGCAGGGCCCAGCTCGGTGGGGCTTACAGGCCAGAGGAATGAAATGGGACTTGGTCCTTGTGTGGTGGAAAGCCGCGAGGACTGAGAGCCAAGGAGTGAAATGACAAGGTTAAACTGCTAAAGGATCCCTCTGGCAGCTCTGGGGAAGATGGGCTGGGAATGGGGGCAATGGAATCACAAAACTGTGGAAAGCTCTTCTTACAGCATCCAGGGAAGGAATGGTGGTGCTTTGCACCAGGATGACAAGCTGTTGGGGTGGCCAGAAGTGCTACAAGGCTGGATACATTTTAGACAGAGAGCTGAAGTGCTTTGCTAGAGGGGTGAGAGAGAGAAAAGGAGTCACAGCTGATCAAGGTTTCAGTGTGAGCGAAGGAAAGACACGGAAAGGGAGGTTGGCTTCTGTTGTGTTAAAAGGTGGAAAAGTGGCACCATGATGTCTCCATAATTGTTTTCTTTTTCTCAATTAGCTCTACAATATGTTTCCATGGATAATGAAATTTCTTCCTGGATCCCATCAAACTGTCATCAAAATCTGGGAAAAACTGAAATTGTTTGTTTCTCATATGATTGAAAAACACAAGAGAGATTGGAATCCTGATGAAACAAGAGACTTTATCGATGCTTACCTCAAGGAAATGGCCAAGGTGAGGAAACCAAGGTTGTTTCTGTGTTTTATTCTTCAAGAGCAAATAGGATTTTGCTCGTTCCCTATTGCTGCTGTACCAAATTTCCACAAACTTGGTTGCTTGAAAGGATACAAATTTATTCACTTATAGTTCTGGATGTCAGAAGTCTGACATCAGTTTCACAGGGCTAAAGTCAAGGTGTTGGCTGGGCTACCTCCTTTTGGAGGCTCCAGAGGAAAATCTGTTTTTGTGATTTTTCTGGGTTCTAGAGGCTGCCTATATACCTTGGCGTGTGGCCCCATCCTCCATCTTCGAAGCCAGCAGCATAGCCTCCTCTGTGCCTCCAATCTCTGTTTCCATCCTTACGTCTTCTCTCTCTGGCTTTTACATTCTTGCCTCTCTCTTATAAAGACTCTTCTGATTGCATTGGGCCCACTAGGATAATCCAGGATAACTTTCCCATCTTAGAATTTTTAACTTAATCTCATCTACAAAGTCTCTTTTGCCATATAAGGTAACATCCAAGGTTCCAGGGATTAGGATGTGGATGGACATCTTTGTGGGCCATATCTCTGCCTACCACAGGGGAGTCAAACCCAGAGCAGTATTTCAGAAATTGTAGGGTAGCATTAACTCAGGACCGATGAAGCAATTGGAAGTAATGATGGGGGGTTAATGTGGATGCCCATCCCCATCCTCTCCTTCTACCCATATCTGAAGGAGCTGTACACAATGGGAAAAACATTACTTCAGCCTCAAAGTTCTATTTTATCATTACTTGGGCCTGGGCCCAGTGACCTACCCCTTCTCTCATCCCCCACTGCAGAACACAAGGAAAGCTGCGCTGGATGCCACAGTTTAACCTAGGGGCCTGAGTGGGGCTTTGCCTTCCCCCTTCTCCTGATAGCATCCACTTTCCTACATTATAGGCCAGAGCCAGGATGGGGGTGCAAACTGGACACATGCCTTTTTCCTCAGTGACCACTCTGGCTAATATACATCGTGAATCAGTACCACAATCTTTACACATCAATTTTTGGGTTCTCCTCATGGTGCGGGCAGAATGATGGATTTCTTTCCCTCTCTTTTCACCTTATTGTCACAACACTAATAGAAGAATTATCTTCTCCCCAGACAAGGAGAATTTTCTTCCTTGATGGTGTGCAAGTATGAGATCATGAATATTAACAGCAATGTTGGACAAATGGAAGCTTCCAGAGGAGCATAGTAAAGATGATGGGGTATTATGAGAAATGGTTATAGAGTCAGAGTGGTTCAAATTGGAAAGGAAAAGATTAATCAGGAGATAGGAGAATTGTTCATAAGAGGAATTCTGTTTATTCTTTCTGTTTTCAGTACAAACATTTGTTGGGTATTTGCTGTGTGCCCTCGCTTCTCACAGAATTCATAATGTCATCTTAGGTGGTGTGCATGGTTATTTCCATTTTCTAAAATAGGAAACCAAAGCACAGAGAGGTTATTTAACTTGCCCTAGGTTCTACAGCTGCTAACTGAAGTGACTGATATTGGAAGACGAATCTGTCTTGTTCACACCCCATTCTCTTTCCACTAGACTAATAGCTTCTCCCAAATTACAGGCAAAAGAAAATAATTGTCTTTCATTTTCCTTCACCCAGAAAGCTTCTAGCGCTTGGAGCAGAATGATGCTGACGATATTGCTGTAATAAGCCTCTGCCTCCTGAGGATGCCAAAGGGAATTTTGTTTCCTCTGGGGAACTTTCCTTCCAAACTCCCTCCTAGGATGAAGTCCCCACAGGTTATGGCAACAAGGAATCCTCTGAATAAACCAATCTAAAACAGTAAATATTGTCCTCCCTAGAATGCAGGCAAGGCTACTTCAAGTTTCCATGAAGAGAACCTCATCATGAGCACTCTGGACCTCTTCTTTGCTGGAACCGAGACAACTTCTACAACCCTGCGCTGGGGTCTGCTTTACCTGGCCCTCTACCCAGAAATCCAAGGTGGGTGTGTCAGTGTGCATGCCCCGCCCAGGACACAGTAATGCCTCCTGGGACGCACTGCCCAATGTTGGAGTCAGAAGAGAACATCATACAATGCAAGCCGTAGTAGAATTGTTATGAAGGGTGGGGATTGAGAATGGGCACATTCTTCAGATTGTCTGTCAGGGCAGTGATGGGTCCAAGAAATACAAATACAAGAGTGAATCCCTCTCTTCCAGTAGCTCTGAGCCAAGGAAGAAAGCAGAGAAGTGAATCAACATCCTGGAAAGTTCTAGGCAAGAGTTCCATTCTCATGTGAAAATCTAGGGGTGCCCTTCCTTCCTTTAGGTAATGCCTTCCCGTTTCTTCTGGATAATGTCCAAAGTCCTGAGCTGGATATATGACCCCCCTGATGTGCCCCTTTCTGCCTGGCCGGTCTCCACTTCTCCCCTCCCACCCTTCAGGTAGCCTCACTGCATTGCATGCCATTGTCTTTGCGCTGTCCTGGTTTATGCCTCTGTGTCCGGACACCCGCTCTTCCCTCTACCAAGAATGTGCTTCTCCATTTCTCTACACAGTAAACTTGCATCTCTTCTTGAAGAATCTGCTCAAATACTCCTCCCTACAATGTTTCTCCATTGCCCTGGGGAATTATGAGCATTTTCTTCCTCCAGAGATGACTCAGTTTGCCTCCATTATTGGGCTTGCCCCACGTTATTTCTATAGCTTCCCCGCAGACTGTGTCCACCCAAGAGCAGTGACTGTTCCCATCATTTCTCTTCCTCCGATTCCAGAGCAGTTCGAGCACATGGGGGATGGGAACTGTTATGACACAGTTTTTCACATTGTGGGTAACATTGATTAATGAGGCATAAACTCAATTTAATGGATCTGGACCAACTTTATTCCCTAAGGTAAATATAGAAAAGAAAAGATCAATGTGTTTCCCATGTACTAAGGGTAAGTTTGTTAGTGGAACTTTATTTCTTTCATTTATAGATGCCTAAATGGGTGCTTTATATGTGTGTATATTTATGTGTATGCATCCTGAGTCATTATGGAAGGTGCCTTTCTTACTGTGCGTTGCATTTTTTTAAAAGTTTGAAAGCTACTGAGTCAGGGTATACATTTGGCTTGTGGAATAGAGGCTCCAAAATGACAATGGATTAAAATGACAGAAGTTAAAAAATACATGACAGAAGTTTATACCCATGTTCATAGCAATATTATGACAATAGCCAACAGGAAGAAGCAACCCTGTGTTCACTGATGAGGAATGGATAAACAAAATGCAGAACATACATGCGAGGACATATTCAGCCTTAAAAAGGAAGGAAACTCTGACACATGCTACAACATGGATAAACCTTAAGGACATCATGCTAAGTTAAAAATGCTGATTACAAAAACACAAATACCCTATGATTCCACTTATATGATTATCTAGAAAAGTGAAATTCATAGAAAAGAGGGTAGAATGATGCTGGCTAGAGGCCAAAGGAGGGGGAAATGGGGAGTTGTTTAATGGATATAGAGTTTCAGTTTTACAAGATGGAAAGGTTCTGCAGAGCTATTGCACAACAATGTGAATATACTTAACAGTACTCAACTGTACATTTAAAAATGGCTCAGATGGTAAATTTTATCTTATGTGTATTTTGCCCCAATTAAGAAAAAATTTTAAATAATCAACAGTAAAAATAAATGGTAGACATTTATTTCTCTCTCAGGTAAAAAATTCTAATCTGGACTTTGCAAAGCACTTAGGGTTTCAACTCCTTCCCACTTGTCGCTGTTGTGTCTAGAGTGATGCCCTCATTGGCTGTCTCTTAGAAGGCTCCCATTAGGGCTGCCTTTCCACCCTAGGAAGGGAAAAGGGGAAACACAGATCCTTCCTTTAAGGGTGTGTTCCAAGGATTGATCATCACTTTTGCTTACATTCTATTGGCCAGAACTGAGTCCCATGGTCACACTTAGTCACAAGGGAATCTGGGAAATTTGCACTTTAGCTGGACAACCAGGTATCCAACAAAATCTTTAGAAAAAGTGAAAAACAGATATTAGGAGACAGCCACCAGTTTCTATCATTTGTTGGGTATTCACCTAAATCAGTTCAGGAATACCAAAACATCTTTATGATGAAGGTAGATTTAGCCTCACTAATCAAATGAGGAAACTGAGATTCAAAGTGTTTAAGTAACTTGCATCAGTAATGTTGTAGAGCAAGAGTTTGCAACCCATTGGTTTTACGCCAGGGCCCACTTTCCACTCTTATATACCTCCTTGAAAAATTACAGTCTACACTTCTGCTATAATCTGAGTATTTGTGTCCCTTCCCCCAAATTCATATTTTAGCCTAATTTACCAATGTGATGGTATTGGAAGGTGGGAACCTTTCGGAGGTGATTAGCTCATGTATGCATTGATGTCCTTAGAAAAGAAATTCTAGGGAGCTGCCTTCCCTTCCACCATGTGAGGAGGCAGTGAGAAGGGGCCATTTATATGTCAGAAAGTGGGGCTTCATCAGACACCAAATCTGCTGGTGCCTTGATCTTGTACATCCCAGGCTCCATAACTGTGAGAAATAAATTTCTGTTGATTATAAGCCACCCAGGTCATGACATTTTATTATAGCAGCCTGAATAGGCAAAGACAAGACCCTTCTAGGAGCATGTTGATCCTGGTTATTCATTCATTAGCTGAGCCAGGCTCAAAGAGAATTATGGAATTGGCAGTTTTCTAAAAAAAGCCCTTTGAAGCGTTAAGAACCGTTTTATTTCTTTGTAATCTGCTCACTCATTGAAATACAACAGATGAGATCTTGGAGACCACTCCTACATCTATACATGAAAGCACAGAAGTTTAACAAACCTCTCTTTTTCCAGAAAAAGTACACGCTGAGATTGACAGAGTGATTGGCCAGGGGCAGCAGCCCAGTGTGGCCGCCCGGGAGTCCATGCCCTACACCAATGCCGTCATACACGAGGTGCAGAGGATGGGCAACATCATCCCCCTGAACGTGCCCCGGGAAGTGACAGTCGATACCACCTTGGCTGGGTACCACCTGCCCAAGGTAAGTAGGCACTCCCGACCTCAGTTCTTCAAGCCCCTCTTTGAGATGGTGGAAATATGAACTTGAGAAGTGACATGTGTTCTTGTCCTGTGTAGTCATGTGAATGGGGAGAAAGCTGTCTTATAGCACATGTAATACTAGTATTTTCTCCATGTGGGCTCTTTAGAATGTTGGTTTAACTAGATATTAAGTGGTATTTTGGGGAATGGAGAAGGGAGGATTCCAGGCCAAATGTGTTTAGGCGAAGACTGGCTTTCCATTGCTGTGGGGCTCTCAGCATTTTCATTATGCTAACGAGAGTTGTGAGTCTCTGTGGGCACAGCAGGCAGCAGGTCTAGATCAGACTTTGCCACGTATGCCTTTCCTTTGCCTTGGTAGAGCATCTCACAGGACTAGGGACCTGGCCAGACTATGAAAAATTCACAGTCCTGGGGTTATAGAATGTGAGAATGTGAAAGGACGTTTGACACGACCTGGGCAAAGATTGCATTCATGCTGATGTTTCCAACATAATATCCCACAGGTGTTTTTCTAGCTTTTATTTACAGCCTCATGATGGGGAACTTTCTATGTCACGAGGAAGCCAATCCAAGTGTATGCAGTATTAAGTATTAGAAAGGAGAGAAAGGAGTGAACACTTGATTCTGTGTTGTGGATCTAGCCTCTTTCAAAATGTCTTACTCAGTTCTCAGAATAACTCTGTTTTTCCTGTTTTATGGGTTGGGAAGACAAAACTCAGATAAATTAAGTTTGTGTGAGATCTCTTACCTACAAAGAGGCAAGAGTTAAGGATCTATTCTGATTTTTTGTACTACACCATGCTCCCTCCACAGGAGTTGCTTTTCTTTGAAATTAAAGGCATCTCCCTGCAGTGTTCTCAATTGGTCCCTGAAAAATGCCCTGTCCTCACAGAAGGGCTATGATCTCACTCCACCTTCTACTCTTATGATCTTGCAGACCGCTCTCCTGCGCCTCCTGGTGTCCTCTCCCCACACTGCACCTTTATAGTTCCTGCTCTTGCTTCCTCACCACCTTGGCCAGGCTCTGTGGCTCTACTCCAGTTTGTCTAAGTCCCTCCAAGTATGTCTTACCTAGGGAAGATCTCAAGAGGTAGAACCAGAAGAGCTTGCCCATTGGATACTGCTTGCTAACTATCCCTTTACCACTTCCTTACTGATTGACCATCTTGTGGATAAAGGCTGAGGTCTAAATTCCCCAGGTGCTGTTTGCATTTTTCTAGCAACTCATGTAACTCCATGGAACCAGCCCAGCTCCACAGACTTCTTCTACCACCGATTTTTAGCATCAGCTTTAACAACCATCCTGGGAACTGAGAAATCGAATTAACTATGTCTTACGGAGGCTAGAGCCATGGCTTTCACATCAAATTGACCTAGCACAAATCACAGTTCCACCTTCTCCACAGTGGGACTCTAGGCATGACATTTAACCTCTTCAATTTCTTCATCTGTAAAATCCATTGGGATCTACCTCATGGAATCCACAAGGTAAAAGGAGATCATGCATTTAGAGCATTTAACCCAGTGCTTAGTACAGAAAGTGCTCAAAATGGCAGTTAGTACTCTTTATTAACTCAACAAATATTCATTAGGCACCTGAGATGCTCGGGTATGGAACAACTGTGAGCAAAAATAACCATGCAAGTGCATACCTACAACCACGGTAACTGCCCAGAGGAAAGAACTCACTGGGTCCTATACAGATGCAGATGGGCAGGAGTGCTCAGGGAAGGCTTCCAGAAGGCAATGAGGTTTGAGCTGAGGATTAAAGGATGATTAAAAGTTATTTAGGTCATAGACCAAGTGGGGAGGAAGAATTTTCCTGGTGAGGCAAACAACATTTAAAAGGACGTTGAAATGAGAGAGCACATGATATGTTTGAGAAGCTGAAAGACGGCCACGGTAGGGGATGCACAGGCAGGGGTGGAGAGTGGCCCAGATGGGGGCCAGGTGAAGGGGCTTAGCCCTGAGAGTGATGGGAAGATGCTGAAAGGTATTGAATGCGAGGGGTGAGCCTGTGGGGGTGATGTCACTAGATCATGCTCGAGGCTCACTCTGCTTTCAGGGCATGGGGCAGATTGAAAGGGGCAAGAGGATGTGGGCACAGCTAGGAGGCTATTAGGTGGTGGTGGGCATGAAATATAGGTGATGGCATCAAGAGAAATTGAAAGTAAAATGGACCAGTCTCACTGATGGGTTGGATGAAGACAGAGTGAGGGAAAGGCTCACGCTGGGCTTTCTTGGGTTTGCTAGTATGTGCCTGGGTGGAGAGGGGTCCTCTCACTGGGCTGCCTGATGCTGTTATTGGACCTGCTATGGGGTGTGGGGGCAGGGTACAGATGTTGGAGGGCAGAGAATAGGAGAAACACAGGTGAAGGGCACATCCTTTACCTGTGTGGAGCTGCCACAGTTAGCACTTCATGACCACTTCACGGTAGAATGTGGTGTGAGCAGCTGTAGCATTATTCTCCCATCCATGCATACACATCCCTTCCCAAGACCTACACCAACCTGTCCCTTTTGGAAAGATCCATTCTATACTTAAAAGTAGTCAAGACTCCTGCTCAAATTCCCACCAGAAAAATCGAGTCCAATTTCTAAGCTGTTCCATGCAAATAGGGTAATAGGGGGTGGGCTCAGAAACTGTGGGTAGGTTGGGGAGAGTGGCTCAGGCCCTGGCACAGAAGCCTGAGGACCACTGGCCCTCTGTGTGGGTGTGCTGCTTGGGTCAAGCCCTGCCTGAATCTTTGCTGCCTTCTCTAGGGCACTATGATCCTGACAAATTTGACTGCGCTGCACAAGGACCCCACAGAGTGGGCCACCCCGGACACGTTCAATCCTGAGCATTTTCTGGAAAATGGACAGTTTAAGAAAAGGGAAGCCTTTCTGCCTTTCTCAATAGGTGAGTTGTAATAGCAGGCTTGTGGGAGTCCAGAATCCCTCTCCCAGCCTCCCCTGCTCTTCTCCTGCAGTCCCCTGCTTTAGCTGGAATGTGTCCAGACAGCCCTGCCCAGAGCCACTCCATCTCTCTATGGTTGCTGCACCAGGACCCCCTGGCTAGGCAGTGCTCAGCCTGTCCTTCCTTCCCATGCCCTCCCGGCCTCCGCTGGAGCTGTCGGCTTCCCTTCTGCTGTCCTCCAGATCACTAGGGACAGACACCATGACCCCACCCCTCTCTCACAAAGAAGGTGGACATCAGCCATCTTTATTAAGTTTTCAAATGTCCAAAGTCCTTTTTAAGGGATGCCCGTTCACATAGAAACAGAGGTGATCTCCAATAACGAGAGAGGGAGGGTCAGGGGAACAGGGTTACTCATCCACCTGCGCATCCATCAGTGATTCTGAACACCACTGGCTTAACTAGATTGGGTTCTGCTCTATAAGCACTGCCTAAAGAATTCCTTTGGATTTTTTTTTTTTACCTTTAAAACCTAGTTAATATATTTGTATGGTAGACACCCTGAATGGTAGCAAACATGATGCAGTGAAAACTCTCTCCAGTTTCTAAGCTAGCCAATTTCAAAAGTGTATTTTTAACTCATAACATTGTAAAATCAGTAACAAAAATTTTTAGCATATTCCAGGTGTTGAGTTAATATGTTGCATGGATTATTTCAAACAATTTCCCTATTCCTTAGTTTCAGAAATATTTACTGACCATCTATTACGTGTCAAGCATTCAGCCTTAAGGATGTTAGAATGAAGGAATGAAATAGGAAACAAAACAAAACTGCCCTCATGGTGCATTTGTTCTAGTATAACCTACCAGGTTTGAATTACTATCACCATAAGGAAACTGAGGCTTAACGAACTATAGAAAATCAGTCATAAATTTCATGTGGCAGAGTTAGGACTCAGTGGCAACCAGATTTATCATAAAATGAAACTCGTGTTCTTCCTGATGGTATCTACTGACAATAACTAAATGCTACACAGAACCCACACTGTGGGGAGCATGATAGTTTCCTTATCATTCACTTAAAATATGTGTTGAATTTCTGAGACAGTATCATTTTACTGCTGTTGACACTAAGGCCCAGAAAGGGAGGAAACAGAATTTGAACTCCTGTCGGTGTGACTGCAAAGCCCCGGTTTTCCCACTGTGCTGTGCTGCCCTCGGTGTCTGGGCTGATTCTGATTATAAACGCTTTGTCCTTATTCATCTGGTTCTATGTCGCATTTGCTCACATTGGACAAGTCACTCCTCGTACATATAAGATGTAGGAATTCCTTCCAGTCTCCCCGTCTATAATAGTTTCAAATTTTGTGTTACAGCACAAAGTTTCAGCTGTATATTTTAGTTGTTATAGTACTTTCTTTTTCCTCTCTTGCATCACATCCATGAAACGCTGAAATGCTAGAAATGTGACCCTCTGTGCATTCCACAAAAATGCTTTGCCTAATGCTTGCTGTACCTGTGTTGAGAGGAATCTCATTACATGTGCATCGCTTTGAAAAGAAGAAGGTTCCTGTGGACTAAATGATGACTGGATGCCTCTCCTTCCTATTATGGAAGCACCTTCCTCATAGTGGCTTCCTCCCTCTCCTTGTTGAAAAAAAATCTCTCCTCTGCAATAGCGATAGTAGTGAAAAACAGAACCTTACACACAGTGACTCACTGGTACTTTGCTGTTGAGAACTGAATTACACCCTCTTAATTAGAGACTTGAATTGCAAGCAAATTATCTCATATAATCTTTACAACAACTTAATTGTTAATAATTAGGCAGGAGATGAATTGGTGTCTCCTTTCTTAATACAAGGAAACTAAAAAGGAAATAGTTATTTCTTATCCAATATCATATGGCCAAGGAATTGGCAGAACACCTAAGACTCCAGTTTTTGTACTTCTAGTCTGGCGCTCCCTCCAGTACACCTAGAATGTAACTTACTTCTCCATTTACAGGCCTCTCCACTTTAAGACTGACTGATTTTATTCCGTATGTATCAATTAACACATTGGTGTCAGGGCCTTTAGGGCCCCACTTGACTTAGGTCTGGGGGACTGACTCCCAAACTCTGACTAACAACTAACTCGTACCAACCATACCACTCTGTTTCTCAAAAGTGATGCCTTTTGTCTGTGCCCTGACATAGACACAGGCACACTTTCCTCAGGTCATCACATGCACCCTGACCTTGGACTTGGGTCGTCACTCATCATTCACCTCTCAAACACTCAAGCAGACATACACAGTACAGGCACTCTCGCATTCAAACATGGAAACACGAAGAAGCACTTCTTAGCGAGAAGCACAAGCGAATGTTGCAGAGACCAAGAAAATTCTGAAAGATGTTCCTCTTGCCTTTTGGATGCAGGGACATTTTATCAAGTGTAATGGTATATCCCATTCTGGTATAAACGGATTTATCTGCTGTGTTTGATTACATTGCAAAGCAAAACCTAAGCATGGAACTTGTATCTTATCGCTCTAAGGTATGCACAGTTCCAGTGTCGATAATCACACAAAGAAACAAAATTTGCAAATATATCTAGTTATTATAATCTGTGAAACATCTGTTAGGATGTTTCTGAAGAGGAATTGAACCATTTATAGCCTTTTATACATTTAGTTTAAGACAGGTACGTGAAAATCTAAATGACACACATATGCTTCATCCAGACTCAAGTCAAAAACCTAAATGACGCATATATGCCCCATCCAATGCCAATGCCTAAATGTATCGCTATGTGAGAAACAGTCCAAAACTCTGTGGCTTAAAACGAAAATCATGTGCTATTGCTCACATGTCTACAAGTCAGATGTGTGGCTCTGCCGATCTCAGCTGGGCTCTCTTGATCTCCCTGATCTCTCTGATCTAGGCTGGGAGGTCAGCTGGCTGTAGGCTGATCTAGGATGTCCTCAGCTGGGACAACAGGGCACATTTCATGTTATCTCTCATCCTCCGGCAAGCCAGCCTGGCTTGTTCACATGGTGGCCGATAAGGTCTCAAGAGGCAGAATGGAAGCTCACAGGCTTCTGAAGGTCCAGACTGGGAACGGGCACAACATCACATCCACTGCATTCTTTTGGCCAGTGCAAGTCATGAGGCTGTTTCCAATTCAAGGGGAGGGGAATTGCTGTGATTTTTTTATGGGAAGAGCTATGATGTCACATTACAAATGATGTGGATCCAAAAAGAGGGGGAAATTGGAGCTGTTGTGTTCTCACCATCTCTCTTTCTGACTGAGAATGAAATTCAGCAGTTTGCCTGGGGAGTCCTGCAGAAAGTGAGATGGAATGAGGGCCAGTTAAACGGAACAGGGATAGGAGCCTGAAGAATCCCAGGGGGTAACAAAATGTCAACAGGACTGTTTGGTTTCTCCACCACGCCCCCATCTCTGGCACACAGTGGCTTTTCCTCACTCTTGGTGTAGCACTTTCTAAAGACAGCCTCCCTGGAAGAAGGAGGTGTGGACAGCAGCTTCCCTCTATTGGGAAAGATGACCAGGTGTGGAATTACTACCTGTGCATAATCTGCTTATTTCTATTTACTTTTCCTCATTTGAATTCTTCCTGTTTGATCCATCAAAGCAACAGGCAGCTTCATAAAAGGCAGGAGCCTAGTTCCTCAATTGTCAAATAACACCATTAGATCATAGGAGATAGGCTTGGAAAGAACTTTGCCAAAAACCTAGCTTAGTTCTCTCATTTTACTACTGAGGCAATTGACCAGGTGGGTTAGTGATGGCCGGTTAGTGGAAGTCATCCACAGACAGGGTCCAAGTATCCCCAAGCCAAAGATTTGAAATCTAATACTCCTGGTTTTCATTCTTTTAAAAGCAAAGTCATACCTGCTATCTCATTGGGATCCTTGCCCAGCCATGTGACACAGGAGAGAGAGTATTTCATGTATCTGACCAGGGAGAAAATTTAGCTCTGTGAGAATGAATGGTTTACTCACAGTCACACAGGTAGGTACTCATGGAGGTAGTTTTTTAACCCTTGTTGCTGACTTTCTAGGTCCAGTTTTGTCATAACATGTGGATTCTTCTAGGAGAATCTTGGGTATTTCCAATATGCTGATATGATATCATTTTAAACAAGTTGCTAATTGTGCTATTTGTGATGGATAAAGTGATAAAGATAAGGGGAACAGACATGAATTAGACACACACTGGTGGGAAACACAGGCACACAGCAATATAATAACAACATAATCATGAAGCACATTTACATTTATTAAGCATCTTTGCATGCATGATGTAATTTTATCTCCTCAACAACTTGTTATAGGCAAAGGACAAATCTTAGGCATGCAGACATTCATAAATTTGCAAGAATATTTAACTACATGGCAAAAATACAAAGTAGCAAAATCAGCATATATTAGTAGAATTAACTATAGGGAATAATGCCTGTTATGATGTCAGGGGAAATCCTTACTAGGACAATGAGGAAATATGGCAAAATGTTTATAATAGTTTTGTTGGATTCTGGGATTACACATATTTTTTATTTTCCTCTTTATACTATTTTTCCTGCTTATTTTCTCTTTTTGCAGTGTATATGCATTACTTAGGGAGGAAGTAAGCTAATAAAATGCACATGGGAGAGCTGGTGGTACAAACAGGTATCAGGTATTACAGCCCCCCGGGGGGCTGGGGGAGGATGACATTCACTCAAGAAGGGAAGCCTAGAGCAGGTTTCAGAGCACAAGCAAGATGAGGAGGGGTCTGTACAGGGTGGCTGTGGCAGTGATTGGAAATAAGTTCTGTGGAAGGGATACAAACACAATGACTAAATATACTGAGTCTAATGGGAGGTATGGGAGCAAGTTAGAAATAGGGAAAGGGAGAAAGCAGAATGAACTCTGTGGCATTGGATTGGTATTGGGGGTGATTGATATGAACTGAGATTTTCAATAGATATAGAAATATAGATGTAAATATGAGAATATATGCACACATTTGCATATATACTCACATTATATACACGCATCTATTACCCAGCTCTCTTCACTGAGGTGGCCTAGAAGCAGCAACATCTGGAGTGCGCTGAGCATGCCTAATGCCCAGATGTTGATTTCCACATGTCATTATGCACTAAAACGAACCAAGACTTTTGGAAAAATGGCTGATTTCGGAGCTGGGCAAGAGAATGTATAAGACAAACCTGGAATATGTTGTAGTGCCAAAAAGGCAGGAAATGCCAGCTGGAATGGGCATCTAATGGCCAAATCTGGAATATATTGAGCATCAAAACAAGTAATCGTAGTAACAGATTATAACCATTTGAATGAAAATAAGAACCCCATGAATCCATACTGATGTAAATCAATGAGAAAATAAATAAATTGGGATGAGTCCAACTTATTGTCAAGTAATTCAGGAGAAACAAGTTCTATACGTTATTTTTGCAATTTTTTTGTATATTTGAAATTATTTCAGAATAAAGGGCACATTATAGAGTGTACCATAGTAAAGTACTACAATGAGCAAAAACTATTTGAATAACACTGCTGAACAAATGGTTTTATTTAAAGGTTATCTTTTATTTTTTGTTTTTATTTTTATTTTTTTTTTAGAGGCAGGGTTTGGCTCTGTCACCCAGGCAGGAGTGCAGTGCGATGACCATAGCTCATTGCAGCCTTGAACTCCTGGGCTCAAGTGATGCTCCTGCCTCAGCCTCTCGAACAGCTGGGACCGCAGGCGCACACCACCATGCCCAGTGAATTTATTCTACTTTGTGCAGAGACGAGGTCTCACTATATTGCTCAGGCTGGTCTAGAACCCCTAGCCTGAAGGGATCCTCCCACCTCAGCCTCCTAAAGTGCTGGGATTACAGGGGTGACCCACCACACCTAGCCAAAGGATATCCTTTAAATTGTATTCTTCTGTTTTTTGAAAATTAACCTGATAAAGTTAACGATAAGCTACTATATAGCTGCAATGTTTACTATTATCCAGGTGACATTTTAAAATAGTTTGCTTTGTGTATAAATTGTTAAATTATTTGCCCCTTCTGGATTCATTGTGTAGTCTTCACAACATATAAAGTTCTCATGATAAACATATATACATTTTCACTAATGCCTAGAGAGGTTGCTTAATTTGCCCCAATCACATGGTTACAACATGGGAGGAGTAGAATTGGACCTCTGTCCTTCTGACTGCAGTTCACCCACACATAACAGGGAGTGGGACGGGACCAGGGCAGTGCCAAGTATGAGCTGTGGAGAGCAGGAGCCAGCATCGGGCCCCACTTTAGAAGGAATGGCTTATGTGGGGACAGGACCACCATGTATCAGAAGGAATATGCAAGAAGAGAGGCTGAACCAGTTCCAACATAGGGGGTCATCCATGCCAGTGAGGACTCCATGATTAAGGAGGAAAACATGGCATAGGGGAAAGATGACATGTACATTAGAAACCCTGCTCTGATAGTTACTGAATTATATTTTGGACACTTTCCTTTTAAGGATTGGAAAAACATTAACACGGAGTTTTATCATTGTTTCATTGTCTGCATTTGTCGTTGTTTGTTAAGTGAGTTTTTAAAGCCCTTAGGCTAGACTCCCACTTTGTAGGTCAGCCCAGCCTTCCAGTTCTATGATCCCTCAATGTTCATCCTGCAACCTCTCCTGCCTGACCTCTGAAGGAATCTGACTTTGTGATTCTGGACTTCTACTTTCTGTGTTTCGGTGAACACAAGTGACTGAACTCAAGTGGTTGTCAGACTTACACTGCTGCCCATAAAGGCCTTCCTCGACTCAGGACTTACAGGTTGTCGTTGAGGATCCTAATCCCACCTGGGAAGACAACTCATCTTTCGATTTTGTCTTTCAGGAAAGCGGGCGTGCCTTGGAGAACAGTTGGCCAAGTCTGAGCTCTTTATTTTCTTCACTTCCCTTATGCAAAAATTTACCTTCAGGCCCCCCAAAAATGAGAAGCTGAGCCTGAAGTTCAGAATGGGCATCACCATCTCCCCAGTCAAACACCGCCTCTGTGCTATTCCTCGGGCGTGACGTCGCAGGGAAGGAAAGGGGGAAGGAAGGAAGAAGAAACGGCATGTGTTCTGAAGCCACTGGTGACTGCACAGATGAGAGTGGACAAAATGAAAGTGACCCTGAGGAAAGATCAGAGGAAACTATATCCAAATCTGAGCTCTGCTGTCTCCTCCAAATGAGCCTTGAGAAAATCGTTTATGTGCTGAACAATTTACCTTTTAATCTGGGCGATGAAAAGAGGACAATGATTCCTTCACTAAAGAAAGTTCTCGTAGGATTCGAAGGAAATAGTAGCCTTTAAGTGATTTATAAACCATAAAGCACATCATAAAAGTTACAGCTGTAATGTGCCTCCATCCAGCTTCCATTGTTAGACGTGTATTTGCTTTAGGCCTGTTGATAGCTCAAATCAAAGTAGTGCAAAATAGTCAATCGATTTAAAAGTGGGCCCTAGGAGCAGCC
Organism: Propithecus coquereli; assembly: GCF_000956105.1. Classification (NCBI taxonomy): domain Eukaryota; kingdom Metazoa; phylum Chordata; class Mammalia; order Primates; family Indriidae; genus Propithecus; species Propithecus coquereli. Next base: position 8,729,107 of record NW_012138302.1, read on the forward strand.
ACACAGGTGAGCCCTAAAGGCCATCTCATTTGGTCACACTGTGCCTCAGAATTGTTTCTGCCTCAGAATGGTTCTCTGAGAAGTTAGCAGGGCAGGTATTACTCCCTATTGACAGAGAAATCAAGTGTTGTTGAAGCAGTTTCTATGGATGACATAAGGAAACACTACCTTGGCCTTAGATCCAGGACCAAGTAGAGTGTGTCCCCAATTCACCAACGTGGGAAGCAGGTTCGGGGGTCAAATGTGGAAATATTTTCTGTCCTTCAGGGTACCTCTTTGCCCTAAATCTTTCATCAGATATTGATTCTCTGTTTCACATTGGATTTAACAATGTGGTAGGTGTGATCTTTTCTTACAACTAGATTGTAAGCTTTTGGTGGGCCCTGGGAGAGTATTTTATAGCAGGAAATCAGAAAGGTCACATACCTGCTCAACCCATCTGGGTCTGGCTGCTGAGGGGAGACAATGCTCATATAAGAGAAGGTCAGGTAACACTGATACTCCATGGAGCTTTGATACCATGCCAATGCAGAAAAGTGAACAAAACCCCTAAGAAACTAGGCTAACCCTTATAAAAGGATCTGTTTTCCCTAAAGCGGTGTCTTAGTCTGTTTTCTGTTGCTATAACACAATACACGAGAGTGGATAAATTATAGAGAAAAGTTTATTTGCTCATGGTTCTGGAGGCTGGAAAGTCTAAGAAGGGCAGGGTGGTAGCTTCTTGCAAGGGCTTTTGTACTGTGTCATAATGTGGTAGAAAAAAAGAAGGGCAAGCCAACACCTACCAAATAGAGAAAGCATGAGGTGCTGGGCTCACTTTATAGCAGCCCATTTCCTTAATAACTAAGCCACTACTACAGTAGTGACATTAATCCATTTGTGAGGGCTTGACCATCCTGATCCAATCATCTTTCATTAGGCTACACCTCCTGACAGAGCAGCATGGGGAATCAACTTTCAAAATACCCTTTAGAGGGACAAACACTCAAACCATAGCAAGGTGGTTAGACCTATGTAATTTTAGTAACCTAAAACACAGCATGCCACAAAGCCATGCTGCATATCCTTCCTGTCTCTTGGGATTCAGAGAAAAGCCAATGCAGTTGGCACTGTGAGAATGGGAAACAGAGAAAAGGATGGGGGTAGAGTGTTTGGCAGCAGCCAGCCTAAGCTGGCTGGGAGAGCCAAGAAAAATGCATCTGGAAGAAATGGTTGGATTTTTAATGTGCGGGACGAGGCTCTGGTCCTTCTTGTCTGGTGAAAGAAAGAAAGGGAGTGAGAGCCCCATGCATGTGCACTTTTTTGTAACCCATTGGAAAGTTGCATCTCTAGAAAACAGGCCAAGTGATAGAGAATAAAACCAATCAAATCAGGCCTTGAACTTGAGCTTCCCAAACTTCCAGGGCCTTGTCTTCCATTTAGTTTCCCCAATAAGATCACCCAAGTAGGAGACTCAAACAGAAATTGGTCAAAATACATTATGTGTCTCAGTTTCTTCATGTGTAAAATGAAGGATTTGTTGAAGTCATTGCTAAATTCCATTCCTGCTCTGCTGTGCATCGTCCATGATCCTGGATGGGCAGGTACACACCCATTTCTAGGGGAATAAATGTCAAATCACTGGGACTCATCCTGGCCTAAGGGATGCAATGGGACCCAGGGCCAAATAGGGTTTGAGCACAATTAGTTGGAAACCTGGGCAATACATGACTATACTTGATTTTCCTGGCCATATAAAACATCTCTTTTTTCTTTTAAAGTTTGTTCGCAAGTCTAAAATCTGAGCCCTTTTCCTGTCCAAGGATGACATGAAGATTTTGTTAGTAACTCTCTTACTCCTCCATCTATTTTGAAGGCTCTAGGGCCCCTTGACTTCTTTTTTTGTATTGGCGCCTGAGACAGGGTGTGCAGGCAACATAACATGATCTGTGGCATCATGGACCAGGTATGGATTTTTCCAAATGGCAACGCAGGCTGTGCGTCTCCTCTCTACCACTCTCCTTCAAAGAGAAACAGACACATGCAGGCTGCGGGATAAATTTAAAATCGGGTTGGACGTCAAGTGAGTTATAGCAGAGAAGAGCAGGATACCCACGATATCCTGACCTGTCATGGAAGTGTGCCCACTTGGGACTGCATGTACCACGGAGAGGTCGAGGAGAGGGACTGCCCTCACAGTGTCACACATATTTTAGACTGGGGGCAGGGGCTGGCTAGGTCAGTAAGTAGCAGGGACAGCTCCCTGGGTGAGGAAGCAGCTTGGTTAGAATAGGAAACTCCACACACCGCTGGTGCCAAGCTGTTCTCCCCTTGAGCTCCCACAAGCCTGCTGAGCCAGCCTTTTGCTAAGCCACCAAAAGGGAAGAGGTGCAGTGGTAAGTGGTCAGGGTCATCTGGATTTGTCACTGCTCAACCCCTTACTGTGACTTTGAGAGCGAGACATTTAAACGTGCAAAGTCTCTTTTTCCTCTTCTAAAACAAAAGTATGACAGCAGAAATGTCACAGGTGGTGAGGATAAAATTGGAAAACATGAAATCCTGTCTGTGTCACAGATTGATAGCAGTGAGATTCAAGGGGGTGCAAGGCAAAAGTGGTTCTGTTGCCACCCACCCACACCCCAACACACTCTCTGCACTACCTTTCTGACTCGGAATGAAATTTCGGAGTCCATCACTTTTCAGGTTGCTCTTTCATAACGAATGGTCCTATTCTCACATTTATTCTTAAGAAAAGTCCTTTTGGTTGCTACAGTTTACAATCCAATAAGGATACAATTTATAGAACTCCACACTATAGGTGATTAGCTGCCCCTTCCCCACCCAGTTTCAGAACTGAAAGGTTTCCAGGCAGGGCAGGCACGGGTTTGACCACCTCGTCTGTCTGCACCATGTGCTCCTCCCTTCACCACCACCCCATCTCACGCTCCCACCCAGGTGATCCCCCGGTGCCGGGGCCATCCGTGTGCAGTGCCCTTAGCTTAATATACCCCTCCCACTGCTGGGCATCTGCCAGTTCAGTGCCTTTTCTGGTCAATTATCCCCCCAGGCAGTCCTCTTGTTGGCATCCAAGATGGTCCCAAGCTGGCTGTACCCTTGTCACATCATGAGGGGCCATGCAGTTTCCTACTGAGAGAGCCCATAACTGTTGGCCTCACCCAGCCTCTTGCTTGTATGTAATTCCAGGCCTCAGCGTGGCACTGATTCTTGGTACCCCAGAGATTCTACAAAGCACAGGCAAACACCTCCATGCTTGATGCCTCTGATTACAAGTTAGCTGCTAATCTTATCGTGGTTCCCTTTTATTGAATAAACTATTTTTCTCACGCAGCTTGCAAGATTTTCTCCTTGGCTTTCAGCATTTTGACTATGATGTATTTCGTGTGGATCTTTTTGCATTGGAGCTCATTAAGCTTCTTGGATACATAGATTAAAGTTTTTCATGAAATATCAGAATTTTAGAGCCATTCTTTCTTCAGATATATCTCTGCTTTTTTCCCTCTGTCATCCTCTGCGGTATTCGGATTACATACATACTGGCGTGTTTAATGGTGTCCCACGTTTTTCTGACGTCCTTTTCATTATTCTTCATCTTTTTTTCTCTCTTTTTTTTTAGATCGCATAATCTCTATCAAGCTATATTCAAGTTTATTGATCCTTACCTCTTCAGTTTACGTCTACTATTGATTCTTCTACTAATTTTTAAAATTTCAGTTATTTTACTTTTCAACTTCAAAATTTCATTTGGTTTTTTTTTTATAATTTCTATCTCCTTATTGATATTCTCTATTTGATGAGACATCGTCATTGTAACTTCATTTACTTCCTTTACCATAGTTTTATTTAGTCTTTTGGACATATTTCTAATTAAGTTTCTCTATAGTCTTTGCTAAGTGTGACACCTGGGCTCTCTCACAGGCAGGGTCAGTTGCCTGCTTTATTTACTCTGCTTGGCTACACTTTCCTTTTCCTTTGTATGTCTTCTAATTTTGCCTTGTAAACCATACATTTTAGGTAATATATTATAGCAATTCTAGTTAAAAATCTGTCCCCTCCTGCTGGGATTCTTCTTGTTTGTACTTTTATTTGCTTATTGATTAGGCTGGACTAATTCCTCTAAAGTGTAAAGTCTATGACGTTAGGTCTCTGTTGACAGAGACGTGAGTGTGCACACAGTCACAGAAGGATAACACTGGTTTTAGCAGGGGTCTCTTTGACTGTCTTTTTCTTATTCTCTTTTAAGCTGTCTGCCTCTGCAGGTATTACACTCAGTTCTTAATCTCCAATAACTACCAGCTGATTGCTCTATTGTCTTCATCCATGCCTGGGGAAGAAATTGGTTCACAAGCTGATCCAATTCAATTTGAGCTTCTCAGAAACAGTCTTTGAGGCCAGTCTTTGGGATTTGTTCTGGCCCCAGGAAGGCTCTTCTTAGCTTTCTCTTTCCCTGATAGCCCCTTGTAGACCTCTAGCTGGCGTATGGTATAGCTAATTGTTCTCTTGGAGCTACAGGCCTCCTTCTTAATTGCTTACCACCAAATTCTCTATTGTTTGGGGCATCACTCTCTAGTCTTTGTGGCTAACCTCTTTCAGTGCAGGACATCTATCCTATGTGCAAGCCGTGGTGAAGGTCCAGTATTCTCAGTCTACTGTCCTGGGGTAATGTTTCTGCCCTACAAGAAGGGGGTGGATGAAGGAGGATATCCCTGAATCTCTCAGTCAGTCTTGCCAGGAATGGAGTTTCTGCAGCATAGAGTAGAGAGTATGAGAAATGCTCGCAGCCTTTCCTTCTCAGGGAGATACTATAGCCATCAAGTGGGAGCTAAGGAAAGTGCTCTTGCCCACACCTGTCTAGAACTGATCTTCTGTCACACTGACCCGGGGACTGAGAGAGGCAGTGGTCATTGCTCAAATGCCACAGACTTTTGCTCTTTTTACAAAGGCTTAGTAGATTTTTCTTGGAGAAAATTTCTTCATTAACTTTATGTCTTTAGAACAATTGTCAGAGACATAAATGGTTGGGGTTTTATAAATAATTTTTATCAATTGTGGGTTTTTACTAGGAAGAGGTTCTGCAGAGCTCCTCATGCTGCCATTATGAAAGTCATCTTCCTGTAGCATTGTTTTTAATGCAAAAGAAAAAAAAATTCTAAAGGGAAGGAGGGAGATAGCAATCCTAAGTGTTCATTGACATAGGAATGAGTCAACAAATGGTGGTGTAGTACTAGCACACCACCTAGTTATTATTCTATTTTTTACTTCTTATCATCACCTTCTTTGAGAATGGTTAGCTATTAAATTGAATGAATTGGAGTCACATGTATCAGGATAGATCCCAAGCACATAATACTGGGTAAGAAAAAAGCAGTTGTAGAATATTTCTTTTAAAAATAACATATGTAAATATTAGAAACATTGTATAGATGCATAACAGTTGAAGTAAAACAGGAAAATGTGGACTGAAATATACAAGTTAATCTCTTACGAGTATTGCTCTCTGGATTTTGGAAAGATTGAATGAGACTTCTCTTTTATTTTATATCTTCTTAATAAAAGATTTTAAACAGAATGCATATCTCTATGTTGAGTACATGCGTGTGCACTATGCTATACTATTCCAGAACTGTGCTTCATGTTTTGAGTCTCACAAATGGTGAGCGCAAGTGCGCACTTGCGGGACAGAATGCCAGGTTGCAACGTGGAGGCCTTACACTCTTTGTGGCTTTAGAGAGGAGCCTCACAGAGCAAACCAAAAAGGTCCAGGACTAAGACATCCTTTCAACAAATGATAGTTAAGCATCCATGGAATATGCTCAGAGCTAGGAGCTTTAATGCAATTCCTTTTAATCTCCAAAATACTCTCAAAAATAGGGCCTCCTTTAGCTGTGTTTCAGACCAGGAGATTCATTTACTCACCAAGTACTTAGTACTTAACCTGTTTCCTCAACTGCAAGACGAGACTAACAAGAGCAACTCCTGCATAATTTTGTCAAAATAAAATAATTTGTGTAAAGATGCCAGTGTCTTGCCTGACATATACTAAGAGCTCAAGAATTGTTAGGTGCTGCTGTTGGTCATCACCGTTTACCAGGCACAGTTCCAATCACTGGTAGAGAAAGCGATTGAAATACATGAAGTCAAATGTCCGGGGCGCTCTCTGACATGCATCGAACCCGTGAATCTAGGAGCCCCAAGATGTTTGAGAAAGATGAGCTTTCTAAATACAAAGAAACCTCTTCTAGCATGGCCTTTTCCGGGTTGCCTACGTGTTCTCCCCGGAATGCAGAGCCAGGCATCTTTGCAGGGCAGGGCAGAGGGCAAGGCGCCGAGCGGAGGGGCGCGGTTGGAGGCGGGGCGTTGCTGGGAGTGAGGCAAAGCAGGGGAGGTGCTCTGCGAAGCCGAGTGAGGAGGGCTGCGGTGGGGCGGGCGGTCCTGGAGGGCGAGTGCGCGGACAGGCGGGACGGTCGCTTTCTCAGGTCGCAGAAGACAGAACAGACATCCCAGGCGAACTGGCGGCGATGGGCTCCCTGGCGGCCGCCCTCTGGACAGTGCTGCATCCCCAGACTCTCCTACTGGGTGCTGTCGCCTTTCTGCTCTTTGCTGACTTCCTTAAAAGAAGGCGCCCAAAGAACTACCCGCCAGGGCCCTGGCGCCTGCCCTTCGCTGGCAGCTTCTTCCACCTGGGCTTTGAGCAGTCTCACCTGACACTTCAGAGGGTAGGAGCAGGGGAAAGTGACTGGCCCCATCCTGACCCTAACTCTGGTCTGCAGGACAAGGGACACTCTGGGGACTGCGGTGGGGGTGAGGGTGGAAGGGAGGCGCTGTGGCTAATGCTTGTAACCAGGTAAACCCTGCTTTGAGCTTGATTTTCCTGTTTCGCCTACTGTCAGCTGGTATGATTAGACCTGCCCTTTTTAGGGGTGGCATATTATTAAGAGTACTAACCATGTGAAGTTTATTTACTCATTTAATTTCGTATTATCTTGTTAAACATTATTGGAACATCTTATTTATAATACGATTGCCTTGACCTCTTTTATATTATCCTTAAAAATGCCATAGTTCTAGGAAGCTTCATTTCCCATATGTAAGGTGGTGATACTACTACCTAAATCTTCATCATTTCTCAACTACATAACTCTCACCCCCAGACTATCTGATCCCCTGCCTTCAGCCTCCTCCCCTGCAGTGCACTCTCACTGAAATAATAATTTAAAATGTTATTCCTCTGCTTAAATTTTCTCAGTGCCTCCCACCGCTTCCCAGTGTTCAGACTCCTTACTGGGACACTTGGAACCCTTCCGGACCTGGCCTCTTTCCACCTCTTTATGATTATCTCCTATCAGGGCTCCCTGACTCTGCCCAGTCAGAGTTCTTTAAAGTTCCCTCAGACATCAAACACTTTCTCAAGAATCTTCAGCTGGTTTCCCTGCCACTCGGCACAGGTCCTTTGCTGAGAGACAACGCTGACAGGTGGTTATAGAGATTAAATAAAAGAGTGAATGATGGACGTGGCTTCTATTTGGTGCACAACAGCTATCAGTTCCCCTTTCCCTACACATGCCTGAGGTACTTTAAATGTGTGACTATATACTGTACTCAAATACAGATGGGAGAATACTTAGTACTCCGGGAGAAATGCCCAGCTGGTAACACTAAGTGACAGGATTAGTCACAGAATTTTAAAGCTAGGTTGCTAAACCTGTGCCCTTGTTTAAGAAGTGTAGTGTTTAATTTACAAGTATGTGGACATTTTCCTGTTAGTCTTCTGTTAATGATTTCCAGTTTGATTCCATTATAGTCAAAGAATCAATTCCTTTAAATTTATTAAGGTTGATTTAATGACACAAGATGCAGTTTGTCTTGATAAACATATGCATGTTTGAAAAAAATTCAGCTCTTGTTGGTTGGAGTGTTTTGTAAGAATCAATTAGATCTTATTCAGTAATGGTATTGTTTGGTTGTCTTATAGACTTGCTGATTTATTTTCTACTGATTCTATGAATTACTGAGAGTGACATGTTGATGTTCCCAACTACAATTGTGAGTTTATTTATTTCTTCATTCAGTTCTGGTAGTTTTTCCTTCATTTATTTGGAAGCGCTGTTGTTTTGTACATACCCGTAGGATTGTCATGTCTTTTTGGCAAAGTTACCCTTTTATCGTGTAATGTCCCTCTTTATCCCTGAACTTTGCTTATCTAATATAACACAGCCACACCAAACTCTCTTTTGATTAGTATGTGAGTAGTATAAGCTTCTCCATTATTTTATTTTAACCTACTTATTATATTTGAAATCATTTTCTTATAAACAGTATATATGTGGGTCATTGTTTTTTATTCTGCTGATCTCTGTCGTTTAAATGGCAAGTATGGATCATTTATATTTGATGAAATTATTGATACATTAGGATTTCAATCTACCGTTTTATTATTTGTTTTACATCTTTTCTTTCTTTTTCATTACTCTGTTTTCCCTTTCATGTCTTCCTGTGGGTCACATGAATATTTAAAATATAATTCCATTCTCATTTATCTGTAGTTTTTTGAAACTCATCTATTTGTTTTGTTTTACAAGTGGTTGCTCTGAGGATTACAATATTCTCATGTAGATTATTGCAGTCTACTAGTGTCAACATACTACCACTTCAAGTGAAATACTGGTATCTAACAACCATTTACTCTCCCCATTTTATTAGAATAATTGTCTTAAATATTATCTCTACATACATTAAGAACCACATTGGACAATATTATAATTTTGCTTTTAAATGACAAACGCAATTTTAAAAACTCAAGAGCAGAAAAATAGTCTATTGTATTTACCCATTTATTTACCTTTTTTGTTACTCTTTCTTTATTCCTGATAGTCCAAGTTTAAAATTTCCTTTCTGACCTGAAGAACTTTCTTTAGCCATTCAGCACATAGGGTAGGCATGCTGGCAAAAATTCTCTTAGCTTTTATACATCTAAGAATATCTTTATTTCACCTTCATTTCTGAAGTATACTTTTACTAGCTATAGAATTCTAGGTTGATGATTTATTTTATTCAACATTTTTAAATGCTGTGTGACTTCTTTCTGGTCTCCAGGTTTCTGATGAGAAATTGTTGTTTTCTAAATCATTATTCCCCATAGGTAATGAGTTTTTTCTCTGTCTGCTTTCAAGAAATTTTCTTTCTTTTTAGTTCTTTGAGGTTCGATTATAATAGGTCTTGGGGCTGTTTTCTTTGGGTTTATCCTGTTTGGGCTCTTGAACCTGTGGGTTTGCCTTTCCCAAATTTGGAGAGTTTCAGCCATTGTTCCTTCATATATTTTTTCAACCTCACATTTTTTTCCTTTCTCGGACTTTTCGGTACTCATGACACAAATGGTAGATCTCTTGGTTTTTGTACCCTAAATCGCTGAGACTCAGTTTTTGTCATTTCCTTTCTAGTTTCTCTGTCTTACTCAGACTGGATGCTTTCTACTGATTTGTCTTCAATTTCACTTATTCTTCTATCACTCCCACTTGCTACTGAGATGTTCTATTGAGTTTTTTATATGCCATTGTATTTTTCACTTCTAAAATTTCCATTTGGTTCTTCTTTATATCTTCTGTTTCTTTACTAAGATTTGCTATTTTTATTTGTTTTAAGAGTATTTATAGTTGTTTATTGGAACATCTTTATAATAGGTGCTTTAAAATCTTTAATTATTCTATAATTCCAACATCTGTATCATCTCAATGTTGGTGTCAACTTATTTAAATTGAGATTCTCCTGGTTCTTGGCAAGGTAATTCTTTTTAAACTGTATCCTGGACATTTTGTGTATGATGTTACCATGTTATAAGACATACTCTGGATACTATGTAAAACTTTTATTTGCCATATATCCTATTTAGATTCTTTTTTTATTATTATTTCAGCATATTATGGGGGTATAGATGTTTAGGTTACCTATGTTGCCCTTGCCCTATTTAGATTCTGAATGCTTACTTTTGTGCGCTGTGGTTCAAATGTTAATTAGGTTATGCAGCCTCTGCAGTGGCTATTCTGGTCTACCCGATTACGTCTTACGCACCCCCTCAGGCATCTACCACATAGTCTCATCAGTGTAGGCTGGGAGAAGGGAGATGGGGACAGAGACAGGGAATCCTCTGGGTAGTATCCTTACCACAGAGGGATGGGAGTCAGAGATCTGCCCACATCTACTCATGGGGACGTATACCTCCTTGTTACTGCAGGAGAAAAGTAAAGTAAAGTAAAGAAAATCCTAATTCTGCCCAAAGACTCCTTCCAGAGGAGTCTCTTTATTGCAGTTCAGGATTGAAAGTCAAAATTCAAGTCACAGATTCTGCAGGGAAGGACACCAGCTTGTTACTTCTTCGATAAAGTGAAAGACAAGATTCCACCCATGTTCTCCTTTGGTGCTGCACCCTTTAGGGCTGTGGAAGGTCACATCTTTTCATGGTGTTTGCCTCCAGAAAAGAGAAGTAAAAAAGCTAAAAGGTTTCTATCCTGTCAAGCTGTCCTTTTCCTGTCTTTGGCCAGAGAGAGTGGGCTTTTCTTGGAGGTCTTTTTGTCTCCATCAATTGGTGTCATGATTAGTAGAAGAAAAGTGGGATGCTTTTATTCAGTCTTGTCTGGAATACAAAGTTTGATTTGTGCCCTTTTTACTACCAAGATATATGTGACTAGACAGGATGAATGCTTCCCCTAATGTCACAAAACTAGGTAGTGATGAAACTGAGACTAAGTTCTTATCCCTGGCCCAGTGATCATTCATGTCTTATTTTTCATGTATTTTTTAAAATTTTATATAGGTTTACATTTTTATATTTCTGGGTGTGAAATACCTGAAGTTAAAAGGTATAATGTCATTATAATTAAATTTACATTTTTGCAATTGGAAAACATTAAGTACTAACTAACTGTCTAATAGATACTACATCAGAATATTTATGTTAATTCTCATTTAATCTTCATGATAGGCACATGAATTAGGTATTACCTGGTGGCATTTCCCTTTTACTATGAGTAAACTGAGAACAAACAGCAAAGTGATTTTCCCAGGTCATTCAGCTAAATTAATGGCAAAATAAGGACTTCAAAACAAGATTATTTGACTCATACACCTATTCTCTACTGACGCTATGTGACTTTTCATGATACAATTTGAAGATAATTGATTTATTCATGGGCTTATTTCTTCAACAGACATTTATTAAGTGTTTACCATATGCCAGGCACAGTACAAGACAGTGTATGATGAAATGTGTAGTGTACATGCTTGGCAACCAAATGGGATATCAGGAGATGGGATCACTGTGAATGGATAATCCTGGGGATACCTTTTGTAGAATGTTGGAATAAATTGGGCCGAACTTTAAAGAAATGTTTGATGTTTTGCAAGTAGCTAAGTGGAGTAAAGGGATAGGAGATTTTAAATGGGGGAAAATGGTCTAAAATAAACACAATGAGAGGACAGTGAAGAAATAGATCTCTTTGTATGGCGTGATGGGAGATTTTGTCCCTACCTCCCACCCCACCCCATTTTCTAAATTTTCTCTATTATAGCTATGTGGCTTATTATAGGATCATTTATTTAAATGAGAGAAAAATCTTATCAGACTAAGGTGGGAGAATGGTAGATAAGATTGACAAATATGTTACCTAGGATACATACCAGGCTGCTTATAACAACATGACCCCAAAATACAGTGATGTGAATGAGATTGAAATTTATTTCCCTTTCACAAAGGAGTTCAGATTTAGGCAGGAAGTTCAGGATAGGGAGGCTGCTTTGTACCACAGTGTCATCTAAAACCTCTAGTTCCTTCTATCTCGTTGCTCTGATCCTCCACCAACACCATCATGTATGAGTTCTGGCCCATGGGGAGGGGACAGGGGAGGTGGTGAGCAAGACGCTTTTGTTTAATGAAGTGACCCAGCAGATGCACACATAACTGTCCTCGTGTCCCATTGACCACAGCTAGACAGGCTGGGAAATGTGGCCAGCAAATACTTAGGGAGCTCTATTATGACGCAGAAGAAGAGAGGGAAAATCTTCATCCTTTCATTCAAGGATGGGACCTACAGAATGTGGCAGAAAGAGCCCAAACTTTTTGCCATGACCTATGTGCTAAAATCGCTGTACCTGTTTTTCTGAAAACCAAGAATTCTTTATATTTTTATTAATATAAGAATAAAATAAGTTAGTTATTATCAAGTTATTGCCAAAATGCTTAGCACATATTTGATGCTTATTTTATATATTTTCGAGTCTGGCCCTCTTTAAAAGTTTGTATCAACAAACTCAAGAGAAGCCAGTTGTCGGTTGCATGCCAGACATTTATCTGACCTGGTCGCTGGATGGGCCACAGTAGCCCACTGGCTGGTCTCTGCTCCTGCATTCCTTTGTCAATGTCATTGCAAGAATCCTATTTCTAAAATACACTCCCTAAAATATCAATTATACTAATACTTTATTATCTATTTTATT
>NW_012138302.1:8744714-8745362 GCF_000956105.1 Propithecus coquereli
AGATAGGAAGGACTTTGATCAGTGACTGTAACTGTCCTCTGACTCGTGTTTGCACATCCCTGCACACGTGTGCATGGTCACAAACACACCCACACGCTCCGATTCTCGCTCCCCCCTCCTCCCCCACCCAACTCTCTTACTCTCCACTCATTCTCACTTTCTCTCACTCTCACTAAACTTGAAGTTCCTGGAGCCATGTTCTCTGTATCTCATCTTTGTCCTCAACTCTTACGTAATACCTGGCAAATTCCCTGCCCCACTCAAAAGCTTTGCCACCTTGGCCGCATTACTTCAGCTCTGACTGATTTTCATTTTCTGAAAGATGAGGAAAATCATTATTACAGTAAGATGGTTGTGGGATTAATGAGATAAAACATGAGGGAATCTGGCTTTCTGTGACCCGAGTGCCTTCCTTCCACATGTCCGTGAGCTCTTGTTTTTTCTGCCACCGTGAGCGCACATCCACGGCCCTTTGCACACAAAGCTTGTTTATTCCTGGGACGCTTGCTGAGTGGCTGTGCGCCTGGACCAGAAAACAAAGTGCCTTTCACACGGCTGCCTTCATTCTTCCTCACAGAACCCTTTGAGACAGGAATAACTTTGTCCCTTTTATAGACGGGGAGCTGAGGCCCAAAAAGGGAAGCAACT
>NW_012138302.1:8745412-8748878 GCF_000956105.1 Propithecus coquereli
CAAATAAAATAAGTTAATTGCTGTCAAGTTACTAATAGAATGCTTAGCACATATTTGATGCTTATTTTATATATTTTCCACTCTGCCCCCTCTTTAAAAGTTTGTATCAACAAACTCAAGAGAAACCAGTTGTCGGTTGCATGCCAGACATTTATCTGACCTGGTTGCTGGATGGGCCACGGTAGCCCACTGGCTGGTCTCTGCTCCTGCATTCCTTTGTCGATGTCATTGCAAGAATCCTATTTCTAAAATACACTCCCTAAAATATCAATTATACTAATACTTTGTTATCTATTTTATTATCATGGTTACTCATCACCACAATACTAAAGATGGGAACTAGAAATATCCCCCGTTTTATAGAGTTGAAAACTAACACGCAGAAATGTTAAATAATTTGCCCCCAAATCAAATAGGAAGTAAGAAGCACAACATAGGTTCAAACAGGCTTGAATGTCTCCACAATCCAAACTCTTAAGCACTCACTTCACCTCTCCTACTCAAACATCTTCAGACTTCTAATTGCAAGCCAAAAAAAAAAAAAAAAAATCCAAAATCTTTCACCCAACATTAAGATTCTCCTCAGTCCAGCTCAGATTACCTTAGCAGCCTTGTCTTCCATCTCCCTGTCAACTGGGAAGATACTTCTTCCAGGAGCCTACCCTGGCCCCTGTTCCCCTATATGCTTCCTAACTTCCCCCACCAAATAATGTACTGTACAGAATGGCAATACTAGGAACTAATTATTTACCTGTATGCCCCATTCGATTTCGAGCACCTGGCCTCAGTCCACTACATGGTCGGTGCTCCGTAACTAATGAACCTTGCTCTGCAGTCAGACAGGGTAGCTGTGTTGTTCCCAAACACCTACATTTTCACCTCTGCATCTGCATATGCTGTTTCTACCACCCAAATCTCTTTGCCGCCTTATTACATGCCCTTTTGCTGGCTCCTCGACCTCTATTTAAGATCTGACTCAAATCCCATCTCCTCTTAGGAGTCTTTCCCACATCTGTGGTGGAAATTCATCTCTTCTTGCAATAACTTCCCATCCGTTTCCATCAGTATCGTAACATGTCATTTTCCGCTATATAGTATGGGTCTTTTGTGTGCAATCAACCTCTCCCAGGAGACTTTGACACTTTAGGAAAACACCATATCTTGATCTTTGTATTACCTCCACATGTAACAGCCAATGCCAGATGGTACCTCTCACAAAAACCTGTTGAATTGAACATAAATTTGATTTCCACAGACTGTGCTCAGAAACCAGCGTAGCCCCAAGTACTGCCTGTGAGAACCTTATTATTAGCAGAAGTGTTCATGGGCCACAGAAGACAGGTAAACTCCTGCAATGCATGCATAACTGTATTTATGTCTACAGGATTTTAATAGAGAGCAGATCCATGACATACACTAAATTTTCAAAGGATTCTATGGCTTAGAAAAGGTTAAGAACCACTGTTAAAAAGATGTTTTCCTCATTTCTTTAAGTCTCCCTTTTTTCTTTTTTGCTATATTGCATAGAAATGCTTTTTAACTATACAGGCAATACAGACACATTGAGATAGCATATTAAAATACAGTTTAGCAAGAAAAAGATAGAGGGAATCTTAGCTTTCTTTGTGCCCACCCTGCTACCAACCCACACACTCATGCACATACACACACGCAAACACATACACATGCACAAACACACACACACATACATACACACACACAGTCAGCAGTACCTCTATAGAACTTGGATATATGTCTTTCCAGAGTTGCATGTAATGAAAATAAAATTACATTTGCAACTTTTTATTAGAAGTTCTACATATCAATGAGAAAAAGTTGAATATTCCAACACAAAAATGTTTAAAAGATATCAACAGGTGATTATTAAAAATATAACTACATAAAATATAACATTGAGGGAAACATGTTAAACCTTAGAGAAATGTAGAAACATCATGCAATGTGTGTGCCTATTAGGATTAGACACACGCACTACTAACACACACAAATGCACAGCTCAGTGCTGATGAGAATTCAGGGAAACAGACTTTCTGATCTGCTAGTGGGAGTGTGAATCGGTACCTCTTTTCCTCTCTTTGTGTCTTTGTTCCATTGGTTCTTAAATTTGAGCATTTAGATTAAGTGGACTCTCTCTCAACTTTTTATCTCAGTGGCGATGGCCCAATCTCTTGTCTCACTAATCCTTAACTTCTAGTTTTAGTTTATTTTGCTCCATTGTATTTTCCAAACCCTTAATGCTACATTTGAAATTTTATTCCTAGTTTTATATTTCCTGTCTCCTATTGCTTTCATTTTATTTTTATGGCTCCTATTTCAATCCTTTCCTCTTTGTTTTTCTGTTTTCATTTCTCATTTTAAGCCTATTTTTGCCTTTTCTGAACCATCTTATTTTTAATCTCTCTTAGTCCCTTACTCTGTTTTTTTAAAGCGGCTTGTTTAACGATGTACATTGAAAAGTATACTCTGCTGTACAAAGTCCTTTCCAATGCCCTCTGAGTCCTTTAATCCTTGTGAAGCAGTTGCCGCAACTACTAGTACAGTGCACTTAAGCATTTTTAGACATCACCGTAATCAGTCCCAGGGTTGCAGGAGGTTGTTTCACCTATCCAGATTTACGTGGTTGATAAAACCATGAAAGTTTTTTGTACTGTCTTTTTGAACTAGAAATATACACAGAGAGCTGGTAGTGATGGAACTCCGAAGAAGTTTATTTCAATAAACAGTAATGTAGTTCTGAATCCCTCCCAAGTATCAGCTAAGATTCTAGGTTGCAGACCTTGCCAGTTAGGAGTTACTTAACCTGAGATTTTTCAGCTCTTGCAAAAACAATCTTATGGAATATTCTAAATTAATTAAGAAATTGTTCTTGTGAGACCTAAGAAGTTTATCAAGGAATTCAGCAAGGAAAAGTACAAAGTTTGCTTGATGTGTAGGGACCTATCACTGCCATATCTTGTAAGTAAAGACACGTGCTCTAGAGTGAAACTGACTTGAGATTGAGCCTTGGCTCTCGTGAGGCAGGACGTGCTGTGCTGGAGATAAGCAGAGACTGACGGAGGACACTGGGACAGAAGAATGACAGAAGGACTGAGTTCAGGCCTGGTCTTCAGTGTGGGAGGAGGGTGCTGGGATGAGACTGAATCCATTGTATTGGCTCTAACGGGGTCGCGTAGGTCCAGGGCTGTAAGAGTGGCACGTCGGAGTGTCAGCGCAAGGGGGCCAGGATCAGGGAGGGAGTCACAGACACCCGGAGGACATGGAGCCCTTCTGTTTGATACCGTGCCCACAGCTACACTCAACCCAGGCAGACACAAGGTGGGGGTGGGGTCTGGATGGGACCTGTCTTGATTAGATAGGAAGGACTTTGATCAGTGACTGTAACTGTCCTCTGACTCGTGTTTGCACATCCCTGCACACGTGTGCATGGTCACAAACACACCCACAC
>NW_012138302.1:8749368-8767771 GCF_000956105.1 Propithecus coquereli
GGCTGCCTTCATTCTTCCTCACAGAACCCTTTGAGACAGGAATAACTTTGTCCCTTTTATAGACGGGGAGCTGAGGCCCAAAAAGGGAAGCAACTTCCCAAGAGCCCACAGCAACTGAAATGTAGAGCCGAGATTCTCACATCACTCCAGCGCTAGAGAGCTTTCTCCATGCCTGGTCCACCCTGTAATGCGCCTTCTGTTGTGGAGCATGTGTTTCTATTACCTACGGCCAGTGTAGGAAGGGGGTGTTGTCTTTAGTCAAACAGACATGATTTACTAAGAAGTCCCTGATACACAGACTTATACTAAACATATCTCAGCCTTCAGCGGTGGTTTAGATGTGCTGAATTCTCTCTCTTGGCTAAATTCTAGAATGCTTGAGGTTAGAGACCTTGTTTATATTATTACAGTTACAGCCTCATGCCTTGCTCTAGGGACACATGCTAGATGCTCACTCAATTCATGCTGGGTGAGTATGTGAATGGATGTTTATAAGGAACCTTGCACATCCTGAAGTGAATTGACTTTGAGCCTTGTTGAGAGGAGGAGAAGAAAAGGAAACAGGAACATTCCCCTCACACAAGGGTGTGCACACACGTGTGCACGTTCCCCTCAATGTGAGCCCCTCCAGCTACACACACACAACCTCCATTTGTGAACACTCAGGTGTATGCATATTCAGCTGTGAGAACTTAACTGTTTTTCAGTTTGTGAAGAAATATGGGAACCTTCTTAGCCTGGACTTTGGAGACATACCTACAGTTGTTATTACTGGATTGCCCTTGATCAAAGAAGCTCTCATCCACATGGACCAAAACTTTGTGAACCGCCCTGTTTCCCCTATCCGAGAACGTATCATTAAGGGAAATGGTAAGTTTCTTGGTCAGTTGAAAGTGTGTGTTTGATATGCTTATGGTCTGTTAAAGGTGCCTCTGTAACTATAACTTTCCAACAACCCCCAAAACTGGTCCCATTATAAATATCCTGCCTATAACGGAAGCTGGGTGCCCACATTCCTCATGAAGTCACCCCCTCAGAGCACTTCACAGGGTCAGCCAGACTAGAGATTTGGCAGAAGCCACATGCCCTGCACAAACTCACACCAGATGCTTTTACAATGACGTAACCACGTCACCCAGTTACGGCAGAGGAAGAGGCGGCGTGTTCTATCTCTCTGCTGTCCCATTCCAAGCCTCTTCCCTTAGGAAAATGGATGTGGATCTGCTTCCTTCTGCCGCTGCGTTCTGTCTCTAGCTCCGTATGCTCTACCATGAAGGCCATGCTGACTAGGGATCTCCAGCCTTAGCGTCTATGTTAGAACAGGTCGGCAGGAATACTTAAGATTATCGTTAAAGAAAATTAAACATTTAGAAACTAAAATGAAATTTCAACTCTATTACTCTGTCAAAGCACCATTTTGAGGTGCTTCCCAATTTCCCTTGTAATGTTAATCAATTAATTCTATATCCATTTACTGTACTGTCTGCCACGTGAAGCACAGTGCTGGGCAGGAGTGATATCACGATGAGTAGAACAGATGAAATCTACGTCCTTATATAGCTTCTATTCACTGTGAAAGACAGTATCAATGAACCATAATAGTCTAAAGCCTATAGTGTTAAGATGATAAATGCAGGATGCACTTATCAAAGTTATCTAAGGTAGTCCTCGGATTTAGGAAAACCTAATTTAATGGAGTAAAAAAAAACAATCAAGCAGTGGGAAAGAATATAAAAGTCCATGAAGTTTACAGAAGACAGTGAACTTGAGGAATTGAAAGGTGGCCAATGTGGCAATGACAGGGATTAAAAGGAGATAATTAAATGAAAATGAAGCTGCTGCACTTGGCCAGGAATAGTTCATGCAAGTTCTCATTAAGGATGTTGGTTTTGATCCTAATAACAACAGAAGTTCTTGAATGGTTTTAAGTAGAGAAGGAAATTATCATATTTACACTGTACATTTTTAAGGCTCATTTAGGCTGTCATTTAGAGAATGGACTAAAGAGAAAAAGAGCCTGGTGTAACTTTGTAGGTTAGAGAAGGTGGTAGCTTGGACCAACGGGTGGAGAGAAATGATAGTAGGTTAGACCAGGGTAGTGACAGTGAAGACACATGGATTCAAGACATCCAGGAGGTGAACCTAGTAACACATGATGGCCTAGAGGCAGGGAAAATGAGGTGTGGAGGTGACACCTACATGGATCAATGATGGAAAGAAGGAACACTCAGAAAAGGACAAGGTGTTTGCTTGGGTTGGGCATGGGTGGGGAGTTGTATGGCGAAAATCATGAGTTCAAGCATGGATATGCTGAGTTTGAAATGCCTTTAGGTCAGCAAAGTCAGGCAGTTTTTGTATTAATATATATGGGTCTGGAACTCAGGGACAGCAATAGATGGTCACTATCAATAGATGCTATTTAAAGTTTTAGGGAGTGATAAGATTTCCCAGAATATAGGGTGAGAAGAGAAGAGGCTTTAGACCTCATTCTGAAGAACTCCACCATTTCAAGGTTTAATAGAAGAAGATGAACCAGCAAAAGATATGGGAATTTTCTGGCAGAGGATTAGAAAGAAAATCTCGAGAGCGAGGCATCCTCAGCACCACTGGAGGGGAGTGTTTCCATCAAGAAATGTCTAATGCTGCTACAAGACCAAGTAAGATGAGGTCAAAAGGTATCCTTGGACCTGACAGCAGGGAGGGCCATTTCATTGGTGACGGAGGCCAAAGCCAAGTGTGAAAGGAGTGGAGCTTGCTCTGGAAGTGAAGAAATGGAAAGGAGCATGGCCTCACCTGTGTTGTGGGCATATAATGGTCTGTTGAACACACCAAGATGGTTTTCTTTCCCTTTGCCTGTCATGTTCTTTCTGTATGGAATATTCACTCCTCTTTGCTGTCTTGAGTTATTCCTTCATTTTTTATGATCCATTAGATAAAAACTCTCCTATAGAGCCTTTACTTGCTTCCTTAAGTATATGGACATTATCTTATCCATAAGTGCATTCGTAGCATTTAGCATGACATGAACACTTTACTTATGTGTCTAATAATCAGAGCATGCGCTTTAGAATCAGGAAGACCTGAGTTTGAGCACCTCTTTAGCTGTGTACTGTGTGAACTTATGATGTTTACTTTTATCCTCTGTTTCTCAGGTTTCTCATTAGTAAAATGGGGTGGTGGTGATAATAATTGTACCTACCCCACAAAATTTCTCTTGAGTAAAAAATTACAGAATGCATAAAAATATTTACCAAAGTGCCCAACATCCCAAGAAGTCAGTTATGTCCACTGCTTTGGGATGATTTCTCTGAACAGGTTTTAAGTACATTGATACCCTTCCCCTTCCCTCCATCTGATACACATCCTCATACAATTTGATGAAAATTCACATTATCGAACCAGAACACCATAATATTGACTGTCTTTTCCCCAGGATTGATCATGTCCAATGGCCAGGTATGGAAGGAGCAAAGAAGGTTCGCCCTGACAGCACTAAGGAACTTTGGTCTGGGAAAGAAGAGCTTAGAGGAACGCATTCAGGAGGAGGCCCGCCACCTCATTGAGGCAATCAAGGAGGAGAACGGTGAGCATTTCATAGGACAGATGTAGGAGATTGTGGCCCATTCCTTCATTGGGTAGATATTTATGCAGTGCCTAATGCTTGTTCTCTGCTCAGTACTGTGCTAAGTACTGAGCATAGAACAGTGAACAACGATCCATGACCCTGCCCTCAAGGAGTTCTAGAATTAAATGCATGAGAATGGGCAAAAAACACATTACTGAATTTAAGTCCTGGTCATCAGTTTGATTGTGGCATTGGCTGAGTACTTGCTGTATGTCAGACCCAGGGAGAGGTGGTGTGGCCAGGCCTCATGTATGGTTCAGTGCTAGGTATGCCCTATGTCATAGAGAGTAGAGTCTCAGTAGGAACTAGAAACCAACCCGTCTTGTCCTTCCTCCCCATCCAGGGCAGCCTTTTGACCCTCACTTCAAAATCAACAATGCAGTTTCCAATATCATTTGCTCCATCACCTTCGGGAAGCGATTTGAGTACCAAGATGGTCAGTTTCAGGAGCTGCTGAGATTACTGGATGAGGCCACATTTACAGAGGCTTCAATGGCATGCCAGGTAAGGAATTTTTCTTTCAATATCTTGGTAAATGATATTGGGGCTGATGTCAGATACAGATGGGTTTTTCTTTTTTGTTTTGTTTGAGGGGGGGTGGGAGTGGGGAGTTAAACCTAGAAATTGCCTTTCAAATTTGATTCCAATACAAAGTTATTTGAAATTAATCTGTTGACTCTAGTGTTTTTAATACTATTAAATATTTACCAAGTGTTTACCATATGCAAAAAACATTTCTATCATTCATGTAAAGTACAAAGTTTTACATGACATACATCTGTGCACTTATGTTGTTCTTTCTGGAAAGAACAATATTGCCATTGCCTTTGAGTCCCTCCTCTCTCTGTCTCTCCCCAACCCACCCGTTTCCCTCCTCTGTCTCAGGTCCTTCTCTGTGTCTGGCTTCCTGCTCAGCAGGTGGTTTTGAGATTCATCTGATTTGGTTGCTCTTTTTTTGTAAATGTAGACTAGTATTCCATTGTGAGAATGTGCCATTGTTTGTTAATCAATTCTCTATTGATCAACATTTAGTTTTTTTCCAGGTTTTCCATGTTATGAATAAAGCTGCCTTGAACATTCTTCTACAAGTGTTCTTGTGGACACATCCACTCCTTCTCTTGCATATATATGTGGACATCAAAGATGCCTAAAGATTTCCAAACTGATTATGCTATTTACATGCCCACCGACACTATTATCAATCTTCTGGTTTCACAGGGTGTAGCCCTTTGGGGATGAAATCTCACTTCTTCCTTGGTGGGCTCTGCACCCCAATTTTTCTCCCTCTAGGCCCTTCATTGTGTCAAAGACCGTGCTTAGTCTCTTGTTCTCTCAGCCACTTTCCTGAATTTGGAAGACATTTCTACAGGAAATTTCACCACCAAGTGTTCGGTTCACCCCTGGGCTTCCTTCTTCCCCTAAGCCTTGTCTCTGAAATTCCCTCACTACCTTGGTGTGTAAGTATGTGTGTGTGTGTGTGTGTGTGTGTGTGTTTATATGTGTACCCACATGTGTATTTTTTTAATCCTGGTGTTCTTAGTAAAAGGGTTGGCCTTGAATTTCTGAGTCTGCCATTGACAAAATTTTAAAATATTTCCTCAGTTTTGAAAAAAAGCATTTTTTTTTGAAAATTACAAACATACACATAAGTACAGAGAGTACAATATTTGATCAATGTGTACCTATCAATCAGCTCTGATAATGATCAACATATGACTGAGCTCAGTTTATTAGTACCTATATCCAGGACACCCCACCTGTGAATTAGTTGGAACAAATTAAAGACCTGAATGATTTGTTCCCATAAATATTTCAGTGTACATTTCTAAAAGGACCCATTTTAACAAAAATAAAATATTATTGCATCTGAAAAATATAAACAATAATTACTTAATACCTTAAAACGCCTAGCCAGTGCTCAGATATCCCTAGATGTCTCAGAAATATTTTTTCATGGTTTTCTTTGAATCATAATCCAGACGAGGCCCATATTATATTTGGTTACTATGTCTCTTAAGTCTCATTCAATCCATGGCTTCCTGCCAATCCTCTTTTTTTTCTTTAAAATGTATTATGTTTATTGACAAAATTGAGTCATTTACTCTGTAGAAAAGTCCACATTCTGGATTTTAGTGCTTGCATTTCTTTGGTTAGTAACATGTTCTTCTATTCCTATGTTTTATATACATTGGTAACTGAATCTAGAGGATTGATCAAAATAAGATTTTATTTGTTGAAAAGGCTGCTTTTTAGGAGGTACTTAATGTCTGGTTGTCTCATGTTAATATTGATCAGTGCGTTCAGGTGTTTTCAGTCTTATCTATTATATCATCACCCTTCTGCTTTTTACCTAATGGTTACAAAAATTATTGATGATCATCACCTACATGCATTATTTCTTTGCAGGATTCAAACAGGCGATATTGTAATTCTTTTTTCCCCTCTTTGCAATTGACTTATGGTTACTGATTTTGCATTGATCAACTTTGGTAAACTCGTAACAGTATTTTAATTCATCTTTGGATGACTTCATAAGCAATCATATATATGGAAATAAAGGAGGCTTTGTTTCTTCCTTTCCAATCCTTATCCATTGATTCCTCTTTCTTGCTTCATTGTGCTGGCTAGAGTACCCAGTGTGCTAAAATTTCCTACTAAGATGGTGGCTTTTTCTCATTCTCATTATATTTCTGTCGATTTTTACTTTATATCCTTTACAGCTATGTTGTTAGATATATACATGTTTAAATCATTATTGAGTATTAGTAATTGAAACTTTTTTTAACCATTTAGTAACATTCTTTATGTCTATTAAAATTTTGTTCCCTAAAGACTATGTTGTCTGATATGAATAAAGGTAATTGTCTTTCCTTTGCTTACTGTCTGGCTACTGCTCTTCTATCCCACTTTCTACCTTCCTACGCCCTTACATTTTAGATGCTTCCTGTTTAAACAGGGCAAAGCTAGATGTAAATTTCATACCCAATCTGAAAGTCGTTGTCTTTTTGTTGGACCATTTAGTTCCTTTTCTTTTAATCAAAATTATAACCAAATTGGAACTAATTTCTCATCATTTTGTGATTTCTATTCATCTGTTCTTTTCTCCTTCTTTGACTTATTATGATTGAATGTTCTTCTCATTTCCTTTTCCCTGTGTTCGTTTAGAAGATGAACAGGCTTGTTCTATTATTTTAGTCTTTACCTGAAAATTTCAATATTCATAATTAAGCCACCAGCATCAAAAATTAGTATCTTTATCATCCCCCAGAATACTGCAAGAACTTTGCAACATGACATCTGATCAGTGATCTAGGCTACCAGTGTCATGTATTTTAGTCTGTTTCTTTTTTAATTCCAAAGTATGCAGGATTATTACTGTTTATGCAATGGATGTTTGCTTATATTTACTCACATATTTATCAGTCTCTTTTTTCATCATCCTGTCTTATATTTCACAGCCTCCTTTTGAATTTCCTATAGTGAGGGTCAGTTGGTGGCAAACTTTTTCAATTTCACTTATTCAAAAATATCTTTATTTTGCTCTACTTAGAAATTGTTTTTATTTTGACTGTTTTTTTAAATTTCTCTTTGCATGTGCAAAATGTTATTCCACTATCCTCTGGATTCCCACTTGTGCCATGGAAAGTCAGCTAGAAGTGTAACTGCTGTTCCTTCAAAAATATTTTTTTCTTTTCTGACCACTATTGTGTGTATCTAACTATATAGGTGTAAAGCTATATAATTTTACTGATTATTAGTTTCCCTGTGGTGTATATAGAAGTGCATTTATTTTTATTTATTCCTGACAAGCATCTTATGTGGGAACTTTATGGACCGATCACACTTAAACATAATGAATATGAGCCGTTATTACTGTCAAAGTTATTTTGAATTCCTTGTTTGCATTACTAGGCATGGTGGTCTCCAGTTCAGCAATTCCACTGGCTTCTTCTTATTAAGGTAGAGTCTAGGAAGTGATGAGAGTTAGAGTGGGTGCCCAGCTGACTCCTGAGTCCATGTGTCCGGGAAGAGAACACAGGCACAGCACGATAGGGGTAATAAGAATTTCTTGGAGTCTCAGAACATTCTGGGCTCTCTGATGGACAACTACACATACTTTATCTCCATTAATTTTCGCAACAACTCTGTAAAGATGAAATGAGGTAACATAGTGTGTGCAAGCTGGCATGGGACTGTGCAGGCAAGTACAGAGAGTGGTCCGCCAGCTCTGTGCTGAGCGCTCTGTGTATCTCATGTCACTCGGTCCCCAGAACCATGCTGGAGCCCGACTGGCAGCTAGTTAACTAAGGATCAACAAGGTACAAAGAATATTATTATTATTATTATTACTGTAATCAAACTATTATATCTAGAAAGCAGCAAAGCTAATAGTCGCACCACGTCTGTCCCATTGTAACTCTAGGAATTTTTTCATTATTTGATGCTCTTCATTTTTCACCATATATTACAGAAAGTTTATTCAACAACCACTTTATTTCAGTGAAAACTGAATTCTTACCCACATGGAGATCACAACACGGTGGGGGAGACAAATATGCACACACACACACACACACACACACACACACATACACGTTAGTGATAATTGCCATGACGGAAAACAAAACAGGACAAGAAAATAGATGGAAGGTGACAAAAGTCCTTCAGCTTATGGGATCATCAATCAAATAGCTCTGAGGAGGTGACATAGAACAGAGCCCTAAGTGAGGGGCTGGGGATATGTGGACTTCAGAGGAAGAGTTTTCCAGGCAGAGGGAACAGCAACTGCAAAGGCCTCAAACCGGAGTGTCCTTGCTGTGATCCCAGAGGTCACTGCTGGACAGTAGAGAGCAAGGTTAGGAAGGAGCCAGCCAGTCTGCAGGGCTCAGCTCGGTGGGGCTTACAGGCCGGAGGAATGACATGGGACTTAGTCCTTGTGTGGTGGAAAGCCGTGAGGACTGAGAGCCAAGGAGTGAAATGACAAGGTTAAACTGCTAAAAGATCCCTCTGGCAGCTCTGGGGAAGATGGGCTGGGAATGGGGTTGGCAATGGAATCACAAAACTGTGGAAAGCTCTTCTTACAGCATCCAGGGAAGGAATGGTGGTGATTTGCACCCCGATGGCAAGCCGTTGGGGTGGCCAGAAGTGCTACCGGCTGGATACATTTTGGACAGAGAGCTGAAGTGCTTTTCTAGATGGGTGAGAGAGAAAAACGGGGTCACGGCTCATCAAGGTTTAAGTGTGAGCCAATGAAAGATATGGAAGGAAGTTGCCTTCCGTTGTGTTAAATGATGGAAAAATGGCACCACGTTTTCTCCACAATGGTTTTCTTTCGCTCAATTAGCTCTACAGTATCTTCCCACGGATAATGAAATTCCTTCCTGGATCCCACCAAACAGTCTTCAGAAATTGGGAAAAATTGAAATCGTTTGTTTCTCGTATAATTGCAAATCACAAGAGAGACTGGAATCCTGATGAAACAAGAGACTTTATTGATGCTTACCTCAAGGAAATGGCCAAGGTGAGGAAACCAAAGTTGTTTCCTGTGTTTTGTTCTTAAAAGCAAATAGGGCTATGCTCGTTTCCTATTGCTGCTGTATCAAATTACCACAAACGTGGTGGCTTGAAATAGCACAAATTTATTCTCTTACAGTTCTGGATGTCAGAAGTCTGAGATCAGTTTCATGGGGCTAAAGTCAAGGTGTTGGCTGGGCTACTTCCTTTTGGAGGCTCCACAGAAAAATCTTTTTGTGACTTTCCCAGCTTCTAGAGGCTGCCTATATACCTTGGCTTGTGGCCCCATCCTCCATCTTCAAAGCCAGCAGCATAGCCTCCTCTCTGCTTCTGATCTCTGTTTCCATCCTTATATCTTCTCTCTCTGGCTTTGACCCTCTTGCCTGTCTCTTATAAAGACTCTTCTGATTACATTGGGCCCACTGGGATAATCCAGGATAATTTTTCCATCTCAGGATTTTTAACTTAATCCCATCTGCAAAGTCCCTTTTGCCATATAAACTAACTTCCAGAGCGCCAGAGCTTAGGATGTGGATGGACATGTTTGTGGGCCATATCTCTGCCTACCACTGGGGAATCAAACCTGGGGCAGTATTTCAGAAAGTATAAGGTAGTACTAACTCAGGACTGATGAGACAATTAGAAATAAAGATGGGGGGTTAATGTGAATGTCCAATACTGCCTTTCATCCCCATCCTCTCCCTCTACCCATATCTGAAGGAGCTGTACACAATGGGAAAAACAGCACTTGAGCCTCAAAGCTCTGTTTTATCATTACTTGGGCCTGGGCCCAGTGACCTACCCCTTCTCTCATCCCCCACTGCAGAACACAAGGAAAGCTGCGCTGGATGCCACAGTTTAACCTCGGGGCTTGATGGGACTTTGCCTTCCCCCTTCTCCTGATAGCATCCACTTTCCTACATTATAGGCCAGAAGCCAGGGTAGGAAGCCAAACTGGACGCATGCCCTTTTCCTAAGTGACCTCTCTGACTAATATACATCACTGAATCAGTGCCATAATCTTTACACATCGATTATTGGGTCCTCCTCATGGAATGGACAGAATGATGATTTCTTTACATCTTATTTCATTTTATTGACATAAAATTAATACAGGCAGTGCTTTCTCCCCAGAGGAGGAGACTTTACTAGCTTGATGATGTACAAGTATGAGACCATGAATATTAAGAGCAATGCTGGACAAATGGAAGCTTCCAGGGGAGCATGGTAAAGATGACAGGGTATCATGAGAAATGGTTTTGAAATCAGAGTAGTGCAAATTGGAAAGGAAAAGATTAATGAGGCAATAGGAGAACTGTTCATAAGAGGAATTCTGTTTGCTTTTTCTGTTTTCAGTGCAAACATTTGTTGGGCATTTGTTACGTGCCCTCGCATCTCACGTAATTCCCACAATGTCATCTTCAGAGGTGTGTGTGGTTATTTCCATTTTATGAAATAGAAAACTGAAGCACAGGGAGGTTAAGTAACTTGCCTTAGGTCCTACAGCTGCCAAGTGAAGTGGCTGATATTGGAAGCCAAATCTGTCTTGTTCCCATCCCATACTCCTTGTACTGGACTAATAGCTTCTTTCAAATTATGGGCATAAGAAAATAATTATCTTTCATTTTCATCTACCAAAAAGCTTGTAGCACTTGGGGCAGGACGATACTAATTATATTGCTATAATAAGCCCCTGCCTCCTGAGGATGTCAAAAGGGAAGTTGTTTCTTCTGGGGACCTTTCCTTCCAATCTCCCTCCGAGGATGAAACCCCTGCATGTTACGGTAACCAGGAATCCTATGAATAAACCAACCTATAACAGTAAATATTGTCCTCCCTAGAATGCAGGCAAGGCCACTTCAAGTTTCCATGAAGAGAACCTCATCTGGAGCACTCTGGACCTCTTCTTTGCCGGAACCGAGACAACTTCTACCACCCTGCGCTGGGGTCTGCTTTACCTGGCCCTCTACCCAGAAATCCAAGGTGGGTGTGTCAGTGTGCGTGCCCCACGCAGGACAAAATAAGGCCTCCTGGGACGCCCTGCCCAACACAGGGGCCATAAGAAAACATGGTGGAATGGAAGGAGCAGTGAATAATCAGCTGATGGAGACTGGGGAATGGGCACATTCTTCAAATTGTCTGTCAGGGCTGGGATGGATCCAGGTAACACAAATACAAGAGAGAATCCCTGTCTTCCAGAAGCTTGGAGTCAAGAGGGGAAACAGTGAAGTGAGTCAAGATTCTGGAAAGTTCCAGGAAAGTGTTCCATTCTCATGTGAAAATTTAGTGCTGCCCTGCCCTTCTTTTAAGTAATGCCTTCCAATTTCCTCTGGTAATCTCCAAACTCCTGAGCCCACTATGTGATCCCTCTGATGTGCTCCTTTCTGCCTGCCCAGTCTCTGCCCCTCATCTAATGACTGCATTCCATGTCCTTTCCTTTGCACTGTCCTTGTTTATGCCTCTCTGTCCAGATACCTGCTGAGAATGTGCTTCCCAATTACTCTACATGGTAAACTTGTATCTCTTCTTGATGAATCTGCTCAAATGCTCCCTCCCTAAGATGTTTTTCTCTCTCCTGGGAAATTATGAGGATTTTCTTCCTCTAGAGATGACTCAGTTTGCCTCCATTATTGGGCTTGCCCCACATTATTTCTATAGCTTCCCTGCAGACTGTGTCCACTCAAGAGCAGTGACTGTTCCCATCATTTCTCTTCCTTCATGTTCCAGAACAGTTCGAGCACATGGGGGATGGGAACTGTTATGATACAGTTTTTCACATTGTGGGTAACATTGATTAATGAGGCATAAACTCAATTTAATGGATCTGGACCAACTTTATTCCCTAAGATAAATATAGAAAAGAAAAGATCAGAGTGTTTCCCATGTACTAAGGGTAAGTTTGTTCATGGAACTTTATTTCTTTCATTTATAGATGCCTAAATGGGTGCTTTATATGTGTGTATATTTATGTGTATGCATCCTGAGTCATTACGGAAGGTGCCTTTCTTACTGTGCATTGCATTTTTTAGAATGTTTAAAAGCTACTGAATTAGTGTATAGATTTGGCTTGTGGAATAGAGGCTCCAAAATAACAATGGATTAAAATGATAGACGTTTACACTCATGTTCACAGGAATATTATTCACAATTGCCAAGAGGAAAAATGAATTCTGTGTTCACTGATGAATAATGGATAAACAAAATGGGGACTATACGTGCAATGGAATATTATTCAGCCTTTAAAAAGAGGGAAAATCTGACACATGCTGCAACATGGATAAACCTTGAGGACATCATGCTAAATTAAAAACGCTGATGACGAAAACATGAATACTGTATGATCCCACTTACAGTAGTGAAATTAGTAGAAACAGAAAGTAGAAGGGTGTTGGCTAGAGGCTGAGAGAGAGGCAAATGGGGAATTGTTTAATATATGGAGAGTGTCAGTTTTGCAAGATGAAAAAGTTCTGGAGAGTGATTGCATAACAGCATGGATATACTAAACAGTACTCAATTGTACACTTAAAAATGGCTAAGATGGTAAATTTTATTGTATTTTAGCCAAATTGAGAAAAATGTTTAAATATTCAGCAGTGAAAATAAGTGATAGAAATTTAATTCTCTCTCGGGTAAAACAATCTAATCTGGACTTTGCAAAGCACTTAGGGTTTCAACTCCTTGCCACTTGTCGCTGTTGTGTCTAGAATGATGCCCTCATTGGCTGTCTCTAAGAAGGCTCCCACTAGGGCTGCCTTTCCACCCTAGGAAGGGAAAAAGGGAAACACAGACCCTTTCTTTAAGGGCTTGTTCCAAGGATTGATCATCACTTTTGCTTACATTCTATTGGCCAGAACTGAGTCCCATGGTCACACTTAGTCACAAGGGAATCTGGGAAATGTGCACTTGAGCTGCACAAACAGATATCTCAAGAAAATCTTTAGAAAAAGAGAGAAAAAAAAAGATATTGGGGGATAGCCACCAGTTTCTGTCATTTGTTGGGTACTCACCTAAATCAGTTCATAAATCCCAAAACATCCTTAAGATGAAGGTAGATTGAGGCTAAGGTTCAAACACTTTAAGTAACTTGGGGCAGTAAAGTTATAGAGCACAAGAGTTTGTAACCCCAGTGGTCATATGCCAGGGCCCACTTTCTACTCTGATATACCTCCTTGAAAAATTACAGTCTATACTTGTGCAATGGTCTGCGTATTTGTCCCCCCTCCCCCAAATTCATCTGTTTTAGAATAATTACCTGTGTGATTGTACTGGAAGGTGGGAACCTTTGGGAGGTGATTAGCTCATGGATGCATTAGTGCTCCTATAAAAGAAATCCTAGGGAGCTGCCTTCCCTTTCCACCATGTGAGGAGGCAGTGAGAAGGTGCCATTTATATGTCAGAAAGTAGGTGTTTACCAGACACCAAATCTGCTGTTGCCTTGATCTTGTACATCCCAGGCTCCATAACTGTGAGAAATAAATTTCTGTTGTTTGTAAGCTCCCCAGCTCATGGTATTTTATTATAGCAGCCTGAATCGACAAAGACAAGATCCTTCTATAAGCACGATGATCCTGGTTATTCCATTCCTTAGCTGAGCCAGGCTCAAACAGAATTACGGAATTGGTAATTTTCTAAAAAAGCCCTTTGAAGGGTTTAGAACCATTTTATTTCTTTGCAATCTGGTCAGTAATTGAAATACAACCAATGAGATCTTGGGGCCCACTCCTATATCTTTAGAAGAAAGCATAAAAGTTTAAAAAATAATGGAACTTCTCCTTTTCCAGAAAAAGTACACGCTGAGATTGACAGAGTGATTGGCCAGGGGCAGCAGCCCAGTGTGGCCGCCCGGGAGTCCATGCCCTACACCAATGCCGTCATCCACGAGGTGCAGAGGATGGGCAACATCATCCCCGTGAATGTTCCCCGGGAAGTGACGGTCGATACTGCCTTGGCTGGGTACCACCTGCCCAAGGTAAGTAGGCACTCCCGCCTCAGTTCTTCAAGCCCCTCTTTGAGATGGTGGAAATATGAACTTGAGAAGTGACATGTGTTCTTGTCATGTGTAGTCATGTGAATGGGGAGAAAGCTGTGTTATTACTGATATAATACTAATTTTTTCTCCATGTGGGCTTTTTAGAATGTTAGTTTAACTAGGTATTAAGTGGTATGTGAGGAGAGGAGAAGAGAGGATTCCAGGCCAAACGTGTTTAGGCAAAGACTGGCTTTTTTTTGCTGTGGGGCTCTCAGCATTTTCATTATGCTAATGTGAGTTGTGAGTCTCTGTGGGCACAGCAGGCAGCAGGTCTAGATTAGACTTTGCCACAGATGCCTTTTGTTTGCCTTGGTAGAGCATCTCCCCGGACTAGGGACCTGGCCAGACTGAAAAATTTTGCTTCACAGTCCTGGGGTTATAAAATGTGAGAATGCAAAAGGACATTTGACACCACCTGGGCAAAGATCGCATTCATGCTGATGTTTCTAACATAATATCCCACAGGTATTTTTCTAGCTTTTATTTACAGCCTCATGTTGGGGAACCTTCTGTGTCACGAGAGGAAATCCAAGTGTGTGCAGAATTAAGTATCAGAAACGAGAGAAAGGACTGAACACTTACTAAGCAATGATTCTGTGTTGTGGATCTAGCCTCTTTCAAAACGTCTTACTCATTTCTCTGAATAAATCTGTTATTCCCATTTTATGGGTTGGGAAGTCAAGGCTCAGATAAATCAAGTTTGCATGAGATCTCTCAACCACAAAGGGGTGAGATTTGGAGATCCAGAACCCGATGTATTTTCTCATTTTTTGTACTATACCATACTCCCTCCACAGGAGTTGCTTTTCTTTGAATTTAAAAGCATCTCCCTGCAACTTTTCAACTGGTCCCTGAAAAATGCCCTGTCCTCGCAAAGGGACTATGATCTCACTCCACCTTCTACTCTTGTGATCTTGCAGACAGCTCTCCTTCGCCCCCTGGTGTCCTCTCTCCACACTGCACCTTTACAGTTTCTGCTCTTGCTTCCTCACCACCTTGGCCAGCCTCTGTAACTCTACTCCAGTCTGTCTAAGTCCCTCCAAGTATGTCGTCCCTGGGGAATATCTCAGGAGGTAGAACCAGAAGAGCTTGCACGTTGGATACTGCTTGCCAACTGTCCCTTTACTATTTCATTACTGATTGACCATCTTGTGGAAAAGGCTGAGGTCTAAATTCCCTATGTGCTGTTAGCATTTTTCCAGCAATTCATTTAAATCCATGGGACCAGGCCAGCTCAACGGACTTCTTCTACCACTTATTTTTAATGTCAGCTTTATCAACCATCCTGGGAACTGAGAAATCGAATTAACTATGTCTTACAGAGGCTAGAGCCATGGCTTTCACATCACATTGACGTAGTTCAAGACATAGCTCCATCCTCTCCACTGTGGGAGTTTGGGTATGACATTTAACCTCTCAGAGCTTAAATTTCTTCATCTGTAAAATGTGTTTAAACCCACCTCATGGGACCCACAGGGTAAAATGAGATCATTCATGTAGAGCATTTAACCCAGTGCTTAGTATAGAAAGTGCTCAAAATGGCAATTATTAATCTTTAATAATTCAACAAATATTCATTAGGCACCTGAGATGCTCAGGTATGGAACACCTGTGAGCAAAAATAATCATGCAAGTGCATACTTACAACCACGGTAACTGCCCACAGGAAAGAACTCACTGGGTTCTATACAGGTGCAGATGGGCAGGAGTGCTCAGGGAAGGCTTCCAGAAGGAAGTGAGGTTTGAGCCGAGGCTTAAACGATGATTAAAAGTTATTTAGATCATAGACCAAGTGGGGAGGAAGAACACCCTGGCGAGACAAACAACATTTAAAAGGACATTGAAATGAGAGAGCACATGATATGTTTGAGAAGCTGAAAGAAGGCCACGGTAGAGGAGGCACAGGCAGGGGTGGAGAGTGGCCCAGACAGGGGCAGTCGAAGGGACTTCTCCCTGAGAGTGATGAGAAGGTGCTGAAGGGTCTTGAATGCGAGGGGTGAGCCTGTGGGGGTGATGTCACTAGATCATGCTCGAGGCTCACTCTGCTTTCAGGGCATGGGGCAGATTGAAAGGGGCAAGAGGATGTGGGCACAGCTAGGAGGCTATTACAGGACAGTGGCAGCCTAGACTAAGGCAGTGGTGGTGGGCATGAAATGTAGGTGATGGAATCAAGAGAAATTGAAAGTAAAATGGACGAGTCTCACTGATGGGTTGGATGAAGACAGAGTGAGGGAAAGGCTCACGCTGGGCTTTCTTGGGTTTGCTAGTATGTGCCTGGGTGGAGAGGGGTCCTCTCACTGGGCTACCTGATGCTGTTATTGGACCTGCTATGGGGTGTGGGGGCAGGGTACAGATGTTGGAGGGGAGAGAATAGGAGAAACACAGGTGAAGGGCACGTCCTTTACCTGTGTGGAGCTGCCACAGTTAGCACTTCATGACCACTTCACGGTAGAATGTGGTGTGAGCAGCTGTAGCGTTATTCTCCCATCCATGCACACACGTCCCTTCCCAAGACCAACACCGACCTGTCCCTGTTGGTGTAGAATGGAAGGATCCATTTTTCACTCAAATGTAACCAAACTTTTGTGGTAAAATTCCCTTCAGGCAAATCCAATCCAATCTGTAAGCTGTTTGATGCGAAGAGTGTGGTATGGGGGTGGGGGCTGATGAGACTGTGGGTAGGTTTTGGAGGGTGGCTCAGGTCCTGGCATGGAAGCCCAAGGACCACCACCACTCAGCATGGGTGTGCTGCTTGGGTCAAGCCCTGCCTGAGTCTTTGCTGTCTTCTCTAGGGCACTATGATCCTGACAAATTTGACTGCGCTGCACAGGGACCCCACAGAGTGGGCCACCCCGGACACGTTCAATCCCGAGCATTTTCTGGAAAATGGACAGTTTAAGAAAAGGGAAGCCTTTCTGCCTTTCTCAATAGGTGAGTTGTAATAGCAGGCTTGTGGGAGTCCAGAATCCCTCTCCCAGCCTCCCCTGCTCTTCTCCTGCAGTCCCCTGCTTTAGCTGGAATGTGTCCAGACAGCCCTGCCCAGTGCCACTCCATCTCCCTATGGTTGCTGCACCAGGACCCCCTGGCTGGGCAGTGCTCAGCCTGTCCTTCCTTCCCACGCCCTCCCGGCCTCCGCTGGAGCTGTCGGCTTCCCTTCTGCTGTCCTCTAGATCACCTGGGTCAGACACCCTGACTCTACCTCTCTCTCACAGAGAGTGGGACATTTGCCATTTTATTGAGTTTTCAAATGTCTCAAGTTCTTTTTAAGGGATGCCCATTCACATAGAAACAGAGCCGATCTATAATAAGGAGAGAGGGAGGGTCAGGGGAACAGGGGTACTTATCCACCTGTGCACTTCAGTCAGTGACTCTGAACACTGCTGGCTTAACTAGATTGGGTTCTGCTTTATGAGCACTGCCTAAAGAAGTCCTTTTGCTTTTTTTTAAATTTTAAATCTAGTTAATACATTTTTCTTTATTTTTTATTTTTTTTCTTTTTCTTTCAGCATATTATGGGGGTACAAATGTTTAGGTTATGTATATTGTCCTTGCCCCACCCGAGTCAAGCTCCAAGCGTATCCATCCCCCAGACGGTGCGCACCACACACATTAGGTGTGAATATACCCATCCCTTCCTCCCCCCTCCCATCTGCCTGACACCCAATGAATGTTATTACTATATGTGCACTTAAGTGTTGATCGGTTAAAACCAATTTGATGGTGAGTACATGTGGTACTTGTTTTTCCATTCTTGGGATACTTGACTTAATAGAATGGTTTCCAGCTCTATCCAGGATAATACAAGAGGTGCTATATCACCATTGTTTATTTGTGGCTGAGTAGAACTCCATGGTATACATATAAATTTTATTAATCCACTCATGTATTGATGCGCACTTGGGTTGTTTCCACATCTTTGTAATTGTGAATCGTGCGGCTATAAACGTTCTAGTGCAGATGTGATTTTTATAGAATGTCTTTTGTTCTTTGGGGTAGATGCACAATAATGGGATTGCTGGATCAAATGGTAGTTCTACTTGTATCTCTTTGAGGTATCTCCATATTGCTTTCCACAGATGTTGTACTAGTTTGCAGTCCCACTAGCAGTGTATGATTGTTCCTATCTCTCTGCAACGAC
The DNA here is from genome assembly GCF_000956105.1 of Propithecus coquereli. NCBI lineage: Eukaryota > Metazoa > Chordata > Mammalia > Primates > Indriidae > Propithecus > Propithecus coquereli. The sequence goes on from NW_012138302.1 coordinate 8,767,675, forward strand.
ACCAACATTTATTGTTTTGGGACTTTTTGATAAAGGCCAGTCTCACTGGAAATAAGTGATATCTCATTGTGGTTTTGATTTTCATTTCCCTGATGAT
>NW_012138302.1:8768636-8784402 GCF_000956105.1 Propithecus coquereli
CTTCCTCAGTGTTTTGTAGTTCTCCCTGTAGAGGTCTTTTACCTCCTTAGTTAAATATATTCCTAGGTACTTTATTTTCTTTGTTGTTATTGTGAAGGGTATTGAGTCTTTGATTTGGTTCTCAGTTTGACTGTTGTTGGCATATAGGAATGCTACTGATTTCTGTACATTGATTTTGTAACCTGAGACTTTGCTGAATTTGTTTATCAATTCCAGTAGTCTCATGGCAGAATCTTTAGAGTTTTCTAGATATAAGATCATATTATCAGCAAAGAGAGATAGTTTGACCTCTTCTGCCCCCATTTGGATGCCCTTGATTTGCTTCTCTGGTCTGATTACTCTGCTAGGACTTCCAGCATTATGTTGAATAGAAGTGGTGATCAAGGGCAACCTTGTCTGATTCCAGTTCTAAACAGGAATGCTTTCAGTTTTTCCCCATTCAGTGTAATGTTGGCTGTGGGTTTGTCATATATGGCTTGTATCAATTTTAGGTAAGTCCCACCTATGCCTATTTTGTTGAGCGTTCTTATCATGAAAGGGTGTTGAATTTTGTCGAATGCTTTTTCTGCATCTATTGAGGGAATCATATGGTCTCTGTTTTTCCTTTTATTTATGTGGTGAATTACATTTTAGATTTGCATATGTTGAACCATCCCTGCATCTCTGGGATGAAGCCCACTTGGTCGTGATGGAGTATTTTTTTGATAAGCACCTGAATTTGGTTTGCTAGGATTTTGTTGAGAATTTTTGCATCTATATTCATAAGGCATATTGGTCTGTAGTTTTTTTGTTGTTGTTGCATCCTTTCCTGGTTTTTGTAACAGGGCGATGTTGGCTGCATAAAATGTATTAGGGAGGATTCCTTCCTTCTTGATGTTGTGGAATAATTTCTTCAGGATAGGCACCAGTTCTTCTTTGTAGGTCTGGTAAAATTCAAGTGTGAAACCATCTAGTCTGGGACTTTTCTTTTTATGAAGGTTTTTTATTGCTGCTTCATTTTCAGAACTTGATATTGGTCTGTTCAGGAATTCTATTTCTTCCTGATTGAGCCTAGGGAGGCTGTGTGTTTCTAAGAGTTGGTCCATTTCCTCCACACTTTCAAATTTATGTACAGAGAGCTTTTTATAGTATTCATAGATGATATTTTATACTCACGTGGCATCAGCTGTAATTTCTCCTTCTTCATTCCTGATGGAGCTTATTAGAGTCCTTTCTATTCTGTTTCTCATTAATCTAGCAAGAGGTATGTCAATTTTGTTTATTTTTTTCTAAGAACCAACTTTTTGTTTTATTAATCTTCCATATAGTTTTTTGTTATTAATTTCATTTAGTTCTGCTCTGATCTTTGCTATTGCTTTTCTTCTGCTGGGTTTGGGGTTGATTTGCTCATCCTTTTCCAGTTCTATGAGATGATTCCTTCGATTTTTTATTTGTGATCTTTCTGTCTTTTGGATGTAGGCATTTACGGATATAAATTTTCCTCTCAGGACTGCTTTAGCGGTGTCCTACAGATTTTGACAATTTGTGTCTCCTTTATCATTTAGTTCAAAGAGCCCTTTTATTTCCATTTTGATTTCCTCTTTAATGCAATGATCATTCAGTAGAAGGTTGTTTAGTTTTTATGACTTTGTGTAGAGATGAGAGTTTCTGTTGAAGTTGATTCCTGATTTTCTTCCTCTGTTGTCTGAGAAGATGCATGGCGTAACTTCTATTTTTTTTTTTTTTTTTTTAAGTTTTTGAGACATGCTTTGTGGCCTGGGATATGGTCAGTCTTAGAGAATGTCCCATGAGCTGATGAGAAAAACATATATTCAGTGTTTTTAGGGTAGTATGCTCTGTAAATGTCAGCCAGGCCCATTTGTTGTAGAGTTCTGTTTAAGTCCATTGTTTCTTTGTTAATTTTCTGTTTGGAGGTCTGTCCTGTTCTGTCAGAGGGGTGTTGAAGTCTCTGGCTATTATGGTGTCGCTGTTTATCATTTTGTTTAGATCACGTAGGATTTGCTTTATGCATCTGGATACACCTTTTAAAAGCTAATTCAGACTTGCTATCTCACTGGGATCCTTGCTCAGCCATGTAACACAGGAGAGAGAGTATTTCATGTATTTGACAAGGGAGAAAATTTCACTCTGTGAGAATGAAGGTTTACTCACAGTCACACAGGTAGGTATTCATGGAGCTAGTTCTTTAACCCTTTTTGCTGACTTCCTGGGTTCAGTTTTGTCATAATATCTGATTCTTCTAGGAGAATCTTGGGTATTTATATATGCTGATATGGCACCATTTTAAACAAGTTTCTGATTGTGCTGTCTGCGATGGGTAAAGAGATAAAGATGAGGGGAACAGAGATGAATTAGACACCACTGGTGGGAAACATAGGCACACAGTACTAATGACATAATCATGAAGCACATTTACATTTATTAAGCACCTTTTCATACATGTTCTAATATTTTATTTCCTCAAAAACTTGTTATAGGAAATAAACAAAATTGAGGCATGCATACATTACCAAATTTCAAGAATATTTAATTACACAGCAAAAACACAAAGTAGCAAAAGCAGCATATAGAATTAACTATAGGGTTTAATGCCTGTTATGTTGTCCAGGGAATTCTCACTAGGACAATGAGGAAATATGGGAAAATGTTCAAAATGTTTTTGTCTGAATTCTGGGATTACATATATTTTTTATTTTCTTCTTTATCCTTTTTTCATGCTTTTTAATTTTTGCAGTGGGTATGCATTACTTAAGGAGAAAATAAGCTAATAAAAATGCACACAGGAGAGATAGTGGTAGTCTGGTGTGGGGTATTGCAGCCCAAGGGGCGAGTAGGACATTCACTCAGGGAGAGGGCAGCGGTGGCCTAGAGCACAAGCAAGATGACGAAGGTTCCATACAGGGTGGCCATGGTAGTGATGGGAGGTAAGTTATATAGAAGGGATACTGACCCATTAAGTAAATATATTGAGATCATGAGAGAACATTAGAAATAGGGAAAGGGAGAAAATAGAGTGAACTCTGTGGTATTGGAATGGAGATTTTCAATAGATACAGAAATATAGATGTAAATATGGGTATATATGCACACATTTGAATATATACTCACATTATATACATACATATATTCCCCAGCTCTGTCCACTGAAATGACCTAGGAGCAACATCTGGAGTGCACTGAGCATGCCTAATGCCCAGATGTTGATTTCTACATGTCATTATGCACTAAAAGGAGCCATGGCTTTTGGAAAAATGGCTGACTCCAGGGCTAGGAAAGAGAAAGTATAAGATAAAACTGGAATATATTGTTGTGCCAAAAAGGCAGAAAATGTCAGTTTGAATGGGCATCTAATGGTCAGATCTGGAATATTTTGAACTTCAAAACTAGTAATGATAGTTACAGATTATAACCACTTGAATGAAAATAGGAATCCCGTGAATCCATGTTGATATGAAGAAATGAATGAATAAATAAGTGGGGAGGAGTACAAGCATTTACTTTAAGAATGCTAGCTAGTTAATGTGGAAGAAATGATGAATTTTAAAAATCATGATTTGGCAACCATCAGTAATAAATATTTGCTCAAGAAATAGCAGTGGAAACAAGTACATAAAAGTTTAATGGGCAATGGTTTATTAACATAGTTCAAAATATTTATTAGTTACAAATAGAAAAAGAATAATTTTTATAAGGGACAACTTGGTAGATATCACTCACTTCAGTGATATTCCTACCAAAAATGCAGAACCTCAAACCTGAATCCAATCATGAGGAAAACCTGGGAGACATTTGCAAAATAACTGGTCTGTAGTCTTTAAAAGGGCTGGAACCATGAAAGTTACATGAAGAATGAGAAATTATTCCAGACCGAAGGAGACTAAAGAGACATGACAGCTAAAAGCAACACGTGACACTGTACTCGAGCCTTTTCTAATAAAGGACATTATAGAGACAACTGGCAAAAACTGAATGGGATCTGAGGATAAGATGGGGTAATTTATCAACGTTAATTTCCTGGCTTGGGTCTGTTGGTTATATTGAGATTATGTTGGACAATGTCCTTGTTTGTAGAAAATATATACTGAAGATTTCATGAATAATGTAGGCAATTTACTCTCAAATAACTCAGGAGAAATATGTTCTATATATTATCTTCGTAATATTTTTGATTTTTGTAACTATTTCAGAATAAAAGCCACATTATGGAAAGTACCATAGTAAAGAACGGTAATAATGTAGGCAATTTACTCTCAAATAACTCAGGAGAAATATGTTCTATATATTATCTTCGTAAGATTTTTGATTTTTGTAACTATTTCAGAATAAAAGCCACATTATGGAAAGTACCATAGTAAAGAACGGTAATGTGGAGAAAGCTAGTTTAATAACGCTGCCACCCAAAAAGTTTTATTTAAAGGTTATCTTTTACTTGTTATTTTTTTTTTTTTTTTAAGACAGAGTCTCACTTTGTTGCCCGGGCTAGAGTGAGTGCCGTGGCATCATCCTAGCTCACAGCAACCTCAAACTCCTGGGCTCAAGCGACCCTCCTGCCTCAGCCTCCCGAGTAGCTGGGACTACAGGCATGTGCCACCATGCCCGGCTAATTTTTTCTATATGTTTTTAGTTGTCTGATTAATTTCTTTCTATTTTTAGTAGAGACAGGGTCTCGCTCTTGCTCAGGCTGATTTCGAACTCCTGAGCTCAAACAATCCACCCGCCTCGGCCTCCCAGAGTGCTAGGATTACCGGAGTGAGCCACCACGCCCGGCCCTACTTGTTATTTTTATTTCATTTTAGAGATAGGGTCTCGCTCTATCACCCAGGCTGGAGTGCAGTGGGCCATGATCTTAGCTTATTGCAGCCTTGAACACCTGGGCTCGTGTTCCTCTTGCCTCAGCCTCCCGAGAAACTGGGACTGTAGGCACACACCTCCATGCCCAGCTAATTTTTTCTTCTTTATGTGGACACAGAGTCTCACTATATTGTTCAGGTTGGTCTTGAACTCCAGGCTCAAGTGATCCTCCCACCTCAGCCTCCCAAAGTGCTGGGGTTACAGGAGTGAGCCACTGCGCCTAGCCCAAGGTCATCCTTTAAATTGTATTATTCTGTATTTCGAAAATTAACCATATCAAGTTAACAATAAGCTATTATACAGCTAGAATGACTATTATTATCTAGGTGACATTTTAAAATACTTTTTTTGTTATATAAATTATTACTTGACCCACTTGGATTCAGTGTGTAGCCCACACAACATATAAAATGAAATTCTCATCATAAACACATATACATTTTCACTAATGCCTAGGGAGGCTGCTTAATTTGCCCCAATCACATGGCTACAACACGGGAGGAGTAAAATTGGACCTCTGTCCTTCTGACTCCAGTTCAGCCACATATAACAGGGAGTGGGATGGGACCAGGGCAGTGCTAAGTGTGAGCTGTGGAGAGCAGGACCCAGTCTCGGGCCTCACTTTAGAAGCAAAGGCGTGTGTAGGGGAAGGACCACCGCGTATCCCAAGGACTACACAAGGAGGGAGGCGTAAGTGGTTCCAATATAGAGGGCCATCCATGCCAATGAGGTCTCCATGATTAAGGAGGACAACGTGGCATAGGGGAAAGATAACTTGTACCTTAGAAACCCTCCTTTGATAGTTACTTAATTATAATTTGGACAGTTTCCTTTTAAGGATTGGAAAACATTAACACAGAGATTTATTATTGTTTTGTTGCCTGCATTTGTTGTTGTTTATTGAGTTTTTAAAGCCCTTAGGCTAGACACCCACTTTGTAGGTCAGCCCACCCTTCCAGTTCTATGATCCCACACCTTCCACCTTCGTCCTGCAACGTCACCTGCCTGACCTCTGAAGGCATTTGGTTTTATGATTCTGGACTTGTGCTTTCTGGGCCTGGGTGAACCCAAGTGGTTGTCAGACTTACGCTGCTGCCCATAAAGGCCTTCCTCGGCTCAGGACTTACAGGTTGTGGTTGAAGATCCCAATCCTTGCTAGGCACCAGTGCCACCTGGGAGGACAACTCATCTTTTGATTTTGTCTTTTAGGAAAGCGGGCGTGCCTTGGAGAACAGTTGGCCAAGTCTGAGCTCTTTATTTTCTTCACTTCCCTTATGCAAAAATTTACCTTCAGGCCCCCCAAAAATGAGAAGCTGAGCCTGAAGTTCAGAATGGGCATCACCATCTCCCCAGTCCAACACCGCCTCTGTGCTATTCCTCGGGCGTGACGTCGCAGGGAAGGAAAGGGGGAAGGAAGGAAGAAGAAATGGCATGTGTTCTGAAGCCACTGGTGACTGCGCAGGTGTGAGGGGACAAAGCAAAAGCAACCCTGAGGAAACATCAGAGGAAACTATCTCCAAATCTGAGCTCTGCTGTCTCCTCCAAATTAGTCTTGGGAAAGTCATTGATGTGCCAAACAATTTAGCTTTTCATCTGGGAGATGAAAAAAGAACAATGATTCCTTCTTTAAAGAAAGTTCTTGTTAAAAATTCAAAGGAAATAGTAGCCTTTAAGTGATTTGCAAGCCATAAAGAACATCATAAGTGTTACAGCTGTAATGTGCCTCCATCTTGCATCCTTTGTTCGATGTGTATTTGCTTCTGGCCTGTTGAGAGAGCTCAGGTCAAAGTCATGCAAAATAGTCTTTACAAGTGGGCCCGGGACAGCCACAGAGGTGAGCCCTAAAGGCTGTCTCATTTGCTCCCACTGTGCTTACTTTATTTTCTTCATGCCTCAGAGTGGTTTTCTGAGAAGTTAGCAGGGCAAGTATTATTCCCTATTGACAGACAGAGAAATCAAGTGTTGTTGAAGCAGTTTCTATGGATGACATAAGGAAACACTACCTTGGCCTTAGATCTAGGGCCAAGTAGAGTGTGTCCTCAATTAACCAACCTGGGAAGCAAGTCTGGGGGACAAATGTGGAAATATTTTCTGTCCTTAAGAGTATCTCTTTGCCTTAAATCTTCCATCAGGTATCGGTTCTCAGGCTGTTTCACATTGGATTTAACTATGTTATAGGTGGGATCTTTTCTTGCAACTAGATTGCAAGCTTTTGATGAGCCCTGGTAGAGTATTTTATAGTAGGGGATCAGAAAGATCACATACCTGCTCAACCCTTCTGGGTTTAGCTGCTGAGGGGAGACAATGCTCATAAAAGAGAAGGCCAGCTAACACTGATAGTCCATGGAGCATTGACCACAATGCCAATGCAAAAAAATGAACAAAACCCCTGGAAAACTAGGCTAACCCCTATAAAATGATCTCTGTTTTCCTCAAAGTGGTGTCTTACTCTGTTTTCTGTTGCTATACCTGAGACTGCATAATTTATACAGAAAAACTTATTTGCTCATGGTTCTGGAGGCTGGAAAGCCCAAAGGCAGGGTGGCACTTTCTGGCAAGGGCTTTTGTACTGTGTTATAATATGGTAAAAAGAGGAAGGGAAAGCAAACACCTACCAAATAGAGAAAGCATGAGGTGCTGGGCTCACTTTATAGCAGCCCACTCTCTGGATAGCTAATGTACCTCCTTGGTAATGACATTAATCCATTTGTGAGGGCCCCACCTTTCTCATTCAATCACCTTTCATTATGCCCCATCTCCCAACACTGCAGCACTGGGGACTAAGATTCAAAAGAAGCTTTGGGAGGACAAACACCCAAATCATAACAAGATGATTCGACCTAAGTAAGTAGCCTAAAACACAACATGCCATGAGCCATGGTGCGTATCCTTTCTGTCTCTTGGGATTAAGAGAAAAGCCAATGCAGTTGGCACTGTGAGAATGGGAAACAGAGAAAAGGATGGGAGCAAGGTGTTTGGCTGGAGCCAGCCTCAGCTGGCTGGGAGAGCCAAGAAAAATGTGTCTGGAAGAAATGGTTGGGTTTTTACTGTGCAGGATGAGGCTTTGGTCCTTCTTGCCTTGTGAAAGAAAAAATGGGGTGAGACCCCCATGCATGTGCACTTTCTTTATAAACCACTGCAAAGTTGCATCTCTAGAAAACAGGCCAAGTGATAGACTGAGAATAAAACCAGTTAAATCAGTCCTTGAACTTGAACTTCCCAAACTTCCAGGACCTTGTCGTCCATTTTTTTTTGCCCAATAAGATCATTCAAGTGGGAGACTCAAACAGAAATTGGTCAAAATACATTATGTGTCTCAGTTTCTTCATCTGTAAAATGAAGGATTTGCTGAAGTCATCTCTAAATTCCATTCCTGCTATACTGTGCATCATCCTAGATGGGCAGGTACACACCCATTTCTAGGGGAGTAAATGTGAAATCACTGGGGACTCATCCTGGCCTAAGGGATGCAATGGGACCCAGGGCCAAGTAGGGTGTGAGCACAATCAGCCAGAAACCTGGGCAATACATGACCTATAATTGATTTTTCTGGCCATATAAAATGTCTCTTTTTTTCCTCAAAGCTTGTTGGATAGGCTCCAAAATATGAGCCCGTTTCTTGTCCAAGCAAGACAGGAAGATTTTGTTATACACACTTTTGTAACTCTGTTACTCCTGCATCTGCTTGGAAGGCTCCAGGGCCCCTTCCCCTCTTTTGTATCAGTGCCTCACACACAGTGTGCAAGCAATATAATGCCATCTACGGCATCGGGGACCAAGAGTGAGTTTTGCCAAATGGCAACCCAGGCTGTGAATCTCCTCTCCACCACTCTCCTACAAAGAGACACAGACACATGCAGGCTGCAGGATAAATTTAAAATGGGTTTGGAGGTTGTGTGGCTTACGGCAGAGAAGAGCAGGACACGCACGATATCCTGAGCACTCAAGGAAGTGTGCCGGGTTGGGCACAGCTGGACTGCATGCGTCAGGGAAAAGTGCAGGTGAGGAACCACCCTCACAGTGCCCCACATATCTGTAGACAGGAGGCGGGGGCTGGCTAGGTCAGTAAGTAGCAGGGACAGCTCCCTGGGTGAGGAAGCAGCTTGGTTAGAACAGGTAACTCCAGGCACCCCTGGTGCCAAGCTCTTCTCCCCTTGAGCTCCCTCAAGCCTGCTGAGCCAGCCTTTTGCTAAGCCACCAAAAGGGATGTGGGGTGCAGTGCTGAGTACTCAGGGTCATGGGGATTTGTCACTGCGCAACCCCTTACTGTGACTACGTGAGCAAGACACTTATATCTGCAAATTCACCATTTTCAGCCTCTAAAACAAAGGTATGAGAGCATAAATGTCAGTATTTGGTAGTGAGGATAAAACTGGAAACCATGAAATCCTGTCTGTGTCACAGATTGACAGTAATGAGATTCAAGGGGGTGCAAGGCAAAAGTGGTTCTATTCCCACCCGCCCACACCCCAACACACTGTGCACTACTTTTCTGCCTCTGAATGAAATTTCAGGCAGGGTCCATCACTTTTCAGGTTACTCTTTCATAACAAATGGTCCTATTCTCACATGTGTTTCTAAGATTTCTTTTGGCCATTACAGTTTGCAGCCCAATAAGGACACACTTTATAGAACTCCTTAGGATAGCTGATTAGCTCCCCCTTCCCCACCCAGTTTCAGAACTGGAAGGTTTCCAGGTGGGGTGGGCAGGGGTTCGATACCTTGTCTCTCCGCACCATGTGCTCCCCGCTTCACATGTGCCCCCACCTCACCCTCCCACCCACGTGCACCACCCTTACCTTAATGTCCCTCTCCCATTCCTGGGCATCTGCTAGTTCAACTCTTCTGGCCAATTATCCCTCCAGGCAGTCCTCTTGCTGGCATCCAAGATGGTCCCGCACTGGCTGCACCCTCGTCAAACCATGAGGGGCCATGCGGTGTCCTTTGAGAGATCCCTCCCTCCACGGCCCCCACTGTGGGCCTCACCCAGCCTCTTGCCTGTAGGAAGTTCCAGGCCTCTGTGTGGGACTGATTCTTGGTACCCCAGAGATTCTGCAAAGCAGAGTTAAAAACTTGAAGTTTGAAGCCTCTCACCTCCTGAGGGAAAAATTGTCATGCCCCAGCTCCATGAGATATGGGTGGGAAGTGAGGAGGACCCTTTTGTCAAAGAAAACCAGAACTGAAAATAGCAAAGTAATGCAACAAAAACGAGTTTTATTCAGGAACTATTGCAGGAAAGAGACCTCAATACAGAACTAGTGCAGTTCCAAATACAGCAAGGACAAGTGGGGATTCGTAGCCAAGGAGCTGGATTGGGGGGACCAGTGGATGGACAATGGCTAAAAGAAACACCAAAGGTGAGGGGGGAATCTTGCTGAGGACAGGCCAGAGTAGTCAGATGCCAAGATTGGAGGACCAGGAATTTGAGCAGGTGTCAAGTGTTGTCTCTAAATGGACACAGCAAGATTCTTCCTACAGCTGGCCATGCAGGCCCAACAAGGACGATGCCTACAGGGCTTAGAGGAGCTGAGTTTGTCACTCCTCACCACAGAAGTGTCCTCTTTCCCTTTTCCCATAACCCTCAGCCATTACATGCCCTCTATGTAGGCACCAGCCTTATAAGATAAGAGTTACAAAAACAGTCTTCTGATGCCCCTGTGGCAGGTCTCACACAGGATTTCCAGTGCCCGACTTTAGGGCTGTGGGCTTAGCACAGCACTTGGCTTGCACTGTTCGCCGTGCAGTGATTGGGACTCCAGCTGAAACAGCGATGAAGAGCCCCACTTTCATATCCTGGTACACATACGATCTCCTGCCCACACAATAAGACCCTAATGAATGTTATTTCTGTGTTGAATGAAGGAATAGATGAATAACCCACAGGATACTTCAGGATCTTCCTGTGTCCCAGGGTCAGTACAGCGAAGAGCAAGCACAGGACAGGACTGTAAGTATGCCCAACACTGGCCTGTAGCTTTGCCGAGCTGTTATACACTTTATGGAGGAGTTCTTTTAATTTTTACTCTATCCCACACCTACGCTGGTGTTTCTGCCATTAAGTGTCAGAAAGTTCCAGGTATATTTTTAATGGAAGATGCTTTGTTTTATTCTGATCAACTTTGTATATATGGCAGCATTCTACACTATGGCTAATAAGTTAACATTTTCGTAATTGGTAAAATTGCATTGTGTCCCTCAATATGCATATAGGGTGGTGGTGTCTCCCTAAGGGTGGGAAAACCACACCTTAGGAATTGTTTCTTCTACTTGGAAAGAGTGCTCCATTCATGAACTCCTCCCTCCTGAGACAGAATCTCTTTACAGTTTCCTTTGCTCTGGGCTGGCCTGGTGGTAAAATAACTTTTTTGAGCCTAGAGCCCAAGAGACTTTAGTGCTTCTGCTCGCTCTTTTGGAACTCTGCTGCCACCATTTAAACAAACCCATGTTACTCTGCTGATGATGAGAAACATGTGGCTCAGTCACTGCCGTCACTGTCCTAGCTGACAGCTGGCCCACCACCAGCGCTGCGCATAAGGGCATCTGACGTGAGCTGGATCCGAGCAAATCCACAAGCTGAATGCACATGCATGAGTGAGCTCAGCTGACACAAGAACTGTCCAAATGAGCTAGCCTCAATTTCCAGCCTGAGATTTGTGAGTTAAATAAATGTTGTGTTAAGCCACTACGTTTTGAAGTGCATTTTTACATAGCAATAATTAACTGGTAAACTCCTTGAGGGCAAGAGCAGTATCTGTCTTCTTAGATTTTGCAACCACAGTAACTGTTCAGAATATGGTAGGGCTCAAGAAACCATGAGTTAATGAACAAAACAGGTAGAATCATTGTGGGTTGGTGCTAGATTGGACCTATCACCAGAAATCAGATCTCTGCCACTTCCCCTCTGTCCTTGTCACCTCACCCCGATGACCTACTTCACAGTCCTGATGCTGACTTTCATTATAATCCTTCAGGAACACAGTGGAGGGGCACAGGCCTGTTCTTACCTCACTGTCTCAGTTCCAGTTCCCAGCTGGCTTCCTGGAACGGGGCCACGTATCCCACTTCCCCATGCTTGTTTCGCAAGAACAGGCTGATGCCCTGGATAAATATTTTGTATTTTCTGGGTCACATTGTGTTTTTGTGCATTCACCATGAGCTATTTGTTCTGCTCTAGAAAGCTAAGAACTATTTTCTTCTTCTTTTGAAACAGGTAAGAAATTAAACTAAGGAAGGAGAAGGGGTCAAATGCCAAGGGTCACTTTCAGGGGCTGGCACTAAATCACTGAGGATGTCTATTATAATAATTAGGGTCGGAACAGAGGCTTCTCTTTGTCCCAATACATCTAAGGTCCAAAGATATCACGGGGCTCTGATGCACACAAAACTCCATTAAAGGACTTGGGGGGTAGCGGGGGCAATCAGATGAACTGGAGGTAAGAGTGCCTGGTAGCTAAGCTGGCCTGAATTCAACTCCTGGTTTTACCATGTATTTCCTTTTGCTTGCAAATTAAACAGGTTACTTTACTTTCCTGAACTCACTTCCTAATCTACAAAATAAAATAACACCTGCTGTTGTAGATATATGATTGGTGACAAGATCCATCATCCCTCCCTGGGGTGTCTCTCCTTGTGGTGCTCCTCCCTGTGGGACGATAATATGTGACCACCTTGACGAATGCAGGAATGGCCATGTGATTGGCCGTGGTCAATAAAATGAGAACAAAAGTTCTATGAGTCACTTCTGAATGCTTAAGGGCCAGCTAGTAGTTCAACATGTTTCTCTTTTCTCTGCCATGAAACCAGCAATGTCCCAGATAAGGGTCTGTCAGCCTATTAGTGTGACAAAGACAGGAAGCAGAGTCGCAGCCTATTCAAGATGGACATATAAGAAACACTTATTTTGTTGTTATCCACCAAGTTTTTGGGATTGTTACTGCAGCATAATTTATCCTAAGCTGTCTGGTACACCTGCATTATAGTTGGTGGGAGAACTAAAGACAGACAGATATCAAAGTAACATGGTGTGCTTGGGATATAATTATATGTAGTTTATTATATATAATAAATGCTGTTATGGTTATTTCAGACAAAGCCTCGAGTTCTGCTACTATGCCGCTGGAGAATTTATTTCTATACTTTTTCTTTTTCATGCAGTTTGATATTTTCCTCACTGGGTTCATAGAACAAGATATTCTTCTCCCTATTGGCTAGAGGATGAGTACAAATTCTTTAGCAGGGCTTCCACATGGTAAAACCCCAGGACGCCACTCGCTTGTAATGTAGGTGGATGGTGCCCTCTGGAGTTGGACCGCGTAGAGCCTGCACAGCTGTATGTGTGGGCCTGCTCCTTTGCTGGGCATATGATGATTTTTGTGACCTGAAACCTGCTCAGCTCTTCAGCTACATCTCTCAGTACTTATCCTGCCAAACTACTGAACTATTAATTCCCTGGATGGTCCAGATCCTTTATCATCTTCATTTCTTTAAATAAGCTATGTTTCTTCTGTAAGAAATGTCTAATTACTTTTGGCAGACTCCTAGTCATCCTGTAAAAGCCAGGTTAAATGTCAGCTCTGCAATGGCATTTTTCTTGACTCTTAGTTGTTCCCCCCTCCATTCCCTGAGAATTTAATTAAGAAGTTTAAATTTCCTATCTCCATGTAATCTCCCAGTTACTCTGAGCTTCTCAGAGGTAAATGTGCCTGGCTCACATAGATTCAGTTCCTAACAGTGTTTCGTGCACAGCAGATGCTCAGTAAATGTCTGTCGCACACACAGTGGGGCGGGGGGTGGGGAGCAAGCACCCAGGTGACATTAATGCTGCAGCATGCCATAGATTTTCTGTGGCTATGCAGCAAGCCCCTCTACCTCTATGTGCCTTAATTTCACATTCTGAAAAATGTGGGCTTTAAAGATTGGTTACTGAGGTCACCTCTACTTTCAAAAATCTGACTTGTGAACTTCCAAAATGATAAAGAGCTCCAAAAATCCACTTTTTCACAAACGCACTGAAAACACTAGCAAATATAGTCCAAATCAACATTTCCAGAACTCTGGAAATTAACCAAAGTCTTGCAACAATCTGAGCATTTGTTAAAGAAGAGGAGCTGACTCTCAGTAAGAACAAGGAGCTCTGTTTTAACTTGGCCTGTTCCTGTTATTCTCTCCGCAGCTCTGAAGTATAAAGCAATAGTCTCACAACTATGGTAGCTGTGAATATCAACCACCAAGCAACCCCTGGAGGGAGCAGAATGGGTTTGGAGCATCCCAAAGGCTCCATTCCCAGAAAACTGCCATTATTTGACCACTCTGGCAGTTCCCTGAAAAGCCTCATTCTCAGGACTTGTCTTTATTTGATGTGACTCAAATCTCATTCTCTGTGTGAACCACGCCACAGGATATCTGTTGAAAAAAATCAGTGACAACTGTACAACATTACAGTAACCGAAGGTGGCAATACCAGTTGGTGCTAACAAAAGGATTAAAAGGAAACCTGGGAGAAGAGATGTCCACTGGGCCTTCAAAAATGCTAACACATTCCTAGGAATCTAGAAGGCCATGCACATGTGAGGGCTGTGTGCATGCCCAGGAAAAGACCTGGGAAGGCCCTAATGGGCTTAATCTCTCATCCCTGGCTGACCTTGAAGGTCCAGGTAAGGGAAGTTAAGTCTAAGAGTTGTAAACTAACCTGCTGGAGTGTTGAGGGTATGACCCAACATACATTCACAGCCCTTTGGGAAAGGTACCAGTTCGAGACATTTAAGGAAACCTCTGTCCAAAATTAGGGGAACTCTATGCTCACAGAGCAGAGAATCCAGTGGCTGCACATGATGAAGAATGGACTAGAATTAGACCAAGTAAGTCTCTAAACAAGAAGCAACAAAACACAACAGTATAATAGATCCTGGCAGAGAAGGAGTCTGATTTCCAGTTTCCACATATCATTTAAAATGCCAACTTTTCAAGAAAAATTATGAATTATGAAAAGCAGGAAACTGTGGCCCATACACAGGTTAAAAAGCAGTTACTAGAAATTGTCTCTGAGGAATCCCATACATTGGATTTACTAGACAAAAGCTTTAAATAAGTATGTTCAAAGAACCTAAAGAAACCATGTCTAAAGAATTAAAGGTAAGCATAAGAATGATTTTTCACTGAATAGAATATCACGATAAGGAGATAGAAATTATAAAAACAGGTAACAAACTAGAAATTCTGAAGTGTACAATAACTGAAATGAGAAATTCACTAGAGCGACTCGGCAGCAGATTTGAGCTAGCAGGAGGAAATCAGTAAACTTGAGGTTTAAGTCAATATTATCTACTCTGAGAAACAGAATGAAAAGAAAAATGAGCAGACTCTTGGAGACAAGTGGGACACCAAGTATCAACAGGTGTATAATGGTAGTACCAGAGGAAAGGATAGAAAGAGAAAGAAAGTGTATTTCAGGAACTAATGGCCAAAAAATTAATAAAAATCATCAATCTGTAGATCTGAGCTCAACAAACTACGAGTAGGATAAATTTAAAGAGATCCACACTTGATTATCCATTTGATAGTCAAGCTGTCAAACGCCAAAGATAACTGTTAAAAGCCCATGAAAGAATCTTGAGAGTTCCATATCCTCTGTAACTTCACAAAGATGTAGACTGTGTCCATTCAAGCTAGATACCTAAATACCAGGCTGCTCAATAGAATTTTCTGTGATGACCAAAATGTTCTTTACCTGCATCATTCAATATTGCAGCCACTAGCCATGGGTGGCTATGGAGCATTTCCAACGTGGCTACAGTGTCTCACAGAACACAATTTTAATTAAAATTTACATTTAAATATCCGATGTGGCTAGCAGCCACCATACTGGTCAACGTATAATAGGTCTAGAACCTTGAATTGCTTTTTTTTTTTTTTTTTT
>NW_012138302.1:8787090-8789687 GCF_000956105.1 Propithecus coquereli
AGACCCAAATGTAGTATGAAATTTGCATTTGCAGCGATTAAAAAATTACTGGGCAAGAATCTAAAAACCAGGTGTCCAAATGAGTAATACTGTAAATGGAACAATGCTCATACTGTTATTTGCAAAAAAAAGGCTAAGAATAAAATCTAGACCACAGCTACAGCCTGCAAGTCAAATCCGGCCTACCAACCATTTTTGTAAAGAAAGTTTTACTAAAACACAGCCATGTCCATTTTGTTTATATTATACATTGTATATAGCTACTTTCTCCCTGTAATGGCAGGGCTGAATACTTGCAACAGAGACTAGGCAGCTCACAAAGCCTGAGATATTTACTAAAATATTTAGTACCTATTCCAGCACAGAAAGTTTGTTGACCCTGGTCTAGACATACTGCTGATAGGTATGCATTTGTTGAACAGTACTAGAACAATTAACTATGGTTGTCACAACATAAGGTATTCAACTACCCAGAATGTAAGATGCTAATTATGTCACAACTGAATTCCTTTTTATATCTGAAACAGTCCTAACATTCTTCTTTTTATATTTGTGGTCTAATATCAAAAAGTATTTCTGAGTTATAAAAAGATTTAGTATGGCGCTGTCCAATAGAACTTTTTGCAATGCTGGAAATATTCTATAGCTGTCCTAATACAGGAACCACCAGCCGCGCGTGGCTACTGAGCATCTGAAATGTGGCTGGTGCAACCAAGAAACTAAATTTTTTATTTTAATTAATTTAAATTGCCACATGTGGCTTGTGGCTACAACACAGGACAACACAGATTTAACACAACTTAACTAAAATTCCAAAGTGGTAAAATGTAAAAATAACCCCAAAATTCAAAAGTAATACCTTTGCAAATAAGAGCTTTGGGCAGAAAGGAACTGAATACCACAAACTGAGCAAGACAAACTCCTTGATCAGCAAACAAAACTCAAACTGATTCCACGTTTTTTCATCACTGCAACGTGTCTTTTCAATGAGGAGGTAAAACTATTATACCATAATATATCTTTTTTTGGCAGAAGCCATGATAATTTTATACTTAAAAGGAAAAATTGAATCATCATTAATTACATTAAAAACTATGTAAACATTAACACAAAATATTCTTTAGCTTGCTTTCTATCAGAAAGTCACCTCTTACAAATGTCACTTTATTCCCCACCCTTAGCATTTCAATCATGCTGTCCAGAAGCCCTTGTTTACAGGAGGTACATATGAGAACTATGACCTCTTCAGAATCTACAAAATTTCTAATTAGTCACTTTTACTATAGCAACATCCTTCCAATAGTCAAATATTCCAAACATTATATCTTCTGTGACATGACAAAATACACGTACGCATTTAATGAAAGAATTGAAGGATAGCAGTAAAGCCTTGTATATATCAAGTCGAAGAAATCACCCTTGTATAGTTCATCATGTGCCTACCTCAAGACTATTTTTATATGGATCCCAAAAAATAATAAAACAAATCTAG
The DNA here is from genome assembly GCF_000956105.1 of Propithecus coquereli. NCBI lineage: Eukaryota > Metazoa > Chordata > Mammalia > Primates > Indriidae > Propithecus > Propithecus coquereli. The sequence continues at coordinate 8,788,583 of NW_012138302.1, forward strand.
ATACATTTTATAATTACATATTACTCGTTACATATTGCTAATTAATTAACTTATTGATACAACTGAAAACATTAAACTAAAATATAGAAAGTCGACTTGAAATTATATTACTCTCAAAAGACAAATGTTTGTTGGAGATGTTTGTGTAATTACATCTTCCAATTATTCAAATGTGCTCCCCCAGAGAGATAGCTAATTCTATACTTTGTTTTCAAAGTCAGCTGGCAAAATTAATTTGATGCATTTTGATTTTAAAATACCTGGTATCCGGTATCATAAACTTCTTTTTCAATCTGGTAGTTAGTTGAAAAGTACAAAATATTTTAAGGGCACTTCCGTTTATGTTTTCTTTTGCAGTTTAATCAGCTGTTGTAGCAGGAACTCTAACAGAGAGATTTCTTCTGGTGTTGGTAATATGCCGTTGCTGTGCTAAGAAAGACCGTGCGGGAGTACACGCGCCAGTGTCTTTGCAAGCACCACCGCCACTCACAAGTCTAGACTCCATCCCCAGTTTCTGGAACGCTAGACTCTGAACAACAACAAAATATAGAGATGTGTATGTGTGTGTACATATACGTTTAACATGACTAAATATTTAGATTTTGCAAAGTGCTTTTCACATAGATAAAGACATTTAATCCTTAAAACAATCCTATAAAGCTGAGGTTTTCCTCATTTCTATAGAAGAAAATAAATAAGTGTTCAGAAGCTGATTAACCTCTGATGTGGTAATGTTAGTAAGAAGGCATAAAACCCACTTTTTTAAGCTACTAAATTTGAAATCATTAAAAACAGTTTAAAATAACTTGTTGGACTTAGGCTTAATTCTAACAATACGAAGAAATTTCAAAGCAAATTGTGTTTGGGCCATCATTCCACCATCAATAGGCAGACATAACACAAAAGAACAGCTTAGAGCAATGGTTCTTGAAGTGTGGTCCCTGAATTAATAAGATTAGCATCGCTGGGAAATGGCTAGAAATGCAAATTTGGGGTCTTTACCCAGACTTATTGAATGAGAAACTCCGCGAGTACAGCAATTTGTGTTTTAGTAAGTCTTCTGATGCATGCTAACATTTGAGAACCACTAGTACAGTTCACATTA
>NW_012138302.1:8789737-8793967 GCF_000956105.1 Propithecus coquereli
AGTTGTCCAGATAATTTCTTTCTATTTTTTAGTAGAGACGGGGTCTTGCTCTTGCTCAGGCTGGTCTTGAACTCCTGACCTCGAGCGATCCTCCTGCCTGAGCCTCCCAGAGTGCTAGGATTACAGGCATGAGCCACTGCACCCGGCCTGCTCTTAATAAACTAGTCACAAAATAATGTGATGCTAGTTGGGGCATTTATTGTACCAGTTGAGAAAGCTAAGCTACATGGACAGAATCATGGGTATCTACCTGTGAGATAGGTAGATACCCATAAGTGAAGTGAGACAGCACTTCACTTTTGTTTCCATCATTGCATATCTGGCACATTAACCTCATTTAGGTGATCATTAAACAAATATGTATCGAGCATTAACGGCAACAGAATTAAACCTTTCCAAATATTGTCCCAGGATACAGAGCACCTGCACTTTTCTAAAAATCAATTTCACTACTCATTTCAACAAACCTCTATGAATTGGGAAATAAGTTGGAATGTTGGAAGAAAGAAATCCCAAAATAAAATAACTTAAAAAAATAGCTTAAACAAGAGAAGCCTGGGCTGGAAGTCCATGGCTGCTCTGGCTAAATGGTGATTTCAGGGACCCAAGTTCCTTCTCCCTTATCATTCAATTGTCTCTGAGGGCTGCCTCAGGCACCTGGCATTCCAGACAGGGAGGGATAAGGACTAGGGAAACATGCCCATGCTTTTAGTACAAACACACTGCTATTCACATCCCATTAGCCAGAACTTGGTTAAATGACCCCCCACCTACTAATTACAAGGGAGTCTGGGAATTACAGTGTTCGGTTTTTTTCCTAGATGATAATGTAATAAGCTAAAATATGGGGTTCCGTTACTAAAGGAAGAAGGGGGAATGGATATTGAGGGATAAGTAGCAGTCTTTAAAAGTACATTATTCAGAAATGTCCTGGATTCTATATTAATGCAAGATGTCAACATTCCAGAGGTGAAATTGGAGACATAAAAAGACATAGGCCCAAATCACTTAATACATCTTTTCATTCACAAAAAATTGCAAGGGAAAAACAAAATTAGAAGAATTGATGCAATCATTTTTCTTTACCAATCTAAATATTTTCAGTCCTTTATTTAAAACAGCAAATAAATGTGCATTTGTGCCCACTAGAAACTCATCATAACAGACACAGAAGCAGAAAGTTTATTTACTTAAAACATTTTACAACTATTATATTGTTATTGGACAATCATTTATTTAAAATAATATCCTAAATACTTACAAAAATAAATCAAGTATTGCTTCTATTTTTCAAGTGTCAAAGTCTTTGCCATAGAAAATAGAAAGGACCTTTTATAAACTAAACATTACATTTATGGAACATCAAGTTTAAGAACTTTACATTGTTTTCTTTTATGGTTTGTGCTTTACAAATTTGCAAACTACTTCGCAACATACAGGTTCACAATAAGAATGTATGCATACAACCATATACACACATTTTTACATAGGAATGTTTCTCATTAAATGTACATATAGAGAACCTAACACAGACAGTTCTGTGGCCTAAAAGCCAAACCCCCCATAGGTCAGATGTGCCCCTACACAGAAACAAGTATAGATGTGGAAACATTATCTAACATTGAAATTAGTACTTCAGTTATCAAAGATGATATCATAATGTCATCAGTTTAATATTTCTAGACAAGACATTAATTCTTAATCTATACTAAATCATAGTTTGACAGCCTTATTCATTGAAAAATAGAATAAACTTCAAATATTTCTCAATACATTAAGTTAATCTCAGGATAGACATCACTGTCATATTTATACACTCTATTTTAAAAAGAGAAAGGAATATTAATCTTAGAGCAAATGCTCAAAATTGAAGATAATTTTCAAATTGGTCTGTGGTTTTACTTCATAATCACTGGGTCATTTAATTCCTTATCAAATAGATAAATTCTGAATAGCTCTTCCATGGTATATGCCTTCAAGCTTCTCTTACAACACAGATGTGTATAAATCATGGTTCATGATGAAATCTATAATGCCTTACCACCCACAGGGTGTCAATCTCACTACATTAACCAGATGTGGAAAGAATCTCACTTCTGATCAGTTCCTGAATTTCTGTATGATTAATCACAATAACACAGAACTTTAAATTACATTAGTCTTGTATAAATACTTATAAATCAAACATTTTAATTCTACTTATCACCTAGAAAAGTGATAAATCAGAAAATTTGCTTTTTCTGTATTAAGAAAAATGAATCTAGCCTTATATTCTCATTCAGAAATTGTATTATGTAAAAATTCCAAGTATAATAATCGAAAATTTATGAGCAACTGAAATGAAAACACTAATTTATTAAAGTCAGTGTTTTATAATAAATTCCATTAAAAGGGAGCTTGAAGAGCTCATAAAATTTCAATTATAAGTATAGAAACACTAAAGGGGCAGATGTCTTCACTAACCAAAATATACCAAAATGCCATCATATTTAGAAAATGTTAAATAGCATGCTAAGATATTTTCAAAGGCTTATTTCATTTCACTAAAAGTCATGGGCAAGCAGACACTAACAAGAACATACGAAAATGCAAATCAATAATTACATCAAAATCTAAGAGGTAGTCAACAGAAGTAACCCTGATAAAACAAAATATCCTGACAGATGCTCCCTAATCTCAAAGACCCAAATGTAGTATGAAATTTGCATTTGCAGCGATTAAAAAATTACTGGGCAAGAATCTAAAAACCAGGTGTCCAAATGAGTAATACTGTAAATGGAACAATGCTCATACTGTTATTTGCAAAAAAAAGGCTAAGAATAAAATCTAGACCACAGCTACAGCCTGCAAGTCAAATCCGGCCTACCAACCATTTTTGTAAAGAAAGTTTTACTAAAACACAGCCATGTCCATTTTGTTTATATTATACATTGTATATAGCTACTTTCTCCCTGTAATGGCAGGGCTGAATACTTGCAACAGAGACTAGGCAGCTCACAAAGCCTGAGATATTTACTAAAATATTTAGTACCTATTCCAGCACAGAAAGTTTGTTGACCCTGGTCTAGACATACTGCTGATAGGTATGCATTTGTTGAACAGTACTAGAACAATTAACTATGGTTGTCACAACATAAGGTATTCAACTACCCAGAATGTAAGATGCTAATTATGTCACAACTGAATTCCTTTTTATATCTGAAACAGTCCTAACATTCTTCTTTTTATATTTGTGGTCTAATATCAAAAAGTATTTCTGAGTTATAAAAAGATTTAGTATGGCGCTGTCCAATAGAACTTTTTGCAATGCTGGAAATATTCTATAGCTGTCCTAATACAGGAACCACCAGCCGCGCGTGGCTACTGAGCATCTGAAATGTGGCTGGTGCAACCAAGAAACTAAATTTTTTATTTTAATTAATTTAAATTGCCACATGTGGCTTGTGGCTACAACACAGGACAACACAGATTTAACACAACTTAACTAAAATTCCAAAGTGGTAAAATGTAAAAATAACCCCAAAATTCAAAAGTAATACCTTTGCAAATAAGAGCTTTGGGCAGAAAGGAACTGAATACCACAAACTGAGCAAGACAAACTCCTTGATCAGCAAACAAAACTCAAACTGATTCCACGTTTTTTCATCACTGCAACGTGTCTTTTCAATGAGGAGGTAAAACTATTATACCATAATATATCTTTTTTTGGCAGAAGCCATGATAATTTTATACTTAAAAGGAAAAATTGAATCATCATTAATTACATTAAAAACTATGTAAACATTAACACAAAATATTCTTTAGCTTGCTTTCTATCAGAAAGTCACCTCTTACAAATGTCACTTTATTCCCCACCCTTAGCATTTCAATCATGCTGTCCAGAAGCCCTTGTTTACAGGAGGTACATATGAGAACTATGACCTCTTCAGAATCTACAAAATTTCTAATTAGTCACTTTTACTATAGCAACATCCTTCCAATAGTCAAATATTCCAAACATTATATCTTCTGTGACATGACAAAATACACGTACGCATTTAATGAAAGAATTGAAGGATAGCAGTAAAGCCTTGTATATATCAAGTCGAAGAAATCACCCTTGTATAGTTCATCATGTGCCTACCTCAAGACTATTTTTATATGGATCCCAAAAAATAATAAAACAAATCTAGATACATTTTATAATTACATATTACTCGTTACATATTGCTAATTAATTAACTTATTGAT
>NW_012138302.1:8803212-8805064 GCF_000956105.1 Propithecus coquereli
TGGTTTATGGTATAAAATATATTTCCTTCTGTTACACCTGGTCAACAAAGTTTGATCAACACTGTTCTAAACATCTTATCATTAGCTGAATTTCAACTCACCTTATTATACCAAGCAGAAACAATGAGTTTTTCTTCATATTCACGGAATTTTGCTACTTTACATTCACTCTGGAAAAAGATATGTGGACTATTAAAATCCCAGAGATCACCCCAAATTACTAAATGCAGAATCATTTCTTCACTATGCTCATTGTTGAGAGAATCTGAAGAATACATTTGTAAAGCACATAAAGTAAATAAAATGTAAATTGAATGATGCAGAAATGCATGCGTAACACCTTTAGGAAAGAGTAAGATTTATGACTAATGAACCTTTATTTCAGGAATTTTGCTGGTAAAACAGAATGATTTAAACAAACATACATATGCGTGCACACAACTAGTGATTCTTATGCTAGTGTCCCCCAAATCTAGACAAAAAAATTAACAACTGGCTTAGGTAATGAAACAGAGCTACACTTATGGAGAAGTCAAAACTAAGGAGAAGGACATAGCAAAAAATATCTAGGAAAATTTTTTAAAATCACCTACAAAGCCTAGCACAAATTTTTCTCTCTCATTTCTTGGTGGCCTGTATACTAGATTGCCTGTGGCCATATTTATGTGCCACCACAGAGAATGATATCCTTTTCTTAATTACTCTAACACAGTTAATTTTGTAATTTTGTTGAGCACCTGATGAGCCAGATGGTTTGGCTCTTATAAATATTATAATCTTAAAACACTTGAATCTTCCCTCAGCAAGATGCTCATGATACAAAAAGTATTAGGAACCAAGCCCCAAAGAGGCAGGGCATACCCTTCTTCTGGCTCACATCCACTGCAGACGCAGACTCTAAGAGAGATAGCAGTCAGAACGGCCTCTTCTATTTACATTACGTCTCTCCTTTTCTTTTTGCAGTGTGTGTACAGATGAATAAAAATAAATTAAATGCCTGTATCCTACAGCATAACTGAAGCTTTTCCTCAGGGCCTTATGGTTTTGGAGGCACCATTTTGTCTACATACTTGTTGGGGATGTACATTTCAAACATTGGCAACAGTGTACGTTTTCATTGTTTTCCTCTGGGAAGTAATCAGTCAGAACAACTTAGACTTCAGAGATTATCCAGTCCAAGTCTCACTATTTTATAGATGAGGAGCTGGAGGACCAGAGAGGAGAGGCGACAATGTTAAGAAGTTACCAATAAAGCTGTAATCCTGATCTGGTTTATGTAATATTTAATGCTGTGGTACCAAGACATAAGATATAGTCTTTGACCTCAAAACACCTCGATTTGTGCCAAAAAGAAAACCAATGCTGTTGTGGAATGAATTCATGAATTCAAAGTACGTGGACCCACTATGGAGAGATAACTACTTTTTGCTAATGAATACAGGGAAAATTTTATAGAGGAAGAGATATTTGAGTTAGATCTTGAAGAATTATTAGCATTTCTTCAGACAGGTATCCCTACACAGTGCTTTTGACAACAAACAACACAGCCAGGACAACCACCAACAGCAAGTGCACATCAGGTTGGTGTGTACTCTGGATGTAGGAAGGACAGGGTGTTAAAGTCTTTAAGTCTTTAAATGAAAACATTTCCACCACAGTTCATATCTACTTGCTCAGAAATAATACCAAGAAAAAGGCATATGAATAGAATGTGTGTCTTTGAGATATTATATAACACTCCTAGTCGATTTAAAAAGAAACCAACTACCATTTATGAGAATTTCAAGGCCAGTATACAGAACTCAACATGGCTCTGCAATTATGCACAAGTTATTAAGAGGAAGTATATATC
>NW_012138302.1:8808029-8809243 GCF_000956105.1 Propithecus coquereli
TAGAGAATATATGCATCAAAAAAAATGCACTATTAAGAAAATACACCAAAATGTTAACAACAGTTGTTTCTGGGAACCTTTCTATGTTTTATATTTTCTACTGTAAACATTTGTACTTTTGTAACTGGAAGAAACTTAACTGTGGCAGAGAATGCCTGCATGTTTACCAAGGCTATTTGTCTTTCCTCCCCAGAAGTTAGGTGTGACCATGTGCCTGAGCTCTGTCCACTGAAAGGGGAGTAAAAGCTAGTTACCCTGTTTTCAGGCCTGAAATTACACATCTCCCATGCAGTCTACACTGTTTCCTCATCTCCTAGTTGGACAATGTCAAGTGGAGCCCCTGTCAGCTTAGGACTCCGCATGAGTGCACGAAGCAGAGCCCTTCCCCACTCAGGACTGCACTGAAAGTGATCAAGGACAAAACTTCTATCTTGTTAAACTTTGAGTCTGACGAACATAGATAAATATTTAACTATCTAATCTAGACAAAATGCTAAAACAATTTCAAACAAGTTTAAAAAAGCTAAATTTTCACAAAAGGTAAAATGTTCATTTTGCTAAGACTCTAGAAAATTTTATTCTTAGCAAATTTGCTAAGATTCTAGCAAATAAAAATTTAAGGCTCAATTTTGCTAAAACCTGAAGATTCCATACATTATAGCAGCCACTTTCTCTAATGAGGTCACTACGATCAATATGTAAACTGTCCCTATAATCTATGTGTTTATTTTTTCTGACACCCATAAGTGAGAATACGAGGACTGATGTGGAGACATCCCGGGAACCTGACAGGCAAGGTAAGGCTGCTGAGACCAAAGTGACTAGATGCAGACATGAGAACAACAGTATGACCAGGTGAAAAAGGCCTCATCAGAACACGGCCCACGAAGGCTTGAGTTCTGAAAGATATGTTACTCACATTCCTGGCTTTCTCCAAGTACATTTTATATCTTTCCTCCATTGCTTTCATATCTTCATCTTTCTTCTGAAGAGCAGCTTCAAGTTCATTGATCTTTTGCACTATCGGTGAAAATAAAATGAAACATGATCTGTTACTACCTATTTAAAAATACTCCATCCTCACATAAAGAATGAGACTTATCACATTTATTTTCTAAAGACTAATAATAGAACTTAAAAAAGAAGCCTTTATTTCTTCTTTGTAGTTAATTCTTATCTAAAAGTTTTGAACTATAACCAATACATTCTCAATT
>NW_012138302.1:8809293-8810627 GCF_000956105.1 Propithecus coquereli
ACCACAGTTCATATCTACTTGCTCAGAAATAATACCAAGAAAAAGGCATATGAATAGAATGTGTGTCTTTGAGATATTATATAACACTCCTAGTCGATTTAAAAAGAAACCAACTACCATTTATGAGAATTTCAAGGCCAGTATACAGAACTCAACATGGCTCTGCAATTATGCACAAGTTATTAAGAGGAAGTATATATCGACTTTAAGAATAGCATCAAATCTCACCATGGCATTAAAAATAGTAGTTTTGTAAAACACTTTGCAAAGGAAACTAGAACATGCCCAATTATAAAATCTAAGAATATACAATTTCATACTGACATACTTACCAAGCTCTTAAGAATGATATAACCATTAGCACAAAAATACCTTTAAAATGCAAAGACTCAGCTAACTAATGAAAGCATGATGTTACTAATATAACTTTGCATGATTAACAAATTTAATTTAGGGTCTCACTGGGATTCAGTGAGTACTTCCTTCTCCCAGAGATTCCTACTACGTTTGTTGAGGTACAGGTGAAGAACTGGGAGAAGGTAAGAAAAATGTGGTTAACTGAGTGAACACACTGCCTTTTTTAAAAGGTAAAGCTCAGTTTTTTTCTTTTTTCTGAATGAAACCACATTCACATAATTTTTAAAGCAGCATTACAGCAGGACTCTATTAGAAAGTCAGGGATATCCACACGACTGGCTGTCACAGAGGGAGAGACAATGCAGCATAAACTGTGCAGAAAACAGTCCAGTGAGCTAGTGAGATGCTTCATAATAAACACACCGAGTGCTCGAACATGACATTTTTAACTACTTGTGAAATTTGATCATTAATGGCAAATATATGACAGCAGCTAATTACCAGGATTCTACAGAATAATTAAGGGGAGATGAGTGAATATGGATGTTTTACCTCCAGAATCTCAATTCTTCTCTCTTTCTCTGCCAACTGCTTTCTAAGTAGCATTATTTCAGCTGATGCTGGATTTAATTTGGGATCTAAAGTTTTTATTACCTGTTTAAAGAAAAAAATGTTATGTTCACTTTATCTTTTTTAAAGTATCGAAAACATAAGAATATGTTCTATAAAAATTGTGTAAATAAAGTGGAAAATAATCCGCAAAGTGATCCAGAGCTATCTCTAGCTTTGTTTACAACCTAATTGGAATAACCAAAAAAACGTATTCTATAGACAAGAAATGGTATAAATATTCAGCATAAAAATGGGAAGATCCCCATCCCAAAATCAAATCTCCTTTCTCAAAGGCTCAGGACTTAAGGATAGTTATTTAGCCTTTTCAATGCTCAATTCTTGAGAATTAAGGTCTTGAAATAACC
>NW_012138302.1:8810677-8812296 GCF_000956105.1 Propithecus coquereli
TTACCAAATAGTGAAAGGAAGGAAAGAGCGCAGATGAAAAGTATGGTGGCATGAAAGCACAAGGCATGTTTGAGGAAGAATGACTAGTGCTGTGTGGTGAAGCCGCGTCCACATGTGGGAAGCTTATAAAGTGCTATTCCCTTGTATTAAATAAGAATAGATAACAGTAGATCATGGCCAACTTATTTTACCTATTCTAGCTGATTAGAATAACCCAACAGAACCATATACATCATGAAAAGCTACTCTTAAAAACATCCCACTGATACTAACAATGACAAAATAAAACACATTTCAAATTACTTTATGCTATTTTATCCTTGGTAGGACAGAGACAACTAATGATGAGTATTCCCTGGATTAAAAAACACACACATATACAGTAAAAGACACACCGAGAGGCTTTAAAGCATGTTAAATACCGAGTACTAGAAGCATTTAATTTCACATTACACAGATATTCACATTTCTCCAGAAACCCTTTATGGGAACAAATTAAATGTTTCTTAAAGCTAAAATAAGGCAATTTTTAAATATTTATGAATTGTTATGCCTACACTTCATGTATATCAACTTAAGGCTGATGAGTCACAAAATCGATTTAATGGATTACGACCAATGTCTGAAAAAAACAGAATATGACAGAAAATACTGGGTGTAACACACACAGGGTAACTTTTGTTTTGGTCATATATATAAACTTGCTATGTCGTGGTTTATGGTATAAAATATATTTCCTTCTGTTACACCTGGTCAACAAAGTTTGATCAACACTGTTCTAAACATCTTATCATTAGCTGAATTTCAACTCACCTTATTATACCAAGCAGAAACAATGAGTTTTTCTTCATATTCACGGAATTTTGCTACTTTACATTCACTCTGGAAAAAGATATGTGGACTATTAAAATCCCAGAGATCACCCCAAATTACTAAATGCAGAATCATTTCTTCACTATGCTCATTGTTGAGAGAATCTGAAGAATACATTTGTAAAGCACATAAAGTAAATAAAATGTAAATTGAATGATGCAGAAATGCATGCGTAACACCTTTAGGAAAGAGTAAGATTTATGACTAATGAACCTTTATTTCAGGAATTTTGCTGGTAAAACAGAATGATTTAAACAAACATACATATGCGTGCACACAACTAGTGATTCTTATGCTAGTGTCCCCCAAATCTAGACAAAAAAATTAACAACTGGCTTAGGTAATGAAACAGAGCTACACTTATGGAGAAGTCAAAACTAAGGAGAAGGACATAGCAAAAAATATCTAGGAAAATTTTTTAAAATCACCTACAAAGCCTAGCACAAATTTTTCTCTCTCATTTCTTGGTGGCCTGTATACTAGATTGCCTGTGGCCATATTTATGTGCCACCACAGAGAATGATATCCTTTTCTTAATTACTCTAACACAGTTAATTTTGTAATTTTGTTGAGCACCTGATGAGCCAGATGGTTTGGCTCTTATAAATATTATAATCTTAAAACACTTGAATCTTCCCTCAGCAAGATGCTCATGATACAAAAAGTATTAGGAACCAAGCCCCAAAGAGGCAGGGCATACCCTTCTTCTGGCTCACATCCACTGCAGACGCAGACTCTAAGAGAGA
>NW_012138302.1:8812346-8812869 GCF_000956105.1 Propithecus coquereli
TGAGCATCTTATTAAAATTATCTTATCCTTTGACCTAATAATTCGATTTCTAGAAAACCAAGGTTAAGATAATAAGCCAAAATAAAGGGAAAGCTTTCTGTACAAATATGTTGCCTAAAGTTTTCTAGGAAAAAAACAATGAAAATGAAATGAAAACAAAGTATTCCCAACAGGATCATGATTAAGTAAACTATGCTATATCCCAAACAAGTGAATATTATGTAGGTATTATTTTACCTCTTCAAAGTCTGCTCCATAAATGTGGTGCCTGTCTAGTTCACTGCTGTATTCCCAGTACTTAGAGTAGTTAAGTGCTCAGTAATTAAGTGCTCATACAACATGATAAAATATTAAGTTTAAAACCACAAATTATATATCTATATCTATATATATGTGCATGCACGTGTGTATGTTATGATCACTAATCGTAGAGAATATATGCATCAAAAAAAATGCACTATTAAGAAAATACACCAAAATGTTAACAACAGTTGTTTCTGGGAACCTTTCTATGTTTTATATT
>NW_012138302.1:8816680-8818682 GCF_000956105.1 Propithecus coquereli
TGAGGTATACTATTGAAGTAGTACAGATAGAAATCACCTTACGATATACATGATCAATTGATAGGCTCCAAGTTGGCGAAATCACTGCATCTGTTATGCAGATATATACGGTATTTAAGGGTACCCTTAATGATAAGGGTGACACTTTCAAATGCGAGATTAATTTGGGCATTAGGACCTATTAAAGAGAATCCATACACAGAAGAATTGTTATAATGTCCAAGTTACTTACACTTTCGCCTTCAGACTTGGAGCCTTGTTCCTGTAAAGACTTCTGGAGGTCTTCAATCTGTTGCTGCAATTCTCGGATACGCTCTTTGCTCAGCCTATTTGTAAGATAAGTCATATGTACTTATTTATATTGACAGTCAAAATAGTTAATGATCTATAAAGGTGCATTCATGCAATTTAACTAAAAAAAAATACATTTGGTACCAATATCAAATGCAGAATTATCTGTGACTAGGTAAAATACATAGTAAGTAAGTTACTTCTAAGGAAATACTTAAAAAAAGACGACTTTCTTCCTGAAAGCATGTATGTCTAGACACATTTCAAAATTTAAGGTACTTATATGCCAGTGGCAAAAACATTTCTGCACTATCCTCAGTGATAGAAAAATTAGAAAACCAGCTCAATTGTCCTACATTTGTATTTTTAATGAATGGAAACTAAGTTTCCTCTTTCTGTTTCAGATTTCACAGTGTATTGGGAGAAGAGGAAGGTCACCATTTTTTCAGGGATTGGCACTAGCAACTAGTTCAGATTTTAATTTGGCAAAATCCTATTCTTTAAAACTCTGTTTAAGAGCTACCTCCACTGGAAGTTACCAGTAAGAGTAGCGTGCACTCTCTCTCTCTCTATATATATATATGCATGTATGTATATCTTCACCCACATATGTGACATACATCCACCTGCCTGTTATAATAGTACATTGTAACAGTTGTCATATAACATAGTAATTATCTATTCACATGTCTATTGTCCTATATTAATCCTCTAAAAGCTGAAACTTAGTATCTCCAGTGCTAATAACTAGTATTGAACTGTACAGGATAGTAATATTTAATGGTCTCTTAGGAAGCTAAAATGTCATTCTTTTTAAATCACAGTTAATGTAACAATATACAGACAAATTGGAGACAAAGTTCAAGTATGTCTAAAATTTCTGATCGTCTCTAAGATTCAATAAAGGCTGGATAAATAAATCTAAATACCTTTATTAAGTACACCATTTATAAGAGGCAGGTTAACATAGAAGCTAAGAGTAGATACACAGCAATCGATTGACGCAGAGTTCAAATGTAGGATCCAGAATATACTAACTGTATAATGTTGAGTAAGTTAGTTAACCTCTTTGTATCTCAGCTTCCTTATCCATAGAAAGAGATAATCATAGTCACTACTTCATAGAGTTATTGTGAGGACTTACTGAGTTAATACCAAAAAAATACTTAGGAAAGTACCTGGTACCTAGCAAGCACTACACAATGTTACATATTTTTATTATTATAACAAGTTTTGAGCACATGATCAGTACCAGGTAAGCACACCATTTGCTTTAAGCACATTATCTGTAATCTTCCCAACAACTTGAATTCGTGGCTGAAGACACTGAGTGTGAGTTTAAGTAACGTGCCCAGAAACACTGTTGGTAATTTTGTTGAAAAATTACAATAAGCTGAATTAGAAGTGGGATTCAAATTTGACTCCACAATCCGTGTCCTACCTATGCACCAGACTGTAGTAGAAAGCCAAACTGTCATTTATTCATTTCTTAAACTTTCTGTTAGTTGTGCAGATATCTAAATACAATTCAAGAATAAGCAACCTTAACCAAGTCTGCTAAAATTAATGGATCATCCATGTATTTTATAATACTATGATTGAAATGAATCACTTGACTTCTTTCATAGAGTGAAACGTACAGTGGTGAGAGACTACCAATAAAAAACATTCAAACTACTTCTAGGTAATTCTAATTACTTTAACTACAATA
>NW_012138302.1:8818732-8819750 GCF_000956105.1 Propithecus coquereli
ATCTGAAATAATTTTCATTCACATTTCCACAGTGTAAATTTTATATTTTACAATGTTTGATACTCCTATATATCAATCAGTTCATTTTATTAGATTTATTTTTTTGCTTTAAGATTGTATCATTTATTAATGACTTCAGAACTAAAATTACCATGGTTCTTATTTGCAATGTATGTATCTATGTACTATGCAAAAACTTATACATAGTTCTTGTGTCCTTCAACTTAAAAGGGCAAATCCTTACGTGTACTGCAGTCTGTTATAAATACCTACCATTTTGATTTATATCTGGCTGAAGATCTTCAATGAGCTCTTGTTTCTTCTGTAATTCTTCATGGACCTCTGTTAGTTTTTCCCTAAGTGGTGGAAAGAGCATGGAGCTTGGAGTCAAACAGACCTAAGAATGAAAGTGGTCCCTGCCACATAACATTTGTGGACTTCAGGCAAGTCGCTTTCTGACTCTTAGGTGCCTCACCCGTGAAATGGGAATACTACTTTCCTAACTATAGGGGCTGCCATGAGGATGTAAACTGCCTGGCACAAGGTGGGTGCCAAAAATGTTAAATTACTTCCCTTGCCACCCTGACTTCCTATGAAAGTAAGAGAAAATATTTTATAGGTGTAACATCCCACATAATCTAGTTGTGATAGTAGTTGTGTGCTTTGTTAAACTCTTGAAATGATATTAGCAACTAAAAAATGTAGGAGTTTGGGATGGTTCTCAGGCAAGCTGAACCTTCTAGCATGTTTTTCTTTTCTCTTTTTGGTAGCAGTGGTAAACATTCAATTAGCACTAGGGTATTTGCTTTCATAAACAAAATCAGAAAAGGATATTAACTTTAGAAGCTTCACAACCCTGCCCCTCTCATATTTGAAATGAAATACCAGTTTTACTTACATATGAGCTTCCAACTTCTGCTTTAGTTTGCTGGACTATAAAATTAAAAAAAGTTGTTGTAAGATGACTATCTTGACAAAAGTAAATTTTCCAGACATCTAAATCTCTTTACCTCCTTTT
>NW_012138302.1:8826774-8829999 GCF_000956105.1 Propithecus coquereli
TTTCAGTATTTTGACTATTAAAAAGAAGTTTCTAAATCTAATGAAATTCACCTGTTTGGTTTAGGTGATCCTGCTGTACTTGGGAACAACGAAGCTCTTCATTGGTTTCTTTCAGAGTATCACGCTGCTCTATTAGTCTCTAAAAAAGAATTGTTGATATTAGGAAAGTATTTAATTCTGCCCATAAGCAATGTACTTCACACTTACAATAATTTATCTTAACAAGTTAGTATGATAATTGTTTAGTTAATTAAAAAATACAATGTTTTAATTTTAAGAGGCTCATTTTCTCTTGCATAAGTTACATAAACAATAGTCTTTATACAACATATGGCTTGTAATTTCCCCATCAGATAGTTTAGCTTTGAAGAGAATGAATGCAATTATGCCAGAGAGTACAAATTTGCAACTGTAAGGTAATAACAGAGCTTGGACTTCAGAGGCATAAGGTTTGAATTCCATGGTTTGAATTCCAGTTTCACCACTTCCTAGCTATATTATCTTGGGCAAGTTAACCTTTTGGATTCAGTATTCATATCTTCAAAACGGGAATACTGATACACAAATCCACGCATTTGTGTTTTGAGTAACAAATAAGGTAGTTTGTCAAGGATCCAGAATATAGTTTGGTGTGTAAGAGATGCTGGAGAATAGTTACTTTTTTTTACAACTGTGAAATTCAACAGCAAGAAGGATAAGTAGCATCCTGGCAATATGAATTTATGAAAAAACATCATTGCCTAAGGACAGCATACTATTAATAGTACTTCATATCACTGACTACTTCATTATACAGCTTACACAATGACAAACTTCTATGTTTTGGATAAAGACTCACATTTAAGTCATTTTTTCCAGAAGCTGAAAAGTATTTCTGAATGTAAATCACATTTTAAATGTTGTATTTCAAGTCAATAAATAAAACCCTAATTAGTCCATTATGTGGTCCAAATCAGTAAATTGGCAACTGATTCAAGGGGTCCTTAGGTTGGAGTTCACAGATGCCCCAGGGATCTCGGAACCCTTTAAGTTATAACTAAGGGCAAGCACAAAGACTTGTGTAAATCTGCTCCTCCATGAATGCAATGCAGACACTAGCAAATACATCAACATCAATTTTTTCAGAACTCTGGAGATAAACCAAAGGCCTGCAATAATCTGAGGAGCATTTATTAAAGTAAGCCTGCTAAATCGTGGTTAGAACAGTAAGCTTTTTGTTCTTTTAACTTGCCTTGCTACTATTCCCCTCTCCACAGCTCTAAAGTAGTCTAGAAAACCAGCAGCCTCTCAATCACCATAGCTGTGAAAAACAGCAACTTTAGCACTAACAGAAGGGGCAGGATGAATATGGAGCTTCTCTTAAAAAGCCCATCTTCAGAGAATTGTCACTATTTAACCTGTCTTGCAGCTCCCTGAAGAAACCTTTATATCGGGACTTTTCATGACTTGACCCGATTCAGTGGTTACTCTACAGGAAAAGCCCTACAGTATTCCCACAGCATTTGTCACAATCGTCAGCAGTTGTTTACCACCACAGCCGCTGAAGGCTGTGATACCAGTTGGGGCAAAAAATAGCCTGGTCAAAAATTTACAAGAAAGATCTGAGGAACAGGATGCCCACAGGAGGCTTTGAAAAACTCTGACATGTTCCTGGAGATCTAAGAGGCCAGCTATGTGTAGGGCTGTGTACATGCCCAGAAAAGACATGAGAGGACCCCAATGTCTCAGCTCTAGATAAACTGTATGCCCTGTGCAAATAGGAAATAAAGACGAAGGCAGAGTTTTAAACTATCTGAACAATAAAGACGTTTTCTAACACACACACTGAGTCCTCTGGCAAAGGCTGTGAGAGTTACTGGCTCAACACATTCATGATAGTCTCTGAGCAATCATGAACTAACCATAAAAGTAATTGAGCGGAGACTTCCATGGCTATGCAATACAAAGAATACAGGCTTTACAGAATTGGTCCAAAAAAGTCATTTTAAAAAATGAAAAACAGCAATAACAAACCCTGAGGTTGGGAGAAATCTGATTTCCAGATTTGAAATGTTATATTATTTTAAATGTCAGATAGTCAACAAAAATATAAAGCACAAAAACAGGATAGCCAGGGGGAAAAAAGCAGTCCACAGAAACAGCAAATAAGGTGATCTAGTGGGTGGATACACTACACAAAGTGAGTTATTATAAGTATGTTCAAGTTTAAAGAACTAAAGCAAACCATGCATAAAGAATTAAAAGAAATTATGACAATTTCTCAATACAGTGTAAGAGAATTTATAAAAAAGAACCAACTAGAAATTCTGAATTGAAAAATACAATAAATAAAATAAAAAATTTACCAGATGGACTCACCAGATTTGAGCTGAAGAAAAAAAATCAAGAAACTTGAAAATAAGACAACTAAAAGTATCCAGTCAGAAGACTAAAAGAAAACAATTAAAAATGAAGAGAGATTCAGAGATCTGTGAAACACCATCAAGTGTACCAACATATATATAATGGGAAACCCAGATTGAGATAAGAGAAAAAGAGAAAAAAGAATATTTGAACAAAAATGGCTGAAAACTTTCCAAATTTTATGAAAAACAATCTACACGTCCAAGAACTTCAATGGACTCTAAATACTATAAACTCAAAGGGATCCACACCTAAACACATCAGAATCAAACTGTTTAAAGACAAAGACAAAGGGAGACTCTTGAAAGCAGCAAGAGAATAATGCATCATCACATAAAAGCACCCTTAATAAGATCAATGGCTGACATCTCATCAAACAATGGAGGCCACAACACAGTGGGAAGATATAAAGTACTACAAGAAAAAGACTGTCAAACAAGAATTGTATATCCAGCAAAATATCCTCTAATATGAAGAGGTTAAACAAACAAAATAAAACAGAGAATTTATCATTAGCAGACCTACTCTACCAAAAAAAAAAAAATACACACACACACAGACACACACGCGTGCGTGCGCACACACACACACACACACAAGTCCTTCGAGTTGAAATAAAAGGATGCTAGAGTGTAATTTGAATCCAAACAAACAGCACCAGCAGAGGTAATTATATACATAAATATGGAAGACACATTAGTGTATTTTTTACCTTTTCTATTCTTCAATCTGATTTAAAAGACAATAACATAAAGCATTAATTATAAAAATGTGTTAAGTACATAGTGTATAAAGATATGATTTGTATGACAATAACAGCAC
>NW_012138302.1:8830858-8831792 GCF_000956105.1 Propithecus coquereli
CATGTATCATAATTAACTAATTTTTAACAAGGGTGCCAAGACAATTCAATGGAGAAAGAATAGTTTTATCAACAAATGGTACTGGAACAACTGGATATCAACACACAAAAGAATAAAGTTAGATCCCTACCTCACATCATAAACAAAATGGATCATAGGCTAAATACAAGAGGCAGAACTATAAAACTCTTAAAGGAAACCACAGCAGATCACTGTACCTTAGGTTACATAATGGTTTCTTAGAAACACTACCAAAAAAGCACAAGCAACAAAAGAAAAAATAGGTAACTCTGACCTCAACAAAATGAAAAATTTGCAATGCAAACAATACCATCAAGACAGTGAGAAGCCAACACATAGGAGAAAATATATATTTGCAAATCACATATTTAACAAGGGATTTGTATCTAGAATACAGGAAGTTGGTACAATAACTCAATAACAACTCAATAATAAAAAAGCAAATAACCTAAGTAAAACATGGGCAAAGGATTTAAAGAAACATTTCTCTAAGGAAGATATACAAATGGTCATGTACATAAGTACATAAAAAGGTGCTCAACATCACTAGTCATTAGGGAAATACAAATCAACTACGGTGATATACCACTTCACATCCACCAGCTAAAATCAGAAAGATAGGTAATAACAAGTGTTGGCAAGTATGTGAAGGAAAGGTTAAACATAGTTACCATATGACCCAGCAGTATCATTCCTAGGTTTTTATAGTCAACAGAAATGAAAACATATCCACATCAAAACTTGTGCATAAATACTCACAGCAGGATTATTCATAACAGCCAAAAGCAGAAACAGCCCAAATGTCCATAAACTGGCGAATGGATAAACAAATGTATATCCATACAATGGAGCATTATTCAGCAAGAAAAAGAATAAAGCACTGATACATGCTACAACATGGATGAAACTTGAA
>NW_012138302.1:8843547-8844740 GCF_000956105.1 Propithecus coquereli
CATAAACATTCAAGTGCAGATGTCTTTATTATAGAATGACTTTTTTTCCTTTGGGTAAATCCCCAGTAGTGGGATTGCTGGATCAAATGGTAGTTCTACTTTTAGTTCTCTGAGGTATCTCCATATTATTATACTTTTAATAGAAGTTGTACTAATTTGCAGTCCCACCAGCAGTGGATGAGTGTTACTATCTCTCCACACCCATGCCAAGATTTGTCTTTTGGGGACATTTTGATAAAAGCCAATCTCACTGGAGTTAAGTGATATTTCATTGTGGTTTTGATTTGCATTTCCCTGATGATTAGAGATGTTGAACAATTTTTCATGTTTTTTGGCCATTAGTCTGCCTTCTTTTGAAGTTTCTATTTCTAAGGATCCTTTCAACTCTCGAATTCTGAGTCCAGAAGGTTTGAGTCAAACAAAAGAAATCAAATCAATACATATATGGAGAAAATAAAGAACAGATATCTTTAAAATGTTATACTTGTCTTGGTCTGGGGAAAAAAACGTTTTTAAGTCTCTAAAATTTGACACATGAACTTCAAAAAATAATTTGTTTTAGTTATAAACTAATTTTCAGGATGCTGTTACCTACTAAGCCAAAACGAACACATGTTCAAAGTTATTAGTTTTGGTTCACAGTCAAAAATTATCAGTCACACATCTCATATTCAGGGGATGAGCACATTTGGTTAACGAATCAGTCACAAAAAGCTAAACTGTTTCCATTTGACATTTGTACTGTTTGCTTATGATTTAAAAGACAAAAACATCTTAAGTGTAGAACCACATCAACGTCAGTGCCTGGTGCATTTTTTTCACCTCATACTTTTAAAACAACTATGATATGCTCCCTTGGTTCTATTTCTTTTTCATTTAAAACATCTTTAAAAATTTACAGCTAAAGCTGTGATCTTTCATAAGACCAGAAATTTACATATGATTTAAGAATTAGTTTGGGAAAAAAAGGTAATCTATTATTGACTGCCAATATATTAATGGAAAAGTTTGCTATTTATATTTTCAACAGGTGTAATTAATTTAATCCAGTTATGTGATAAGACTACATATTGACACAATGAGCTAATAACAGAAAATTAAATTCAAGTGATTGTTCTGAATATAATATAGGCAAGTTATAAACATTGTTATTCAAACGAGAAATACAAAGGATGGGAAACTATCCCTAGGCA
>NW_012138302.1:8844790-8846989 GCF_000956105.1 Propithecus coquereli
TTCCATCATTTGTTTTCTAAATGGAGCATAAGCGTAGGAGTTCAAATAATCCTTATTTTACTTAATTTAATAACGACCCCGAGGCACAAGACTAGTGATGCTGGCAATTCCAATATGCCAAACAGAAGCGTATAGTGCTTCCTTTAAATGAAAGGGTAAAAGTTCTTGACTTCATGAGGAAATTTAAAAAAGCACATGCTGAGGTTGCAAGATCTATGGTAAGAATAAATCTTTTATCTGTGAAACTGTGAAAAAGGAAAAGGAAATTCACACACAGTATACATAGGGTTTGATACTATCCATGGTTTCAGGCATCCACTTGGAGTCTTGGAACATATGCCCTGTGGATCAGAGGGGACTATTGTACATTCAGAAATACAGATGAATCTCACAAACATGCAGAGCAAAAGAAGCCAGTCTCCAAAGTTTATACTGCACAATTCAGTTTATATGAAGTTCTAGGTCAGTAGTAATCCATGGCGAAAAAAAATGAGAAGAGTAATTATCTCTGGCAGGTAGGGGATTACTGGGAAGGCGCATAAGGGATCTGTGTGTTGATAAATGTGTCAGTTACACAAATGTACGCGATTGTTAACATCGAATTGTATTAAGTATTTACTTCACAATATGTAAATGTTATCTTTAAAAAAATGAACAGTAAACATCCTAAACTCTAGTAAGTTTGCTTTTTACAAAGATACAGGTTAACAATTCTTAAATTTCTGTGTGTTTTGGGATTCAGCAAATGAGTAAGTATATTGAAGAAAACAGGAACCAGGTTTCTTAGTGTTGGCGAAGGGAGTTAAAATATGGAGATGGAGAAGAACAGAATGAATCCTGAGATGTTGGACTAAATTAAACATGTCAGTATGAATCCATTGTTAATACTGACAGATACGAAATACGGTACATACATGCAAGTGTGTCAATGAGGGCAAGTGTGAACACGAGCAAATATCAATCTGTGCAAGTGTATTTCATAGCTCTGTCTACCACGATAGCCTAGAATCAATGATAAAAAATTCATAGCATAGATCTTTGTTTCTAAGTAACATTCTTGATTAAAAGGAATCAGGGCTCCTTGGAGAAATGGCTAATTCCCGAGTTGGAAAAGGGAAAGGATGAGATGAGTCTGGAACATTTTACTGTGCCACAAAGTAAGAAACTGCTCAAGAAAAGATAACAACATGTGGAAAGGACATAGTGGTCAACTGAACAGCTTCCCACTGGCCAAATCTGGGATAAATTGAGCAAAAAAATGAATGATGATACTAATACATTACGGTCCATTGAATAAGAATTCCTTACTAAATGCAATGCATGATCCTGAATTAACCAGGAAAAAAAACAGCCATAAAGACATTGAGTCAACTGATGAAAATTAAATATGGTCTGTGCATTAGGTAATAATATCCTATCAGTGACAAATTCCCTAATTTTGGTCACTATACTGCGGTTGATAAGAGAATGGCCTTGTTCCTAGGAAATACACACTGAAGTATACAGGGGTAAAGAAGCATGTTACTACTTACTTTCAAAAGGTTTAAGAAAAAATATGCATTATCTATATAAATACATACAGACTGATTAAGCAAATGATAATGCAAGATAATGGTTGAATCTGTGTAAAAGGCATAAAGAAGTTCCTTGTAGTATTCTTGCAACTTTCTTTTGTGAATTTGAAATTATACCAAAATTAAGTAACAAAAAAATATGTGCAGTATAATTAGAGTGCCTGCTCTCAAGGTCTTATAGCGCAGGTCTCAGTGATAAGCATACAAGAGACAATAAATGTTTATTAAAGGTAAGAATGTATGGCTTTTCTTTTTTAAAGAAGAAATATAAAAGTTAAAGTGAGAAGCATCTCTTTAGCTTAAGATTTACATTTTTTCCATTTATTATAGAGTTACCCCTCCTATGTGAGAAACGCCCTATTCTCTCCAGACTTTAGCAATCACTGCCTTGAACTCTGACTGGCTTGCCTATGGCCTTGATTTGGCCCTTCTTATTACATGTTATTTGGAATCGTTCCGTTTTTATGTACATATCCCACCTCCTAACTGGATTGTAAACCCTGTGAAGGCAAGAACCATTTATACCATTCGGTATTTTCATTAGCTTAATCAGTGTCCTAAATATGCTTAACAATGCTTAATAATTAGCTGTTGATATTACGGTTTTTTAGCTACTAGTTTAAGA
>NW_012138302.1:8849499-8851707 GCF_000956105.1 Propithecus coquereli
AAAAAAAAAATAAGAGTTTCTTCCCTTAAGACCCTTACAGTAGAAAAGTAAACAATTACATAAAAGATGTTGAAGGTGCTTTGAGAGAAGCACACTATAGGGTAGGGATGGGGTACAAAGAAAAGAATATCTCATTCTAGCTTGAGTGTAGGGCTGTCAGAAAATTATTGACAGAGGAGAGATAATTCCCCCAGTCTTCAAAACTAAACAGGAATCTCCTGGAGAAGGAAGAGAAACAGGAGCAAAATTTAGTTTTGAACACCTGGTGAGTAACCAACCTTGTTGCTGTCCATGCTTCAATGTGGTTCCAGAGTTACCTGCATCACAGACTTGAGGGAGGGGGGCTGTTAAAAGCACAAATTCCTTGGACCCACCCCAGAACCATGACTTGGAATGCTGGGTGGTGGTTCCAGGAATCTCCTTTAACAAGCTCTCATGGTGATATAGTCTTTAGGCTCACTCTGCACCTGCCTCTGTCCCTCTCTGTTTGGGATTTCTGTACTTTTCAACAAAAACCAGACGATCATATACTCTTCATTAATTATGAGAAACATTTAAGTCTTTTGATGTAGAATTTTATGTTCTTTATTGAATAAGAATTTCTCAGAAAACTGCACAGAGATCCTACAAGACTGGCAATACCTGAATGGATCAATCCTCTATCCTTCCTATGTAGTATTCTACAGAGTAAATATGATCGTATTTGAAAATAGCACATTTCAGGTGTTTTGCATGTGTATGGGGGGGTGTGTTACAATGTGTAGTTGGGAAGGATGCAAAGGAGAACACACAGAATTTCTCCTATACTTGTGGTGTTTGCTTTATTCAAATAATGAGGACTGATTATAAAAGATGAAGTTAGAAGACCTGAATTTTAGTGTTGTCACTGCCGTAAGTGGCTACTCACCCTGACCATGTCTTTCCCTTTTATTTTCAAATCCTTGAGGTTAGGAATATTACACAGCCCCAGCACTTTAGATATTTACTTCATCTAGCAATGATAATGCTACCACAACCTTTGTTCCTTATCCTTAGACTTTTCAGAGAACCATTTAGCTCATTACTTCAACAAAAAATGCAACTTACATAGAGCATGTTATGAGGGTACATTTAACCTTTTGTAAACCGTTTTCTAGCCTTACTGCATAACATTCACATTTATATTTTCATATAGCAGCAACAATATATGCAAACATATACCTGGTACTTCTGTGCCAACACCTAAGTGCTTTATATATATTAACTCATTTAATCCTCACAATCACTTTGGGAGATATAATACACTATCATCACTCCATTTCTCAAAAGAAAAAAACTGAAGTATAGAAAAATTAAGTAATTGCCTAAGAGCACACATCCAGCCACTAACATGGCCAAATTCTGAATATAGGTATCTTGGTTTGACAGTCTTCTTCTCCCTTAACCACTAACTATTGTTCTCATGCAAGCCTGTTTTGCTAACATGTACGTGCATATGAACACAAGAATTATATACACAAGTGTTCAAACTTGGCATGAGAGACTTCATGTATGTGTGTGTGTGTGTGTGTGTATGTATGAGATAGAAAAAGAAAGAGCATGTACTTGAATTTATTGGGGGCCAGGCACCACTAAATACTTCTGTAAATTACCTCACTTAATAGTCATGAACACACTATGAAGAAGAAACTTTAATTTTCCCATTTTACCAAAAAACAAAAAAAATTAAAAAAACTGAATCCTCATCTAATAGTTGAAATTCTACAATCAGTAGAATGATTTTCTCAAAGGAAGAGTTAGGCCAGCAATCTTCAACTGCCAGAGAAAAATATTTATGAAATCCATGCTTGAACATTCAAGCCTGTAAGAAATCCTCATCCCTCCAAGAAATAAAATCCAACCTACAAAACACAATGCCAATTAATTGATTAAAATAAAAAACTCTTGTTGTATAAGAGAATGTTTTTCTCTGCTCAGGTTTCATTTATGTACCTGCATATCGAGTTCTTCGCATCTCTGCCTCAGCTCTTCTTTTTCTGCTAGTGCCTCCTGAAGTTGTTCCAAGGCCCTTTTAAGCTGAAATATAAATATCCAAATTCTTAGTAAATCCTGTTTTGACACAAATAGAAAAACACGCTTTTCTCATTACATACACATGCACTGATACTAGGAATGGTTTTAAATTTTTCAATCTACCTACTTAAAAATGAGTCTTTGTCATCTTTGTGT
>NW_012138302.1:8853230-8878691 GCF_000956105.1 Propithecus coquereli
TAAATGGTTTCTTTTCTCCTAAAGAAGAAACCCTTTAGTTGTCTTATAAAAAAGAGAAAAGGAAGAAATTAGAATTAATCTTTAAACAATTATGACAATAATTATTTAATCTTAGATCCAAAAAGTTTCATTTTATCACCTACTTAGTTCATCCCAGGAAGGCTTCAAAGAAGGGACATTTACAGCCTCCTATAAACACCTTCCCGGCATTCACCAAGTCCCACAAGGAGACCTTGCATCTCACCACACACGCACGTGTGGTTAAGTCAAGGTGATGCTATCCTGACGGGAAATGAGGAGCCATGAAAAAGAGTTCTTTATATATTTGCAGATTTAAATCCATTTTAACTGTATGTGCTCCAGCTAAAATATTTCCCCAAAATTTTAAGGACTTCTTACTTCCTAATACAGTACTTTCATTGTTTCAATTATTCTTCTGGGAAACTTCTCTAAAAGTTCTCTAAATCTTCCTTTTGTTTCTGAAGACAAGAACTAGACAAAAATTCTGATGTGCACCTGACCACTAAGTACGAAGGGAGAAAAAAAAAAGAATTAACTAGAGAATGCATAGGCAATGGAATGATTTCCTTTAAGTAGGTTCTCTGGATAATGAAGTGTTTCAGGTCTACTGAAATCCTCATAAAAATAATCTCCTTCCCACCAAGATAAGTAAGGTAACCAACCAGTTCATTCTTTCAAGATTAGGACTGTTGCAGTACCTTGGAATCATTCTAAAAATCAATTCTCACTGCAAAGCATAAAAGTGTGGAAGCTGTTTCATATCCTGGATGTGTTTTAAAATTTCAATTCAATTACTAATAATTTTTTTTTTCATTTATTTGCTCACACCCAAAAATTGAGAATCCAGATACATACCCTCAAAAATAAATCCAATTAGATAATCCTGATTTTTCAATAATGAAAATGAAACTATTCCTTTATATTTACTACACGTTAAACATTTATTTATAGATCTAGAAATTTAATTTCCTTTTAAAAACATGAGGAAAAATTGCTTTCTAATGCTTACAACTAAATTATTAAAATACTACATATTATATCAAAAATTGTAGGATACAGCAAAATCATCACTTTAAGGGAAAATTATAGCTTAAAATGTCAATTATAGCTTAGAATAGGAACAGACGATTAATTCATAAGAGGACAGAAATAGACATAGGAACAGAAATTAAATAGTAAAAGCAAAATAGAATCAAAGCCAAAAGTTGGTTCTTTGAAAAAGACTGACAAATCTGGTAAGATTAGGTAAGCAAAACTAAGTTTAAAATAATCAGTAATTAAAATATGAAAAAGCCATTATTCAAAAGAAAAAATTAAAAGGATGACAATTATAAGAGAAAATTACTAGATTTACAAGTGGATTACTATTTGTAATCTGTGATTAAATATTTAGGGAAGTTTCAAGCTTCCATGAGCAAATGTCCTTCACTTTTATGAAAAATTCAACAACTAGATCTTTGACATTATCTATAAGTGAAAAATAAAAGCCTACATAGAAGTACTGACTTGCCATAGAAAAAAATAGCTGGTTGATGATAGAGATGGACTAATATCAAATATTCTAATACCCAATCACTGTCCTTTTTTAATTGATAAACTATAACTGATTCCATGTATTTTATTTTTTTCCTTTATGAATTTGTTCTTGCTGAATTTATCCTGTTTCATATCCTTTCTTCATTGGTTAATGTTAAATGTGTTAGAATTCTAAGGTCCTGCCTTGAAGTATTTTGCAAACTTAAGCACCCAACATCATTCTTTTATAAAGGTGGTGTTTGAAAGTTTGGACGAATCATGCAAAAAATATCCAGTATCAAAACTCTCACCACCCAGAAGCACGCAAGGGAAGGAGATTTGGGTCTGTTCAGTTGATCATTTTATTCATTATTACATGTAACCAAAAATAACCTTTTTGTATTCAGTAGGATATGGGTATGTTTGGAGATACCAATATAATGCACCATTTCCATTTATATAATGAGGCCACTTTTCTGGAGGATATATTGGACAGATATTCTTCTGAAAAGAATATTATCTGAAGAAGCCTGAATTATAATTTAGTGGCTGAATATTTATTTATAAAAAACTGAATTAACCTAAGGTTCTATCTTACGTGTGAAATAGATAATGTATCAGATGAAAAAGTACAATTTTCATTAAATATCCACTATATCCTAAGCATTGGATATATTAAACTAATTAAATTAAAATACATTTAATTTAGCCACTGAATATGAATCTCAGAATCCAAATACAAACAGGATATTTAAAGCATGTAGCTTTCTATGGCAGAGCTGGGTTAGGATTCAGATCTTCTGGTTTACATTTCAGGGTGCTTTCTGACAAGCTGTAATAGTAAATTTTAATGCTACCTTTTACAGCAACGTAAGTTGTTTCTAGAAAGTAGAAATTCTTAAATGATTGAAATTCACTTACCTTGCTTCCTTTCACAGTTGACCGCACAACCTAAAATAAGCTGAAGCAGTCTCCCAAGCTCCACAGAATCTGAACATTCAGTTATTTGGTTTAAATCAGGGATAAGTGCTTCAGAAATCTGCTGCCCTAAAAACTGCGATATCAAAATAACAAGTTAGATCACTCATTTATGTAGGCTACAAAAAATCTGCTACATTTAATAACGTTGCAAGGAAAATATAATAGGTTCATGAAATTATTCAGATAAACAAATATCAATAATTATTGATTAAAACCAGTTAGCAATATTCAGGAAACTTCCCAAAATTTTGAGTAACCAACCAAAAGTAACTATATTTGCTTTTGATTTTATACCAAATATCCTTTGATTCCAATGTCAGAGATAGAGATCTGTTTAAGATGCATCTGGCCTAGTCTACTATGACAAAACTTACACCTTTCCATTAAATAATAAACAGGCTTATGTTAAGCCAAAGGATATTAATATTTTGATGTGAGATCAATTAACAGAAAACCACAATATAAACCACTGCACTTTTACAAATGAACAAATCTAATAGATTAATTTTTTTCTGGCCTTATCTTTTTTTAGCTTATTAAAAAGTTTATTGGCAATAAAAAACCTTCAAAATGAATTTTAGGCCATTTAATGAATTGAAAAATTTCACAAAGTATTAAAAATTTTTGAAAGAAATTAAAAGCTTAATTGTATGACAACTTTAAAAAATAGAAACAAAAATTCTTTAAGACAAAGTCAATTCAAAAACTTCCAATCATTAAGGATTAAACTTTCTCATACCAAAAGCCCTACTAGAGAACCTGTTATGATGCTGAGTAAGAAAAAACTACTTGAGTAATGTACAATCTAATGTGACTTTAATACTATTTCATTTTGCATTTTTTCCAATTCACTGGCATGAGCATAATCTCACAGTACGTCTTTGCTTCTGTTTACATTGGAAAAAAAATGTCAAAATAGTGCTTTAAATAGGAAATTACTTCAATTAATTATAAAGTCTACTTGTAGCATTGCATAAAATCAAATCATATTAAAGATGAAGGTAATTCTACTTGAGAAAATAATTTAAAGATATCAATATGCAAGCAATGTTATTTTACAAATCAATATATCTAAGTTTAAATCTGTTTATTTTCACAAAAATTGAGCTTTAAAAATGGCAATAAAACAATATGTTCCAATTATGAATTATATTCCAGTGAAATGTTATAAATAAAAAGCCAAGTCATTTTTCAGTGTCAATATAATTATCATATAGCATTTTGTATTTATTCAAAGTCAGATAGTTTTCATACCTCATGGTAATAACTCATAATCCCTTGAAGAATCTTCTTTAAATTATTAGCCTAATGTGAAAAAAAGAATATAATTCTTACTTCATATTAATGGAAAACATTTATGCCAAGATAAATGACAATGAAAACTTTCCACTAATAAAAATGACAACAAAAACATTAGAGTTCTATAAATAAAAACACATTAATTTTTAAACATTAGAGATTTAATCAGTTTTTAATTAGCTAGAGTGATTTTATCTAAAAGGAGCCAAAGTAAATTCAAATGCCCACTTTAAAGATTTATTTATGAGCATGTCCAACTCTAGCCATGAGTCAGTTAACAGGGTTTAATTCTCTCCTGCCACAAAAAATCAGAAAACAGGACAAAATACATGAAACAATTGTTTTTAAGCTTTAGACAACAGGCAGCATAGAACCCCGCTTTCTGAAACAAGGAAAACAAAAAAGATGAGCCCTAAACTAGTCTAAAATTCTGAGGCAATTTTCAGACTATAGCATAGGGAGGTGGGAAACAAACAAAGCCTGTTGTTCTGATTGAGCAGGGAAACATAAGAAGTTCAGGAAGGCCAAGGCAGTTAGAATTTGTAGGGCAGACAGATGAAGACATGGGAGCTATGGAGAAAAAGAGAGCCTGAAATCTGTGTAATGGTTCCTTTGACCCTTAGGCTAAATAACAATTTGCAAGTGTATAGGTGAAACTCCAGGTTATTTCCAAACTCAATGTTCTTTCCAAGGAGAAAACAATCCAGGAAACTGTAAACTGAATTCTCAAAAATTACTATACAGGCCCAGAAATTTCTGAAATTCCACTAGCCAGAGTGAAGAGACTACGCTATATGCATAAAGCATTCACCAAAGACCCCAAAAAGGTCAAGACTAGTAGTAGTGGGTCTAATTCACCCCTACAGTAAAGAGTAACTTTAGATCTACCCCTGCCAAGCCTAAAAACAAGTCTTGAAGGATCAAACTGAGTCACAAGCATCTTAACTGCTTGTAAGAACAAAGTCTAACACTCTTTAAAGAAATATCAAAAAAAAAAAAAACCAACACTCAATAACAAAATGCACAATGTCTAATATCCAATAAAAAATTGCTACATGTGTGAAGAAGCAAGAAAATATGGACTAAAATTAGGAGAAATCTCAGTCAATAGAAATGGGCTCAGAAATGAAAGATGAAAGAATTGGAAGACAATGTTAAAACTGCTAGTTTAAAAATGTTCAAGGATTTAAACAAAACAGGAACATAAGAAAAGAAATAGAAATTTTTTTTTAAAAAGAGAATCAAATAAAGAGATTGTCAAACTGGATTAAAAGCAAACCCAACTATTAGATGTCTACATGAAACACTTTCAATATAAAGACACACACAAAGAAAGGAGAAAGAAATACCAATGGAAAACACAATCATAACAAAACTGTAGTGGCTATAATAATATCAGACAAATTTGACTTCAAATCAAGGAATAACAACAGGGATAAGGAAAAGCATTTCGTAATGATAAATGGATTCATTCATCAAGAAGATATAAAAAGTATAATGTGCAATCAACCTAATAACAGAAATTCAAAATACATGAAGTAAAAATCAACAAAATTGAAAGGAGAAATCAACAAAACCACAATCATCATTAGAGATTTAAGGAATCCTCCCTCCATAACTGATATAATAATTAGGCAGAATATCAGTGAAGATATAAAATATATAAACAGCACTATCAACAAACTTGATATAATCCACATTTATAGAATGGCAGAATACATGTTGTTTTCAGGTACACATGGAACATTCACCAAGATAGACTAGTAAGTAAGTCATAAAGTAAGTCTCAGTAAATGTAAAAGAATTTCTCAATACAGAGTTTCAGACCAAAATAATTAATTAGGTTAGAAATCAATAAATAAAAGTATCTGGAAAATCTTTAAATATTTTGAATCTGAATTACCTACTTTGGATTCACCCACAGGTCAAAGGAGAAACCACAGGAAAATTACCAAACATTTTGAAATGAATGAAAATTAAGAGCACAGTATGTCAAAATGTGTGAGATGTGGCTAAGGCAGTGTTTAATATTAGAAGAAAAAAGGGCCTAAAATTGATTAAATTGCCATCTTAAAAAGCAAGAAAAAGAAAGGCAAATTAAGTGGAAGAAAGAAAATAATAAACATCAGAGAGAAAAATCAATGAAATAGAAAACCTAGGCTAGTCTTGGAAAAAACTAAATAAAATTGAAAAACATCTAGCCAGATTTATCAAGGAAAAAAATACAAAAGACACAAACAATAGCAGGAAAGGAAAAGGAAACAACACTAAAGATCATATAGTCACTAGCAAATTATTAGCATAATAACACAGTTAAGAACTGTATACACTGGCATGGTGGTTCATGCCTGTAATCCCAACACTTTGGGAGGCTAAGGCGGAAGGACAGCTTGAGCTCAGGAATTCAAGACCAGCCTGCGTAACATAGCAAGACCCCGTTGTCACTGTGCAGGATGACGCCACGGCACTCTAGCCTGGGCAACAAAGTGAGACACTGTCTCAAAAAAAAAAAAAAAAAGCAATAAAATTAAAAAATTTTTTTCATGAAGAAATTGTATGCCAACAAATGAGACAATATATATGAAACAAATGAATGTCCTACAAGACACAAGTAAACTGATTTAAAAAGAGAAAATCAGTAGTACGGTTTCTTATATGGTTAAACATATACTTACGCAGCTCAGCAATTCCACTCAGGAATTTACCCAAGAGAAATTACCTATGCGCTTATACAAAGACTGATACATAACTGTTCATCATTGTTGTATTCATAATAGCCAAAAACAGAAACAATTCAAACATCCACCAACAAGTGAACAGCTAAAAACGAATTGTGCTATATCAGTGTAATGAAATATTACTCTCCCAAAAAAGAAATGATTACTGATAAAAGCAACATGAATGAGTCTTAAAAGTACACTGAGTAAAAGAAGTAGACACAAAGAGTACATATTATATGGTTCCATTTATGTGGAATTCTAGAAATGAACTCCATAGTGACACAAAGCAGAACTATGGCCCCCTAGGGCCAGGCTTGGGGTGGGGATTAATAGAGAATGGGCATTAAGTGCATGTTTAGGTTAAAGGAAATATTCTATATCTAATTATATCTAATCTGACAGCATATATGTGTCAAAGCTCAAACTGTACACAATAAAATGTATTCATAAATTAATTTAAAAAAATATTTAGTTGAGGCTTAGTGCTAATTTTAAGACCACTGTTTGGATCAAGTGCTTCTCCCATTCATTCTGCATACCTTTATTCTCCAGTTATCCCCAACATCCTCTTTAATTCGGCTTAACCAAGATTCATTGAACCAAGCTGCATCGCTAAAACAAAAAAATAAATGGTAAACATTACATTACATAAACAAACAATACCAAACTGAACCAACAGAGAAAGTCACTTTGTACCTTAAAGCCTATCCTTAATAAGAATAGTAAATATGATTTACATAGTAATATTATAATTTCTTATATTAAATTATTTAAGTCAATAACACCTTCAATTTAACAAACATTTACTAAATATTTAATACTAGGTGCCCTGCTAGCAGGAAGATGTAAAAGTCCCAACCTTGAAAAGGTAAAAAAGACAAGCAACATTTTCATTAGTATCTACTACGTATCAAGCACTGTGCTTGATGTTTTTCCATGTTACTTCATTCAAAGATCATAGTAACTTGGCAAAGGATCTATTATTACTCCCAATCTTACTACTCATGGAATTGAGGATGACAGCATCTAAGTAATTTGCCCTGAGTGATACAAGGACATGACAAAGCCCAGAATAAATCTATTTGATTGAGTAGAATTAAGTAGAATGAATTTAAATGAGAAACCTACAAAGATAAGCTTAGTTTGAATTAGAAGTCCTATATTGATATTGAAAGCAAAGACCAAGAATTTCTATACCAAGTTTTTGTGTATTTAATAAAGTTTTGAAGAACATTTGACTATATATAGTGAACTATACTAACAGACTATATTCCAAACAAATATTTGGATGCTTGCTCTGAGTAAGGAATTAAACAAGATTAATATGAAGATGAATAATTTACCATTTTGAGTCTTAGAGAAATAGCTATTAAAGGAGGAAAGTAAAGAACACAAATAACTACACTCCAAGGAGGAAGTGATAACTGCTCTAAGAGTGAAACAACTACGAAACCACAGAATATTAGTGCTAGAAGAGGTCTTAAAGGTCTCATCTAAATTTTAACTTTACAGATAAGCCAACTAAAGTGGGGGAAAACATTAAAGAAATTTTTTTCCAAGGTTGTATCTTGAATTTTAAAATGCAAAACTGAAACTTGAACACAGTGCCTAGCTTTTCAGAAATCATTCTGCCTCAGGTGTTCTAATACAGAAGCTATCACTTCTGGCTAGGGTAAGCAAAAAACGGCTTCATTTTTAATTCATTTATTTGAAATTCGTAACCATTTCGTTTTTATTTATAATTGACACATAATTTTATATAACCATTTTGTTTTGAGCAAATTAATATTAATTGTGCTCAACTTCTCCTAGATGTTAAGGCTACAATTATCAAAATAATTTATCTAAATGTGTAAATGATATACTGCTAACGAAGTAGTTATCTAAAATGACTGAATTTAGTTAATGAGCCTAGCTGTCAAAATAAATTTATTTTTTTTTACAACAGATTAATAAAAAGTCCTAAACAAAAGAAGTATATGCCAGCTGTGATGGTTAATTTTATGTGTCAACTTGGCTAGGCCACAGTGCCCAGATATTTGGTCAAAAACATCTGGACGTTGCTATGAAGATATTTTTTAGATGAAATTAACACTGAAATCAGTAGACTTTGAATAAAGCAGATTAACCTCAATAATGCAGGTGGGCCTCATCCAATCAGTTGAAGGCCTTAAGACTAACCCCCCACCCCACCCCAAAGCAAATTCTGCCAGCAGATGGCCTTCTGACTCTGCCTGCTCTTCTGCTGGGTCCCTGGCCTGCTGGCCTACCTGCAGATTTTGGACTTGCCACAGTCCACGATCACATAAGCCAATTCCTTAAAATAAATATCTCTACACAACTTATGTGTTTGTATACACATATACACATAGGGTATATGTTTATATACCCTATTGGTTCTGTTTTTCTGGAGAACCTTGACTACTATACCAGTCTTTTAACTGACCCTAAATATCTAAGTTTATTATTCTATGCTATAAATATCTTTAGAAATTGGATCTACAGATAACCTATTTTTGCTATCTAGTTTTTCCAAGATAATTTCTCCTTGTCTTCCCTTCCATCCCATCTCAACTTTAGCCCTGAGAAATACTTTCTACCTTCTCCATAAAAATTATATCTCCCATTTGCTTTCTTATAAACAAATTCACCCTTCTCAAACAGTTATAATGGCAGCCAGTCTTTGTCACTATTAAACTTGATATCCGACCTCAGAAATCTCTGGACATATCTTTTTTTTTCTTTTTTACGGCCTCATCTACATGTCTTAATTTGACTCTTAGCCCCCAACAATGAGCTCTTTTTCTCATATTTCCCAGAATGTCAATGACTCTCAAGGGACAACAAATATGAAAGAGGACATGTGTCTAATGAAGCAAAATATGGTCCAAGTATTTTCTAATAAACCTAAGTGATAATCATTACATGACTTTGTTTTAACTCCATCCAGGCATTTGCCTTCAACAATTTTACCAACTAAATTCAGGTAATAATGAATACAAACCTGTTACTATAAACAACACAGTTGTGTCGCTTCCATGGACACCCTGAGACTATTCTTGAATAATCAAAAAATCTTTTGTGCTTAACACATGAAACTGTTATTTGTACTTGGGACATACACAGCTAGACTTTCATTTTATTAGTACCCCAAAGTAAAAATGTATCAGGAGGGGTTCAAGATACTAGATTTCAAAGATTATAGATGATAAAGGCAGTGGCTTTGGAGTCAGACCAAACTAATGCAAATCCTAGCTTTGCTATTTGCTCATTATTTGACCTTCCAAAAGCAATGTCAACTCTCTATGTCTCTGGCCTCATGTATTAATTGATGGCAAAAGTAATATCTACCTCACAGAGCAGTAAAAATTGAATAACATATTTAATGGGGTCTACAATATATTTCATAAATACTCAGATGCTGGATATCATGGTTTATCATTTTAAATGATCAAATATCTGAATTAACAAATATTAATAAATGCATTATGCTTAAGGTCTCTGAATATTCTATGTTCTCTGTTTCATTCTACTCCTTCCTGCAAAAATGTCTAGTCAAAGACAACAGCGATAGAGAGATTATCTGGTGCTTAAAGTGACAAAGCTAAACCCTTCTTTTGAGGAAGTCGCACACACTATTTATAGGTTTTCTGGGTTGAACTGTGTCCTAAAAAAAGATGTTTAAGTCCTAACCCCTGTGAACATGACTTTATTTGGAAATAGGGTCTACAGGTATGAAATCAAGGTTAAGATGAGGTCATACTGAATTGGGTTGGGCCTTTATTCAGGTTTTAAAAATGACTTAATTGATAGGAGCCAAGCATTCTGAACATGGTTCTGAATATGGTGTTCTTAGAAGACACACAGACACAGAGGGAAGACGGCCATGAATACAGAGACGGAGATTGGAGTTATGCTGCCATAAACCAAGGAATGCCTGGGGCCACCAGAAGCTGGAAGAGGCAAGGAATGATCCTCTCCTGGAAGGATGGGAGGGATCAAGGCCCAGCTAATACCCTGATTTAGACTTCTAGCCTCCAGAATTGTGAGAGAATTAATTTTTGTTGTTTTAAGCCCCTCGGTGTGTGGCACTTTGTTACAGTAGCCCTAAAAAACTAATACAGGTGTAGTTATGGGTTTTACCCATGTGTTTTTTAAATAACAGCAGCTTCTACATGCACTTGAAAAAGAGGCACATATTACATAACCAAACTAAAGGTAATAATTGCAGAACTGTAGAACCCTAGCAATAACTCCATGACTCCCCATGTCTAAGTTATATAGTTTGGATGCCACTGAAGATTTTATTATTTAAAAGCGTATCTGCCCCTAAGTAATTGAAGAATTATTGGTTAAATTTTGCCACTTCCTTATAAAGCAGAGTTTCCCTTCTCACCTTGAGTAACAACTTTGATGTGATTTGATGTTAGCCACAATAGCCATCAATGCAATACGCTATAAATTGTAAGATATGTAAAGTGCTCTGAAATGTTCAGAGAAATATGGTAAAATTTGCCCTTTTAACAGGAATATGATACACTGGTACAACTAGGGAAAAATGTATGCTGTAAGTCTCGGTATTCAGGATACGGACTTCTGAAAAGCTCCAAAATTGGAAAGAGATTATAAAAGAAAAATAAATTGAAAGTGGCCCTTGAATGATAACGAGGCACAGACACCTAAAAACATGTAAAAACGGGCAAATGGAAGCAAAAAACAAAGAGGAAAAAAGAGAGAGAGAGAGAGATTCAGCATGACCCAATTTTAGGTCACTGGTCATTCGTTTAATGAAGATGGAAAACTTTCTAATTGGCTATTTTATCTTTCCTGCAGAAAAGCTATTAGAAGACAATAAAAGACAAAAGTGAGAACAAAACAAGAAAAAGCAGAGACAGAGAGGATCAGCATTCACAGCATGATTCAACAGATTGTGGAAAAATTAGTTGTTGATAAAGGATACAGTTCAGCTAAAATTTACCTGATCCCACTATAAACATCAGGTACAGTGCTAGCATATATAAGTCAAAGAGCCATATGCACCACATCATGGTTTAAAAAAAAAAAAAAATGATCTCTTTTATTGTATTGTGGCATAAAGCTACTAAAGCCCACCAAAACATGTAGAAATGACATCTTTGGATGGGACTGCTGAAATGAGCAAATGCATACCGGCTTTACATTCATACCAACCATTTTGTAGCTGCATCTACACTAATACCCACAATATATCGCAATGAGAAGGCAAGGTGTACATTCTAAGGAGAAAAAATAATGACTTTCCTGACACGTTGAAAAAGAGCTATGTTCAGAATGCTTGGCTCTGATCAATTAAATCATTTTAAAATCAATCAGAATATAAATGAATAAAACATTTAAGAAATATTTTTTAAGAAAAAAAGAGAATAAGGCATATTTTAGAATGACTACCCCCTCTAAAAGTTAACATGTTAAGCTTGCCTTTTAAAGTGTTAATCATGAGTTAATCATAAAATCTGTCTATTCACATTAGATCATTTCGAAGATTCCAAATAACTATAATTTTTATATCATTTTAAATTGTTTTTCTAAGAAAGGCATAGGATTTTTGCTAACCCATCTACAGGATTTTCAATGTCAATCACAGCAAACCTTTACAAGATGATGGTAACAATTAAATAAACAATCCCTGACTATAAAACAATGAGGCAGGGATAGGATTCTTGTTTCGAAGTAAGCTGATGTAAAGTCACTATGGTTTAATAAATTATGAGTACAGAACTGGCTCTGTTTGTCCTACTGAGGGTACAGTTCATACTGTAAACTATAAGTTTAATTTTTGCACAATGTTTGGAAAATATTAGGAAATACTGAATTTGGGAACTTCTGATATTATATGATTACATAAAATGGGTCTAGACCAAACAGAATCACTTTATCAGTTAAGGT
This sequence comes from Propithecus coquereli, assembly GCF_000956105.1. Classification (NCBI taxonomy): domain Eukaryota; kingdom Metazoa; phylum Chordata; class Mammalia; order Primates; family Indriidae; genus Propithecus; species Propithecus coquereli. The sequence goes on from NW_012138302.1 coordinate 8,865,692, forward strand.
TCCCCAGCATCTGTGACTTTAAATTTCACTCAATCCTCATTTCATTATTGGCAAATTCAAAAATTAATATAATTAATTCAGAAGTACATTTTAAAATGTAACACTTTAAAATTTTTTCCAAGTCCAGTATTTTGTGCTTTAATAATCTCTAAAATAATCTCCATGCACTGATACTTTAAAATAACAATAGTATAACCAAAGAAAACATTATAAACAATTATATCATCCGACGTGTTTCTTTTACAGTAGTTACAATCTTGTGAACATGCCCAGAACAAGTTTAAAATGACATCTCTTGAATAAATAAGAATCCAGATCATTCGTTTAATTAAGATGCATCTCTGTGAACAAACGAGGAGTAATTTTTTTGTTCCCTAGTTACAAAAATGCCTGGGTACCATCTGCCTGAATATGCCATTGAATAAGATAAAGTTTCAATAATCTTTAGAATTCAAGTCTAAGTTTTCTTCCTTGCTATTGGGTTTACAATTCTTTTCAGGCAGAGTTTGAATACTACTCACATTTGATGAAGAACTTGTGCCATGGCAACTCCGTTAGTCAGCTGTTTCACATCTTGACAGGGCGAGGCAGTATTAAATGTCTGCAGCTAAAATGACATAAAGCAAATGACCTTACTGCTCCTTTACACCTACAGATACCTGTTTTGTTTAAAAGCAAACCCTGCCAAACACACGCAACTGTATTAATAAATTTCTATGGCTGTGTAATATTTTTATAAAAATAAACAGTTCGTATTTCATATAATCATGCCTAAGATAACATAAACACATAATACAAAGCCCAAGGTACAACTCTGGTCTTGCGTTCCCCCTATTTTTAGCAGATCATCAGAAAAATAACTTTAAGATAACCCAACATTCACATCTTAAAATTTCCCCCATAACATCTGATAGGAAAATAAAGCCTAGAAATGTTAAGTCTAAAACTACTTACTATTTATCCATGAGCTCTGAAATGAGATAGGACTTCTGCTTACTATCAAACAATTACCTTATATCATGAAGTGTAAGGCCTACCCACCATATAGCTTCAATAAAGAGCTGAGAGGAGAAAAAGGCACAAATTGTTTCTAGACAATGTGGTATGATGTATGGTAAGCATGACTGTAGTACACACAAAATGTTCTGGAAAAATTAGCAGTCAACTAATTTAATTAGGGTTTGTATTTAGGAAAGAGTTCTTGGAGATGATTCCTGAATAGATCTTGATGGATAAGCAGCATATTTTCTAAGTGAAGAAAGAGCCAGGGTAAGAAAGCTTCAGGAAATAGGAATATAAAACTACAGATATAAGAGATGGTATTTTTAGGGAACATGTTTAGTATCCCTGGATTTCAGTGCAAAGAAGGATGGGCAAGGAGTGCCAACCAAGAGTGTTAAAGAGACAGGTTGGGGTCTAAAGGGCCACAACAAGAAGCTTGCACATATTTTATCCTTAATGACATCATCTATATAACAGGAAATAATAGAACAGTTTCTACTGCACAAGACTGTTGGGAGAATTAAATGAAATAGCAAATGTATACTTAGATCAAGGGCTGGCACGTGCTATGAGCTCAAGAGCTGTTAGAACATTAGCAATGAGGTACGGTTTGTCAAAGTGTGGGGTCTAGGAACAATACATATCAGAATTTCTAGACATATCGAACAAGAAAATCCCGAAGTGATTCCTAGGCACATCAATTTTTGAGAACCATTGCTCTGGGTGAAGAAGAATCACTGAAGAGTAATAAGGAAGACAGTGACATCTTTAGTACATTTTGGAGAGCAGCATAGTAACACAAGGTAGCTTTATGCTTGAGTCAGGGAGACCAGTTAGAAAGTTCCTGCAATGGTCCTGTTGATAAAAATAGATAGCTGAGAAGTAATTAGCGTGATGTAGACTGAAAGGACAGGATAAATTCATGGAATATTTAAAATATAAAAAAAGAAAGATTTTGAAATTGGGTGGATGTACAGGGAAGAGAAACCCCAGGGTTTAGGGCATCTTCAAAGGGAAAACTGTGGTTTCTACTTTTCAGCCCTTCCTACTTACACATTTACTTTTAATGTGTAACTTAAAAGTTACATCATTAACTTTTTATAAAATGGATATGATTAGTGATTTTAAAAGGACAATTTCAGAGGCACAGAATATTAGACAAAATAGTAAAGAGATAAGTATAACGAGTACATATGCTAAGGAGTTGTCTCCTTGCCCACCGTGCTCAGATTGAGATCAATTTCTCCTTATAGCCATGGACACTGGAGTGCCTTTTGGAAGTTCTTAAAATAGATATACAATAAAAAAGAATGTAATTTTGTTTGGCTAAATTGAAAGGCTCATAATCAAGAATAATAAATTAAAAAGCTCAGTGGGTGGAGTGAGGCCAAAGCAGAGGGACAAAAGAAAATGTGTTCCTTCATACTTCAATTCACAAAGTCTTTTTAGTGAGTGACCCAAAAAGGACAGACAGCACTTCCACAGGTGTCCACCATTAAACACAGTTTCTGGCAAATAACGGTCTTACTTTCTTCTTCTATATTTTTAAATAAACCAAACAATCAGAAATATGGAAATGCTGTTCACTAAGTTGCTTCAATACAAACATCACAGAAATCAAGTAAGATGGGGTTTTCACAACAGATAACCAAAAAAACTCAATCTTGGATCTACTCTTCATATCTCCCCCTCTAGCTCCTCATTTCAGAAAGACAACCATTGTTTTGAGTTTTAAGATCTTCTAAAAAACAATTTGACATTTAATACTTTTCTTAATTTGGGTATATATGTGTTATTACTTTTTCCTTCGCTTGCTGTCAAGGTCAAAGAATGCAAGAACCAAGAGAACCACTAAAAACCATTTGGTGCAACCCTTTAATTTTTGAAAGTAAAGTCCAAAGATATTAAATAAATTTCCAGTGTCACAGAGCCAAGCAGAAGAATTAAATTTATCTTCATACAAATTTATCTTCAAACTCTCATACACTTCTTCCATCATGTAAGGGATGGCCACATTTATCATTTTGCCCTGAATTTTCTGCTAAGTAGCAGTACAACATTTCTAAGAACTAATTATTTTAAGAAGGTGAGTTCCAAATCATAAAATGCAGTATTTTTGTTCAATTTCAAAAAGAGGCATCCCTTCACCTAACCAACCTCTCTTGATGACTTCTTTAATTATGTCAGTGTTGGCTCCATTTTCCTCCTACTGCTAAAAGAACAGAGTTACTCCCATCTGTCTTCTTACCTCCATGATTTGGCCCCATCATAATTTTTTTTTAAAACCTTACATCTTGTACTACTTCCCCTCAACACATAACATTACATAGTATGGTAGGGTGCACATAAAAGAGCCAGGGGTATCATGACAAATGTCTATCTTCTACTACCTCCCTTCAATCTATAGCCAAAGGAGAGAGACCATTTACACTACTGCAAGTGGCTCTTCCTTGCATCTGGAAAACTCATTTCCCTGATTTCTACTTGCTGAAATCCATCAATCCTCTATGATCCAGTTAAAAATTCACCCCCAGGTATCTACAAAACCTACAGTTTTATCATACTTAATAGTGAAATACTAGTCTCTGAGGTCGGAACCAAAACAATGATATTTATTATCACCACTTTGATTCTTGTTGTATTGCAGATTCTAGTCAGTGTTCTTCCTTCCAGGGATAGAGCAGAAAACAGTTCAGGCAAGGGCTCTGATCCCAAGGAACAAACTGGATGACTTCAGAAAGCACTATGCATTATATATAAGACAGAAGTGGTTAACAAGTTACACTGGGATAGGGGGAGGTGGGGCGCAGGGACAAGTAGGACTTTAGAAAGGGCTGTCACAGAGAGTCCCTAAAAGGCAACATCAGACCCAAGACCTGAATGATGAGAAGCAGCAAGCCACTGGAAGAACCAGAAGGAAAATTTTCCAGGTAGAGGAAATAGAAGTTAAAATTTCCTTGGAGAAGTGTTACATAAGGTGAGCTTGAAGAAAGTTTGGGAGGTGAGGTAAGATCAATAACGTACTGGCCGGCTAAGGCAAAAAAAAAAAAAACAGTAAAGTTCCCTGGAAATCATCTAAAGAGGTAAAGAAAAGGCAACAGACAGGTGCCCAGAAGCCAAACAGAAGATAATTTCACAAAGGAAGCATCAAGTAAGTAAAGGATAATATAACACTTGTTGAATTTGGCAAACTGGTAATGAAGCGAAAGCCTTACAGAAAAGAAACTCAAGTGCAGTGAGTTAAAGAGTGAATGAGAGTTAAGGAAATATTAATAAAAATATGAGTATGAAAAAAACTCAAGAAATTTTTCTGTGAAGAAAAGGGGAAACAATGTGGTTTTAATGTGGAGTGGCGGCTCCTTGTTTTCTTTTTAAAAGGGGGAATATTTGAACAAGTTTATACGTAGAGAGAAAAGAGACAATGAAGAGAAAGAAGTTGTAAATACAGAAAGGGGATAAAAGACAGAGCAAAGTTGTAGAAGAGGTAGAAGGGACTGAGTCCAAAGCCAGAGCTAAAGATAAGACGGTGGTCATTTGTCCAAGGGGAAGAAGTGCTAGGGGCTCCAATAAGTACTCATAAAGTTTTGCTAAGAGAAACATGAAAGGCACTGTCTGATTACTCTTAAGCATAAAGCTTGGCAGTGTTTGGGGAAAGACGCATTTGACAGTAGCAGCATTAGTACCAGCAATAATTTGCACAGTCAGTTTTCTCCACAGTGCTCAGCAGCCCAAGAGAGAACTGGAGAAGCAAACAACCATTTTACTCTGTCATCTATGAGTCCACACCATTTGGTTTATAATATTTTTGCAGCTTTTAAAGAATTTTGCCTTCCACTATAATTATACACAACTCTGCCTACCACTCCACTGTCTTCTTCAGTGACAGCACTAAATCGAAAGTCAATAAATTCTAGGTAAAAGAATGGATACAGTCACACAGTATTTAAAATATTGCAATATAATTCAAGATAATCCTGTGCTTCTCCACCATCTCACATATAAGTCAATGACATCATAAAGACTAAGTTTACCACTTCAGATGATGTTTAAAACAACAGTGTAACAGATTAGGATACACCCCTTAATTAATCACTTGTTTTAACAAAACAAATCATTAAAAGTAAATGTTGCTTTGTTTAAAGCAATACGTTTTAAACAAAAATACAGCTGAACAGTTAGCTAATTGCTTTTAACTCAGAAACCCTAGATACTTGCATTCCACTTGAAGCAAAAGGCATTTACTTCCAAAGTGTAAAAAGTTGCTTTAAATTATGGATATTTTCAGTGGACTTCACATACTTCCATAAACCCTCCAGATTTCTCATTCTTTGGAATTAGACGCATTAGGAGATCTCTAGGGAATCTCATCAACCAATTACGCTTACTGATCCAGTCTGTTCACATTCCAATTCTGTACACACTCCCCTACACACAATTAAACAACTGGTTTGGGATAAGCATCAGCAACACCTGTGGACCATCAAGTGCCATCCTTGCCCAATAGGGGTTAGGAACCACACCTGAATGCCAGCTCTCTGATAGCTAAGCAACTCCAAAGGCGAGGTGTCATTTTGCTGACTGGAGTACTGAAGAATCTGGGGACAGACCTGCTTGTCCAAAACCCATCGCAAATTAACAGATATCCTAAACATGGATAAAGCGGAAACGAAAACGTCAAGTCCTTTGCTTTAAAGAGAATGCTGTCCGTTTGGGGGAGGGGCAGCGAGGAAAAAGGGAAAACGAGCCCCCACTCCCCACACATCTTTCTCTCCACACAGGAAATATGTGGAAACATCCCTTCGAAGCAGCTTCTACAAAGTCGGATGTCCTAGAGTCCTGAAGAAGCACTGATCCGGGAACGCAAACAGCCAGCCACCTCCTGGCCACCTGTGTCCAAGTAAAGCAAGGGGGTTGGGGTGGAGGATGAGGTTTTGGAGGGGGTCTTCACCCAAGGGGACGGAAGGCAAGAGAGGAGGTGATCCAGGAAGTCCAGGGCTTGGAGCGTAGTGCAAGGGGAAAAATTGGGGCAGAGGGGAGGAAAGGGGATGGGCACTTGGTTTTTGCCACAGCTGTTAGGGACACCATCCAGGTGGAATCCTCAGGCGAAGACCAGAGGCTCCACCGTCACGACCGCCCCCCCTCCCCACTCCAACACACACCTGCCCTACGACCCGCAGGTGGCACTCTCGCGGTCACGGGCGACATGAGGAGCGGAGGGCAGGGCGCGCTGGGACCACTGCGCAGGTGGCCCCGGTCCTCCTCGGGCTCACCTGGAGAGAACCGAGCACCCGGGGCTCCTCCCCTCGGCCCCCTCGCCCCCTCGCACTCACCCAGATCATGAGGCTGTCGCACAGCGACAGCTCAGGCTGTGGAAGCGGCTGCGTCTCCTCCATGGCCCAGGCAGCCGTCGACTACGTCGCGGACACCGACACCTCCCTCCTCCCGGCGCTCCTCGAGGAGCCGGCGTCGAGACCTGCTAGCCCGCGGGGAAAGCTCGGTAGCCAGGCCCAGCGCCGGCGCCGTTCACGCGCGAAACCTCGCGCAGCCGACGTCGCGGCGTAACCCCCTCCTCGTCCGCCCCCGCCTCGCTCCTGCGTTCGCCCCCTCCCCTGTCTGGGTCCGGCCGCGCAGCTCGGCACCTGAGCCCCGCCCCCTCCCCGCCCCTGCTCTCCTCTCCCCTCCCCGCCCTCCCTTCTGTCCCACTCCTACACACCTCGCCCCGCTGAGTGACCTGGGCGCGCACCAGTCACAAAGAAGCTAGGTACCCGAGGGGCGGGCAGGGCGGGGCCGGGGCGGGAAGAGAGGGAGGGGGTTGCGCAGAAGCGAAACTGATTGGACATGCCCTCGTGGGCTCTGACCAATCAATGTGAGACAAGCCGCTGCTCTGGGAGAGGGCGAGGGTGGGTGGGAAGAGGTTTATGACCTGGCAGGTGCAGTGAGGGCGAGGGTGGGAGGTTGCGCGCGGGGGAGGCGAGCGCGCGTGCGCGACGGGGATTGGCGAGGTTGAAGCTTCCTCCGGCCCCAAGGGGCAGAAAGGAGAGAAGAGGCGGCAGGGCCCCTGCGGGGCTCAGGCGTCTTCCCGCCTCCTTCTTCGCGGTACCCCGCGTCCTGGCTCCACCTGTGGAGACTCTCTTTCTGCTTCCACATTGTATTCTGAAATAGGTCGTACCCGTGAATTAAAACCACTCGAGGAAGGAAGAGCTGATTTTTCTCCTAGGCGCTCATTGGAAAAGGATGTTTTAATTTGCAGACGTGTGCCCTAAAGAAAGGAACATATCTTAATGCTGTTTAAATCGAAAAAGCTCTCACGAGATCACAGATCATGGGCGATTTTATTTTAAATGAGGCAAAAGGGGAAACCATTTCAGGTATCAAAATGAAAAATGACACCTTAGTTTTCGGAAAACATGGAAGATATCGATGTAACCATTTCCTTTGGCGGTATAAAGTCTGTTTTTTCTGAGGACGTTGGGAAGAGGGAGAGGCGTAAAATTGGAAGCCCTCCAAGGTACTAATAGATGGCTTAGGTTATTGAAAAGGGCTAGAATATTCTTAGTCTTCCTGTGACTTCTGTCATTCATAAACTCATCAATTCGTGCTCTGAGTAAAAACAGCTGGCTTTTTTTTTTATATTGCCGTGTTTTCATATTTAGACATTGAAAAGTTAAAACTGATGGAGGACTGCAATTAAAAGCCCCCAAATGTATATCAGTCTCCTTCTAAAAATACAGGACATGCGTTTGCTATTGGCTTCCTGAACATTATTACAGAACTTTCTTAACGCTTCTGAAGTCACTTTATATTCCAGGCACTAGGAACATTGGTAAAATGTCTTAGTGAAAACTACAAGATTTAGGAATTGAAGACCTGGTCTGAATCTTGACTTCATTACCCACTGTTCTCCCATGGACCCCAAACTCCACATTCCTAAAATCATTGTAATTAAAATGTAAACATACATTGTAAATGTAATGTAAATTGTAAATTTTAAACTTTGCGAATAAGAAGTACTATAATCATAAGTACTAAGAAGCATATGAGAACTTCTCAAAAAATTTATCACTGAGAGTCACAGGTGATTAAATTACTCAAAATATTTAATGAGAATAACTCAGGGAAATTGAGTTTGTTTCTGGGTTCTGTAGGGGGCAAATTCTCAGGGAAACATGCCCAATTTATTTAATAATACTAGAGCCAATGGAAAAATATGTGAAGGATATGGTCAGTGAATTCAGAAAAAAAGATATACAAATATTTTAAACAAATATAAAAAAGTTAGAAAAGCACAGAATGTGAATCATTAAAATAGAACAATTAAAAAGAAAATGTTGTGAAGACTGAAGTGTGCTTTTATGCATAACTGAAACAAGCATTTTAGAAAAAATATGACAATCTTTATCAGGAAACTTTAAAATATCCACATCATTTAAACTAATAATTCCACTTCTGGTCATAAATTATTCAAATCATCAAAAATGCAAAGACTTTGAACCCCCAATGATATTATTGATCAATTGTGTAATTGATGAATACATGTCCAATAAGCAAGAAAGGTAAAATACATTGTAGCAGATTTGTAAGATAGAATATTTAGCAACTAATAAAAATTATGTTTCAGAGAATATTTGATAACTCAGTTGTCACAATATATAGTATTAAATAAAAATTTAGATAAAAGTATCAGCCATATGACCTCAACATTGTAGATATTATTTATGTATTTTAATATGTACACAGCAAGAAGAAAAAGGAGTAATCATCAAACTACTGTTATGTTTCGATATGGATGACAAGTTATTATTTTCTGTTATCGTTTATATTTTTTAGTCTTTCTATAAGTAGTTTGTATTACTTTATAGTCAGAAAAAAAAGAGATTAGACGAAATGCCAAATACAACATGGGCTATCTTTCCAACTATTAAATTAGCATTAATTTTTTAGAAGTTGGCGTCTGTGTTTGGAGAGTTTAATGAAACTAACTTTTCAACAGTAGTTGGCGATTATAAATTGGTGCAATCTTTCTGAAAATTTTTTGACAATATATATCAAGAGCTTTTAAAATGTTCGAAGATTTTGAGATAATTATTTCACTTTCAGAATCTACTCTAAGAAAAGAATAAATGTATATAAAATGCTTAATACGAATACTAGCTTATAGTAGTTGCTGAATACATTTAGCTATTCTATGCACTGTTTGTGTGTCTTGGGGGGCGTGTATGTGTTTAAGTGTGTGTTTGCACTCCTAGAAGAAAAAATCTGAAAGAAAATGTTAGTAAAAGTTATTTACAGTAATTTTTACCTTCTTATTTTCTAATTTCACCAAAATGTCACCTTTTTAATTAAAACAAAACCAAACTTTTCTTTTTGTCAGAGAGAGAGAGAGATGGGATCAGGAAGAGATTTTAACTCTGAGTTGGTCTATAACTAAATAGATAAATAATAAGAGGAGAAAATCCCTAACTAGGCACCTTAAACAGAACTGTAGTAGGCTCTACTTATAAAGAGGATATCTGTGCCTTGCACATACAGGTGATGGAATAAAGAAATGGAGAAGAGTTCTAAGTCTGTCCCTGATGATTTCTAAATAACTCTGAATGGCTGAGAGTGGACACCAGTTAGAAGACTCTGGTCTGGACAGCAGGCATAGGCTTATACATATCAAGCAGCCATATAACGGAGAGACAGTAGCAGCAGCAAACAGTCTAAGTAGACCTCAGGAGCAAAGCATTCATTCCTGAAGCAAATTATTGGGGCCCCACACAGAGGATTCAGATAGCACTGCTTAGGTGCAGCTATTCCTTTCACAGACCCCCTAAACACGTGTTCTCCAAATGATGGTAAGAAGGAAGGACAAAGGGATAAAAGAAGGGAGGGAGAAAGGAAAGAACTGCAACATAGGCTCAATCTCAGCAACAGAGAAACAGGGGAAGTCAGAATAATATGAGATCTGCCATAGGGATTAACCTGGTTTTCTGGGTGACCTCCTCAAGTGAGACATGCAACCCACAATATCCAACCATAGCAAGCACATGCTACTTCCCGTCAGCATCCAGGTCCATAGGCAATTGAATGCAGCAGCAGACTTTTCTAGATTGTGACAATTTTCAGAATCTGGGAGATATCTTGGAATAATAGCGTCCAAGGCCCTGGGGAAGGAGATTTACAAGCCTTAGGCAGAGTCCTGTGGGAGAGAGATGGTAAAAAACTGATATTTTAAAACACCTTCTTGTTCTTAGGCCTGTGATCACAGTGGGCACGAGCACCCAAAGCTTACCCGAGCTCCATCGAATACTGTACTAAGTTTTAGGAAGCAAGACCAGTCCCAGACGTTATGCACGAGTGATATTTAGCCTCCTCTTAATGGGACAATCTTGAATTGACTTGAATACTCAGTGGGTCGGAACTTTTAGGTGATGAGGCCAGGAAGACAGGGACAAACTTTATCCCCACAGATGTTTTCAGTCTGAGTGATTATTGGGGTAGAAACTATTGAGCGTTCAGGGATGTAGATTCCTTCCCACTGTGTATGAAAAGGAATACTCATCTATTCTTCACACTGGCCAGGAACTGACTCTTCATATGAAATTACTGCTCATGTGTAGACTGTATGCGACACTGGGAATTTTGCTTCCAGGGCTTTTATAGACTTAAGTTGTAGAGATTTTATGTCATTTATTGAAACTGCCTTCAAATGCATTATAGTTTAATGCTTGTAAGCAATGTTAGCACCAACCTTTTGGGTTGCCTAAAAAGAGATTATTCTAAGATCTCAATGCAGAAATTCAAGTCAACTTCAAGTTCAAATTAAGGCTGAAGGCATCTCTGCCACTGGGGAATGAAATCTATGGGGCAAGGGATTTTAAAATTGTACCATAAGCAGGAAAAATGAATCTTAACTTTGAGGATCTTTGTTATAGCAGACTGTTGTAAATTGGATTTTCCAGGAAGTAGACCCTGAGATGGAAATTAGCATGCAGGAGGTTTATTAAGAAATGCTCTTGGGAATAACAGCTGTGGGAGGAAAGGAAAGGAAGCATAAGTGGGCAGAAGGAGAATACAGGCAGTGGTGCAGTCCTGATGAAAGTTTCAATTGATCCCTGGGGAGCTCTGAAGCTGGAATGGCCTTTCCAAATTGTTCCAAGTTTGGATGAAGGAAGCCTGGTTTTTACGTCTTTATATGGACAAATCATTACATGTGGGTTGCCCTAGACAGGTGGCGTGGCAGCCTCGGCAATTCACAAAGAAGGCTGATGGCTGTCTGCTGGGAGCATTCCCAGATGCTGGAAATATCCAGGCAGCACATCACAGTATCCTCTGCACAGCAGTGGCACCCACAGTCACTCTGGGTGGGCGTGAGGGTACTATGACTCAGAATGGGAAAGCATGGTGTTAGAAAAAAGTGTGGACAAGTGACCGTAAGTGTGGCAGTAAAGTGTCATGACCACAAAGTTAAAATAGAGAGGAAAAATGTTAGCATCCTTGGTTCATGGACTGAGAAGGCTCCAAAATGAGAAGGGATTGTAGCCATAGTTATAATTTCATGTACGGGCTTAGTGTCAAATAGCTAAATGAATGATATCTTTGAGGATTTAAGACAGAGATGTCTGGGAAAACAAAATTTATAAAAAAGATAAATTACAACACAGGGTAATATTATCAATTATGTTTTAAACTTACAGGAAAGAGTGTTTAGTTTGTCATTTATTGAGTGAAAATAAGTATAACCATTTCATTAATTGAACATATTTAAACTCATCCAAAAGTTCTAAATCAAATATAATTGAACATAATTATTTTCTCTTGTCCTAAATAACTCGAGGAGAAAAAATTTAGATAGCAAGTTGTATGTAGCATTTTTTCAAATACTTAAAAACAACACATAAAAATAGACATTTAGTAAAATGTACTGATAATACAACCCAAGTATCATTTAAACATATAAATCCTGTAGTTTATATCTTAGTTTTTCTTAGTGAATCACATGTCATCATTTTACACTCTGTTAAAAGAGATGATCCATGCTTCTCATTCAGTCAGTGACCTATTTTTTATGTACAAAAATCTTTCTAATCCATTGTAAGCAGGTTTTTAAAACAAAGACAAAACAGTGACACATGGCAAGTGCCTAATCATTTAATCCACAGATGTTTATCTCTAAAAAGAAAGAATACTCTAAATTTATAGTATAACTATTCAGGGTATCTTCTATTCAAGAGTGTTGAAAATTAATATTTTAAAAGGAAAAATTCTTTAATTTACATTATATATATATGTAGATAAAATCACATTCATAAGACTGGTTTCACATAATTAATAAGAGCATGGTGTCTAATGAGAACAAAGATCACTATGTTAGAAATGCTATATTTTATTATAGCTTGGGAAAAACTATATTTGAAACTATTGTAGCTAAATGTGGTACTGTGAAGCCTCCACATGTATGTGAATTGAAAATACGCTAAAGTGATATTTGCCTAAGGAGAAAGAATATCTTGCTCACTTTCCTCCATGTGTTAGATGAGAATAATTTATATAGAATGTAATACATTTTAAAATGCCAAAATGTTAGAGGGAAGAAATTTATCAAATCATTTAAGGACAGAAGAAAAGGGGGCTACTTAATCACAAGCAGTAACAAGTTGGACTGTAAGAATGAAGAACGAGAGTGGGAATGCCAACAAAGATGTGCAAAGGGTTTGTTAATGTGAGCAGTTGTAGAAAATTCCTTGAAACCCAGTTATAGCTAATGAAATTTTTGAAATGATTTACCTAAATAAATGAGTACTTTCTAATGTGATTTGGGAATATTCCTCAGAGAACCTTAAAACAAAATAAAGCAACCAAAAAACAATGAAAAACAAAACTGAGTAGAGCTTAGCCTTATACAGAAAAGAGAAAAGCTACACATTTCATTGAAATAGAGAATTTGACACTGTAAAAATGTTTTGTATGAACACACTTGGTGACCAAGAACATATCTAATCTTAAAGCTATGACC
>NW_012138302.1:8878741-8885263 GCF_000956105.1 Propithecus coquereli
CTTTCTAATGTGATTTGGGAATATTCCTCAGAGAACCTTAAAACAAAATAAAGCAACCAAGAAACAATGAAAAACAAAACTGAGTTGAGCTTAGCCTTATACAGAAAAGAGAAAAGCTGCACATTTCATTGAAATAGAGAATTTGACACTGTAAAAATGTTTTGTATGAACACACTTGGTGACCAAGAACATATCTAATCTTAAAGCTATGACCAATGATAATAATAATAGCTAAAATTTATGGAGTACTTATTAGGTGCTATGCACTATTCTAAGTGCTTCACTAATGTTAATTCACTTATCCTTAACAATACCATAAGGTAGGTAGTATTTTTCATGTTTATTTTACAGATGAGAAAGCTGATGCATAGAGAGGCACCCAAACTCCTACTGCTAATAAGTTGCATATCTCAGAAAATTTCCTTCCAGATGTGAAGAAGAGAATCCTGCTAAGGGAAATCAGAGCTGATTTTAAAAGACAAACATTACAAAATAAAATATAACATATGCAATCCTTCTTCTTTAGTCATTGTGGTTTCTGCATTTTCCATGGTTACTGAAATAGTTCTTCAGGCAGTCAACATTCTTTCTGTTCAACACTGTGAAACAAGCAAATCCATCATGTCTAGGTGAATGAAATCGATTATTACCTGTTAGAGAATCTGCTGACTACAGGTTAATGACTACAATTGATGACTCAGGGACCTTGAATATATTAAGCTTTTGGCATTTTGTATCTGAAGATGAGCTTGAAGGATTATTTTTACCCAGTTTTTCATATAAACTTTACATGATTTTTCTGAAGAATAAGTTGGCCATTTGGATTAAATAACCAGCCTACTTGTGAGACTATATTTTTCTATATGCAAAGATTTTTCTTTAGATTATAGTTGCCACATTCTATATAGATAGATAGATAGATACATAGATAGATATATATGTATAATTCAAGAGTAACAGAAATAATTTCCCTTTATCCTTAACTACTTCAACATATATGTCTTAGGAATAAGGACATTCTTTTACAAAGTCACACATAATTATTACACTTGGAAAATTTAACATTGGTACATTATTGTCTAATATGCAATCCTTCTCTAAATTTACCTAATTGTCCCACTTATTTCTTTCTTTCTCTCTTTCTTTTCTTGTATCCAAAATTGAGAAATCAAGGATCGTGCATTATATTTATTTTCATGCTTTCCTCTAATCTAGGTCACTGCCCCAGGCTCTGTGTATGTGATCTTTCATGACAGCAACACTTTTGAAAAGTCTAGTCTAGTAGACTTGTTAGATTAGTTTCTTCATGGTAATATTTGATTTAACTATTTTTGGAAGAGATTATATTATTGCTCAGTGCATCACTTTAGCAGGAGCATGGTATTGGATTGTCTGGTTATTCAAAATGTTAAATTTTATCAATTGATTAGAATGGGGTCCATTAGATTTCTTCAGTGTAAAGGCATTTTCTCCATTATAATGACTAAATAATCTGAGACTGTGTGAGTACATTATTCCCCCAGATTTTTCCCCCAGTACTTTTAGCATACATTGATAATTATTGCCAGAATCAAATATTACCATGGTGGTTGTAATAGGGTGATTTTATATTTCCACTATTCCTTTTACATCTATTAGGTGGCATTATTATATGAAAAATAGTTTTTCCTCTTTTCTCCATACTCACCTTTAAATTTTTTATAGTGTGTATGTGGACTCACATTTACTTTTATTCAATACGTTATAATTTATTCCTGTCACTATTCATTTTAATCATCAATCTATGCCAAGTTCAGCTGATGGGAACCCCGTCACATTGGCTTCTGCATCCTATTTGCATACCTCTAGTGTTCTTTGAGTGATTACATACTTCCTGGCACAAGATGTTCCAGGATCTCTTTGTACTTTCCTTAACCCTATCCTGGAATTAGCCATTTTTCCAAGGATCCCTGGTGCCATGTTATAGGGAATGGCATTTAGTAAGGCTGAATTTTCATGACCAAAGAAGGCTCCATTCATAATTACAACTTCATTCCTTCGAAATTAGATTTTAGTCTCCTGTTAAAATGGAGAAATCCCTGTAAAAACTAAAATATTGAACCTAATAGTTATTTACACTTAGGGTGAAAATATTTAACAGCCCATTAATTTTTGTAAGAGGTAGGGAGCTGTGAGAATGAGGACTCTGGCCCCTGGGCAATGGTGAAGTGAGAGCGGCCCATGGAGGAAGAAAGAAAGCTAACATCAATTTCTTCTATTTCAGGTACCACCACATACATGATTTAAATTAATCCTCGTAACAATCTTATTTTTGCAAGTGAGGAAGTAACTTGTTTAAGGTTACAGTTTCTATGGCAGATAGCTCAGAACTAAAACCTTAACTTATTTGACCCTAAAAGCTTTATCTGAACCTTCTACCACCCCATGCCATTCTCCAAGCCAAGCAAGGAGGTCTAGGGGCTGAGAAAACAAGTTTCACCCACCTCATGTTTCAAGAAGGGCAAACTCTGGTCACACTGCCTTCCCTGTTTCTTGAAGCTATTCATTGTGACCTCCATGCACAGCCACCCTGGTAAGCATTGTCCTTCAGTTGAGAATGAGGGTCAAATGCTTTTTTCTACTGCTCAGGAAGTCTGTGGGAAACAATTTCCTATTTCATTTGCTTTGAGTGTTGATTCAAAAAGAACAGATAGGCATCTTAAACTGAATGCTGTCTCAGTTGGATTATTCATTACAAGTACTATCTGTTGCCAGAAGTTAGTGCTGGTAGTGGGGAAGCTTGTTGCAGGCTTGTAAGAGATAACTGGAGAAAGCTGCCTGAGAAACAATGTTAGGTACAAAGCCCAGAAGAACATGTTTTTCTCCCCTCTTTATTATTACATTGGTCAAGTTCCTGAACTCTCTTGCCTCTTAGTTTTCTCACTGTAAATGGAAATAATAATAGCTTGCCTGCCTGAAGAAATGAGGTAGGCTATTGAGGACAATATCAGCAACCACATAATAAGTATCTTCTATAGGTAGAGCATTTCTTTGACATAGAAGTGTGGAGAAATATAAGGCAGAACCCTTCCCCATGCTATGCTTACCATTAAATTTGGGATGCGGAACTTGCATGTAAAAAAGGCAAATAAATAACACAAAGACATATTTGTAACACACCATATGAGTGTCAAAGACAAATGAAAGGATAAATCACCAAGAACATTATAAGCTTCCCATCTTAAAGTAATAATAAAGGACACCTTTCTCTTTTTTCCTACCAATGTTCTAAAAAAGAAATCAAGGAAGGAAGGAATAAAGGACCAAAGGAATGAATGAAAAAGGAAAAAGAAAAAAGGAAAGAGAAAACACAGGAGTGATAAAAGCAACTGTCTAGGTAAATACAAAAGTCAGTATAGTGTATTTTTAGTTTGTAACTCCTGCTTTTTCTTATATGATTTAAAGGCAGCTGCACAAAACAATAATTGTAAATCTATGTTGATGTGCACACAATGTATAAAGATGTAATTTGTGACAATAAAAACATAAAGAGAGGAATGGAGCTGTTTATATAGGAGCAAACATTTTGTATCCAATTAAAATTAAGTTGATATTAATTAAAACTAGATTGTTATAAATTAAAATGTTAATTGTAATCCCCAGGGCAACCACTAAGAATACAACTTTAAAATGTATAGAAAAAGATATGAGAAAGGAATGAAACTGCATAGTATGAAATATATCTAACACAAAAGAGGCAGTAATGGAGGAATTGAGAGAAACAAAGATATAAGACATAGAGAAAACAAATACCAAAATAGCAGAAGTCCTTCCTTACCAGTAATTACATCCAAAATAATCAGATGAAAATTTAATCAAAAGGCGAAT
Source organism: Propithecus coquereli (assembly GCF_000956105.1). NCBI lineage: Eukaryota > Metazoa > Chordata > Mammalia > Primates > Indriidae > Propithecus > Propithecus coquereli. The sequence goes on from NW_012138302.1 coordinate 8,882,609, forward strand.
GTTGGCAAAAAGGATTTAAAAACATGATGATTCAACCATATTCTGTCTTCAAGAGACTCACTTTAGATCTAAAGACAAAAAAAAGTTGAAAGTTAAGAGATTGAAAAAAGCTATTTCATGCAAACACTAACCAAAAGGCAAAGGAGTGGCTATATTAATATCAGACAATACAGAGTTTAAGAAAAAAATCATTACAACAGACAAAGGTATTATATAATGATAAAAGGGTCAATCCATCAAGAAGATATACCAATTATAAACCTGTAATCAGAGACCAAAATATATGAAGCAAAGACTGACAATTAAAGGGAGAAGTAGACAATTCACCAATAATAGTAGGGCACTTTTATACCCCACTGTCAACAATGAATAAAACAATTAGAAGATCAAGAAGGACATAAAGGAGTTTAACAACACTATAAACCAACTAGACCTAAAAGACATACATGTACAGAACACTCCACTCAAAAACAGCAAAATATACATTCTTCTTACGTGCACATGGATCATTCTTCAAGATAGACCATATGTTAGGCCACAAAATAAACCTTAATAAATTTTAACAGACTGAAATCATAGAAAGTATCTTCTCTGACCACAATGGAGTGAAATTAGAAATCAATAACAGAAGGGAAATTGGCAAATTCACAAATATATGGAAATTAAATAACATATTCTTAGACAACCAATTGGCCAAAGAAGAAATCACAAGGTGACTTAAAAAGTAATTAGAGATGAATGAAAATGAAAACACAACATGCCAAAACTTATGGGATGCAATGAAAGCAGTGTTCAGAGGGAAATTTATAATTTTAAATGCCCACATTAAAGAAAAGAAAATCTTATATCAATAACCTAACATTCCTAAGTAACTAGCAAAGAAAGAGCAAACTAAGCCCAAAGCAAACAGAATGACTGAAATAATAAAGAGATAAATGAAATAGAGAATAGAAAAGCAATAGAGAGATTAACAAAACCAAAAGTTAGTTTTCTGAAAAAATTAACAAAATTGCCAAACCTTTAGTTTAATTGGTGAAGACAAAAAGAAAAATAAAATTACTAAAATAAAAAATTGAAATGGTAACATTACTATTAGCTTTAGAGAAATAAAAATTATGAGAATGCTATGAACATTCATTTATAAACAAACCATGTAACTTAGATAAAATGAACAGATTCTTAAAACACACATACTACCAAAATTGACTCAAGAAGAAACATAGAATCTAAATACAACTAAAACAAATAAGGAGATTGAATCAGCAGTCAAAAACTCTAACAAAGAATATCTCAGGACTGGATGGCTTCACTGGTAAAATCTACCAAATGTTGTTAGAAGAACACCAATCCTTCTGAAACTCTTCCAAAAAATAGAAGAGGAGGAACCACTTCCTAACTCATTCTGTGAGGCTAGCAGTACCTTGATAGCAAAGCCAGACAAAGACATGACAAGAAAATAAAACTGCAGGACACTATCCCTTATGAATATTGACACAAAAATCCTCAACAAAATACAGGTATTAGACCAAGTGGGATTTATTCCAGGAATGTAAGGGTGTTCAACATATGAAAAGCAATCAATGTATTACGATGTATTAATAAAAGGAAGGGGAAAAACCCACGTATTCATCTCAATTGGTGCACAAAAAATGGTTGGTAAAATTCAACAATCCTTCATGATAAAAACACTCAGAAAACTGGGAATAGAAGGCAACTTCCTCTCCATGATAAAGGGTATCTGTGAAATCCCACAGTGAACATCATACTTAATGTGAAAGACCAAAAGCTTTCTCTCTAATATCAGGAACAAGACAAGGATTTCTACTCTTGTCACTTCTGTTCAAATATTATTGGAAATTCTAAAATTCCACCTAGAGCAACAAGGCAAGAGGAAGAAAATGAAGGGCATCCAAATTGAAAATGCAGAGACAAAACTATCTCTAGTCATAGATAACATGATTTCATATTTTATATCACACAAAAAAACTATTAGAGCTAACAAAGGAATTCAGCAAAGTTGCAGGATATAAGATCCAAACTCCACTGTATTTCTACAGTGGATATCTACATTGAATACAAAACTCCATTGTATTTCTATACACCAGCAATAAACAATATGAAAAGGAAATTAATAAAACAATCACATTTAAAATAACATCAAAATAATAAAATATTTAGGAATAAATTTAACCAAGGAGGTTAAATCGTACCCTGAAAACTATAAAACTTTGGTGAAGGAAATTAAAGAAGACCTAAATAAAGAGATTGTCCATGTTCATGGATTGGAAGACATAATATTATGATGGCGATACTTCCCAAATTGATCTATAAAGCAAATGCAATCTCTATCAAAATTTCAACTGCTTTCATTAACAAATAGACAAGGTGATTCTAAAATTTGTATGGAATTGTAAGGGATGCATAATATACAAAATCCTGAAAAAGAAGAACAGTGTAGGAGAACTCACACTTTCCTATTTCAAAACCTACTACAAACCAAAAGAAATCAAAAGAGTGTGGTCCTAGAATAAGAATAAATATATACATTAATGGAATATAATTGAAATTGATTTCTAACAAGCCTTCTAGGACCAGTCAGTGGGGAAAGAATAATCTCTTCAAAAAATGGTGCTGGGACAACTGGATATCCAGATA
>NW_012138302.1:8885968-8894288 GCF_000956105.1 Propithecus coquereli
TTTTTTCTTATGGTTGAGTAATATTCCATTGTGTACATATGCCATGCTTTCTCTTTTTTAATTTGTATAAATTTATGGGGTTTAAGTGTGATTTTGTTACATGGATATATCATGTAGTGGTGAAGTCAGGGCTTTTAGCATATGCATCACCCAAGTAATGTATATTGTACCCATTAAGTAAATTCTTATTATCCATCTCCTCGCACTTCTCCACCCTGTAAAGTCTCCATTGTCTATCATTCCACTCTCTATGTCCATGTGTACACATTATTTAGTTCCCACTTATAAGTGAGAAGATGCAGTATTTGTCTTTCTGAGTTTTTTCATTTAAAATAATGGTCTCTAGTTCCGTCCGTGTTGCTGCAAAAGACAGTATTTTATTCTTTTTATGACTGAATAGTATTCCATTGGGTATATATGCCACATTTTCTTTATCTGTTCATCTACTAATGGACACTTAGGTTGATTCCGTATCTTGGCTATTGTGAATAGTGCTGCAATAGACATGAGATACAGATAACACTTTGATGTCTGATTCCCTTTCCTTTGGAAAAATATCCAATTGTGGGATTTCTGGAACATATAGTTCTCTTACTGGTTTTCTGGAGAACCTCCATACTGCTTTTCATAACAGCTGTACTAATTTACATTCCCACCCACAGTGTATAAGAGTTCTCTGTATCCTTGCCAGCATTTGTTATTTTTTTGGTCTTTTTGAAAATAGCTACTCTAATTTAGTGAGATAATTATCTCATTGTGGTTTTGATAATTAGCGATGTTGAACACTTTTTCTTATACTTTTTAGCCATTTGTATATTTTCTCTTGAGAAAGGTTTATTCAAATCATTTTCCAATTTTTACATTGGATTATTTGTTTTTTGCTGTTGAGTTCCTTCTACATTCTGGATATTAATCCCTTGTCATATAAATAGTTTACAAACATTTGATACCATTTTACAGGTTGTTGCTTCAATCCGTTGATTATTTCTTTTGCTGTGCGGAAGCTTTTCAGTTTGATGTAATCCCATTTGTCTATTTTTGCTTTTGTTGCCTCTGCTTTACAAATCTTAACCATAAAATCTTTGCCCAAACCAATGTCCTGAAGTGTTTCCCCTATGTTTCCTTCTAGTTGATTTATAGTTCCTGGTTTTACATTTAAGTCTTTAATCTATTTTTGATTTTTATATGTGATGAGAGATATGGGTCTACTTTTATTCTTCTGCATGTGGATATCCGGTTTTCTCAGTACAATTTATTGAAGAGGCTGTCCTTTCCCCAGTAAATGCTCTTGGCTACTTTGTTGAAAATCAGCTGGCTATAAGTACATTGAGATGAGTATATTTCTGGGTTCTTCATTTGGTTCCATTAGTCTATGTGTCTGTTTTTATGCCAGTACTATGTTGTTTTGATTACTACAGCTTTATAGTATATTTTGAAGTCAGGTGCTGTGATGCCTCCAGCTTTGTTCTTTTTGCTCAGGATTGCTTTGGCTATTCAGACTATTTTGTGGTTACATATGAATTTTAGGATTATTTTTTCTATTTCTGTAAAGAATGTCATTGGTATTTTGATAGGGGTTGCATTGAATCTGTAGACTGCTTTGGGTAATATGGTCATTTTGACAATACTGATTCTTCCAGTTATGAACATGGGATGTCTTTCCATTTATTTGTGTTCTCTTCAATTTCTTTCACTAATGTTTTGTAGTTTTCCTTGTAGAGATCTTTTACATCCTTGGTTAAATATATTCTTAGGTATATTATTTTTTTGTAGCTATTGTAAATGGGATTGCCTTCTTGATTTCTTTTGCAGCTAGCTCATTATTGGTGTGTAGAAATGCTACTGATTTTTGCATGGTGATTTTGTATCTTGCAACTTTACTAAACTCAATTATTATTTCAAAGAGATTTTGGGTGGAGTCTTTAGGTTTCTGTCTATATAAGATCATGTCATCTGCAAATAAGGAAAACTTGACATTCTCTTTTCCAGTTGAATGTCTTTTATTTCTTTCTCTTGCCTAATTGCTCTGGCTAGTACTTTGGTGCTATGTTGAATAAGAATGGTAAAAATGGGTATCCTTGTCTTATTCTAGTTCTTTGAGGAAAAGTTTTCAAATTTTCTTTATTCAGTGTAGTGTTAGCTGTGGGTTTGTCATATATGGCCTTTATTGTGTCAGGGTATGGTCCTTCCTAATTTTTTGAGAGTTTTTAACATGAAGGGATGTTGAATTTCACCAAAGCTTTTTCTGTGTCTATTGAGATGATCATATTTTTTTATCCTTCATTCCTTTGATGTGATGTATCACATTTATTGATTTGCACATGTTGAACCATCCTTGCATCCCTGGGATGAATCTCATTTGATCATTCATGGTGTATAATCTTTTTGATGTGCTGTTGGGTTCACTTTGCTAGTATTTTGTTGAGGATTTTTGCATCTGTGTTCATCAGGGATATTGGCCTGTAGTTTTACTTTTTTGTTGTGTCCTTGTCTGGTTTTGGTATCAGAATAATGCTGGCCTCATAGAATGAGTTCAGAAGAATTCTCTTCAATTTTTTGATATAGGTTAAGAAGAGTTGGTGCTAGTTCTTCTTTAAATGTTTGGCAAAATTCATTCAGTCCCATGATTTTATTTCTTGAAAGACTTTTTCAATTTCATTACTCATTATTGGTCTATTCAGGTTTTTCATTTCTTCTTGCTTCAATCTTGGTAGGTTATATATGTCCAGGAATTTTTTCATTCCCTCTAGGTTTTCTAATTTTTTGGCATACGGTTGTTCATAATAGTCTCTAATAATCCTTTGTATTTCTCTGGCATCAGTTGTAATGTCCTTTTACCATTTTTTATTTTGTTTATTTGGGTATTCTCTCTTATTTTATTAGTCCACCTAACGGTTGATTGATTTTTTCTATCTTTTCAAAAACCTACTTTTGTTTCATTGTTATTTTATATTTTTAGTCTCTATTTCAGTTAGTTCCACTCTGATTTTCATTATTTCTTTCCTTCTACCAATTTGGGTTTGGTTTTTTCTTGCTTTCCTAATTCCTTGAGGTATATCATTAGGTTGTTTATTTAAAATCTTCCTACTTTTTAAGGTAGAAGTTTATTGCTATAAACTTCCCTGTTAGTACAGCAATTTCTGTATTACATAGGTTTTGGTATGTTGTATTTCTATTTTTATAGGTTTCAAGAAGTTTTTTGCTGTTCATCATAATTTCTTCATTGAACCATTGGTCATTCAGGACCATGTTGTTTAATTTCCATGTATTAATACTTGTATAGTTTTCAAGTTCCTCTTGTTATTGATTTCTAGTTTTATTCCACTGTGATCTGAATAGATCCTTGATATGATTTTGACTTCCTGAAGTTTCTTGAGATTTGTTTTGTGGCCTAACAGATGGTCTGTCCTGGAGAATGTTCCTTGTGCTGATAAGAAGAATGTGTATTCTGCAACTATTGGATAAAATGCTCTGTAGATGTCCATTAGGTTCATTTGGTCTATAGTGCAGTTTAAATCCTATGAATCTTTGCTGATTTTTTTGTCTAGATTGTCTGTCCAATACTGAAAGTGGAGTATTGAAGTCCCCAATATTAATATATTGGGATTTATTTGTCCCTTTCACTCTAAAAATATTTGCCTTATATATTTGAGTGCTCTACTGTTGAGTGTATGTATATTTACAGTTGTTATATCCTCTTACTGAGTTGATTCCTTTATCGTTATGTAAAGTCCTTCTTTGTCTCTTTTCATATTTTTTGACTTGAACTTTATTTTATTTATTTTTTGATGTAAGTATAGCTATTCCTGCTCAATTTTGGTTTTGGTTTGCATGGAATATCTTTTTCCATCTCTCCTGTTAGTCTATGTGTCTTTATAAGTGAAGTGAGTTTCTTGTGGGCAGCATATATTTGGGTTTTGCTTTTTATCTATTCAGCCAGTCTATATCTTTTAGTTGGTGAATTTAAGCCATTTATATTCAAGGTTGTTATTGATAGACGTGGACTTACTCCTGTCATTTTGTTAGTTGTTTTCTGGTTGTTTTGTATAATCCTTTGTTGCTTTGTTCCTCTCTTATTGTTTATCTTGTGGTTTTGTGGTTTTCTGTAGTGATAATGTTTGATTCCTTTCTCTTTCTCATTTGTATGTCTTCTTTACCAGTGGGTTTTATACTTTTGGGTTTTTTCAAAATGGTAGGTATCAGCCTTTCTTATGTAGAATTCCCTTAACCATTTTTTGTAGGGTCAATCTAGTGGTGATAAGTACCCTCAGTTTTTGCTTGTCTTGGAAAGACTTTAATTCTCCTTCATTTTTAGATGAGAGCTTTGCTGTGTATCATATCGGCTAGCAATTTTTCTTCTTTTTCTTTCAGCGTGTTGAATGTATCATCCCATTCTCCCCTGGCCTATAAAGTTTCTGCTAAGAAATCTTCAATTAAACTGACAGAGGTTCCCTAATATGTGACTTGATGTTTTTCTCTTGCCATTTTTAGAATTCTTTGTCTTTTGATATTTATCTAAAATATGCCTGGTAGTGGACATTTTTTGGCAGAATCTATTTGGGAATCTTTGAGCTTGCTATATCTAGATGTTTATTTCTCTCTTAAGACTTAGGAATTTTTCAGCCATTATACTATTAAATATGTTTTCTATGCCTTTTTTTCATCCATATCTTCACCTTCTGGAACTCCCATAATGCAAATATTTGTTTGCTTAATGTTGTCTCATAAGTCTAGTAAGTTTTCTCCATTCTTTTTTATTCTTTTTCATCTTATTTTTAGTCTGACTCATTTATTTCAAGACACCTGTCTTCAAGTTCAGAAATTCTTCTGCTTGATTTAGTCTATTGTTGAAACTCTTAATTGTATTTAAAATTTTATTCATTGAATTCTTCCATTCCAAGATTTCTTTTTGGGTCTTTTTTATGATATCTATCTCTTTGTTGCATTTCTCATTTAGATCATGAATTTATTGTCTTAATTTCACTGAATTGTCTACCTGTATTCTTTTGTATATCACTGAGTTTCCTTAAGATCATTATTTTGTATTATTTTTCAAGCTTTTAATAGATTTCCTTTTCTTTGGGGCCTGTTACTGGGGAATTATTGTATCCCTTTGGAGGTATGTTTACTTGCTTTTTAATATATCTTATGTCTTTATGTTGGTATTTGTGCATCTAGTGGAATAGTGGCTTCTAATTTTATGAAGTAGCTTTCATCAGGAAAGACGCTTTCCTGTAGATTTGTCCTATAGTGTAATTTGGGTCAGCTGTTTTGGCTTTGGTTCTGGTTAGTCATTGTAGTGTAATCTCTCTGTGATTTCTTCAGCTGTATTCAACATTAGTGGTGTCTGCAAATGCCTCAGTAACCTAGGCTGAAGGGGTTTTTGGAGCCTATGGTGGGTGTGGTGGCTCAGCCACTGGAATGTGTGAGATCATGACAGTGATGGACTCCTGGCAGCTGGTCCTCAGGCCCCTGGAGGGATATGTGGGTATTTAGTATCTCAGATGCTGAAGCGGGTGGGGTCACAAGCAGAAACAGACCCCAAGTGGGTCAGTCCTCAGGCCCTCAGAGGAAGTAGGGTGCATGGCAACTCTGCCGCTGAAGTAGGTCAGGCTGCTGGTGGAAGCAGGCTCCAGGCTTTTGGCTCTTGGGCTCTGAGAAGCACATGCATTGGCTTCCTCTGTTGTGGAGATGGTCTCTCTGCTGTACTGGACTGCCTATTTCCCAGAGTGCTAGGATTGTGGGCTTGGGTGCCAGGTTCACAGCTACACTGTTGAGTCCTACTAGGTTTGTGGCCCTGCAGCCTTCTGTTCGGGTATGGTGGGATGAGATCAAGGACCCAGGGGTATGGCAATGCAGGAACTACTGGACTCAAGCAGGATGCATTCTTGCAGTGGCTCCATCCTCAAAATGGTGCTGTGCTGCAGCATCCTGGGGCCCAGGGAGTTAGGGGGCACCCAATGTGAGTTCCCTTTCCGGAGTAATGCAATTTCGTGGATTCCGGGCAGTTCCCTACACTGGACTCAGGGCCTATGAAGACTATGTGGGGTTCTCCTGCAGCTAGGATGCAAGTGTCTGTGGTGGTAATATAAATTGCTAGTGATCTCCCACCTACCTTTTCTCTGCAGTGGGGAGTCCCTCTTGACTCCACACTAATCCCAGCCATCATCCCAGCTGATCCACTTCCCTCCATGCTACCATCCGAAGTTTCCATGCTTTAGAGAGTCTTTGTCACTTCCCCCTGAATTCCAGTGTTTTCCCCTAGACACTCTGTTCAAGGTATGCTTATCTACTTGATAATTTGATCCTTCTTTATGGAGGATGTAAATGCTGGGCACAGACACTTCTAATCAGCCATCTTGATGACATCCCCAAAATTAAAAAATTTTTTCATCAAAGGACACTATTTAGAAAATAAAGACAGTTTAGAGAATGGGAGAAAGTATTTGTATATCATATATCTGACCAGACTTATATCCAGAATATATACAAAACTCTTACAATTCAACAACAAAGTACAGACAAGCCAATTCAAAAATGGGCAAAGGATCTGAATAGACATTTCTCCAAGGAAGATTAATGGCCAATATGCACATATAAAGATGCTCATCAATCATCAGGGAAATACAAATGAAAAATACAAATACAAAATACAAAATGAAATACTTTCACACCCACTAGGATATCTACAAAGCAAAGCAAAGCAAAACAAACAACAGCAACAGCAACTACTACAAAACAAAATAGAAAATAACAAGTGTTGATGAGGTGTGGAGAAACTGCAACCCTTGTACATTGCTGGTTGGAATGAAAAATGGTGAAACCACAGCGGAAAAAAACAGTTTGGTGGTTCCTCAAAAAGTTAAACATTGATTTATGATAAGACCCAGTAATTCTACTCCTAGGTAAATACTCAAGAGAACTGAAAACAAGTGTTCAAACAAAAAATTATACATGAGTGTTCATAGCAGCACTGTTCACAATAGCTAAAATGTGGAAACAACCCAGTGTACATCAATAAACGAATGGATAAAAAAATGTGGTATATGCATACAATGGAGGGTCATTTGGCCATAAAATAGAAAGAAGTACAGATTCACGCTACAATATGGATGAACCTTAAAAATATGCTAACTGAAAGAAGCTAGACACAAAAGGCTACAATATTATGTGGTTGTATTTATATAAAAAGCGCAGAATAGGCATAGAGCACAAAGCAGATCAGTGGTTGCCAGGAGCTGGGGGGAGAAGGGAAAGGCCAGTGATTGCTCAACGCACACAGGGTTTCTTTTTGGGATGGTGAAGGTCTTCTGGAATTAGACAGTGGTAATGGTTGCAAAACATTGAGAATGTATTAAATGTCACTGAATCGTACACTTCAAAATGACTAAAAGTGTAAATTTTATGTTATATGAATTTTGCTTTAATTAAAAAAATGCATGAGGGAAGAGGAAACATTTAATGATTCTTATTTTATGCCCATGATTATGCGAGTCATTTTCCAACCGTTTGTCATTGATTCAAGTGGACATTTGCCCATACACAGGTCATGACTTAGTTGAAGAGAATTTCCAAACTGGAATATAAACTTTATTTGCCACTGATTCTGCCTCATCTGAGAAGCCTTTTCTGAGCCCTCCTAAATGGCTACATTTTATGTAATATTTCTATACCTTTTCAGACTTCTGTTATTGCACATATTATGCTTTGGCTTTATTTTTTACATTTGTTTTGTTTTACATTGTGACACGTTTATTGTCTTTTACTAGTTTATGAGTGCTTCAAGACTGGGATTCGTCTTTTGTGTTTGCATTTCTGGAACTTGGAGTATCACTCAGCACATAGTACATATGCAATGAAGGTTTCCATTGGCCAGTTGGATTTACATATTTGGTTCCTGTAAGTATACTACATTAATGGTTCCTAAAATAGCCATGTCTGTTTGATGTGCCTGTGCAACACTCAGCATTCGTTTCCCAGAATGAAACTAGGTCACATCTGGGACACATGAACAGTTTGAAGAATTCTTCTGTCTGAAATACAAAACCCTTAAGTGTATATCAAAGATAATCAAGCTGACCATGCCAAAAACTTTAAGCAACTAAAACTTTATTTTGTTTATTACAGTTTTGGTCTTTGCTCTTTTACTTCATTTATTAACTTTATAGTAACAGAACAATTTACATGCTGTGAAAATCCAAGCAGGATGACAATGGCAAAAAGAAAAGCAAAACATTTTACTTTATGAGTCTTTTACTCTGTGAGTTTTCCCCTATGCTGTGGTTATTTTGTTTGGTCATGGGGACAACTTGTGCACAGA
>NW_012138302.1:8897338-9031330 GCF_000956105.1 Propithecus coquereli
TTCTATAAACGCTAGCATTTTTGTTGTTGTTGTTCAGGCTAACTGAGCTGATTAATCCTGATTATTTCTCTTTCTTCTGTTCACATTCCAAATTGGGGAAATGAGATCATCTGATGGAAAGGATCTGAATCCTGTGTCTCAAATTCCTGTGAAATCTGCTCTGCTTTTCTTTGTCTTGTACTCCTGTCTTCAGATTTATCAGCATTTATTGAATATCTACTATTAAAGTTTCTGCCTCTGTGCTCGGCCTAGAGTTGGGGCTCAAAAATAGAACTATATTCCCTCCCCCTTCCACCTTCTTATAAATATTCATTGTATCAGTCAGGGTCCTGGCAAGGAAGAGAATGCATGCTCATGGCTGGTGCCATGGAAGGCAATTACCCATCAGGAGTTGTAGTCAAAAAGGGAGCAGCTACAACTAGACCCTTGCCATCGGGATAGCCCTCTTGTTGGCTGAACTGAACAGAAAGCCAGAGAGCAATGGGAGCCTGGTGGTGCAGATTACAAGATCAGCCTCCCAGGATAGGGAGCAGTGCAGAGAAGCGAGGGGAATGGATCCAGGTGACTAAAGGGAAAATAAAGAGAAAACTGAGTTCGTCATTTAATTTCAGAACAATTCATGAAATAGCATTATTATCCACATTTTGCAAATGAAGATATTGAGGTAGTCAAGTTTAAATAATTTGTTGAGAGTCACATGGCTACTAAATGGCAGACCTAGGATTTAAATTCATGTCTTCTAATCCCACTTATATGCTTTTATACCAAAATGTCTATCTTACATTTCATTTATATTACCTGCCTTATGTTTTAGACAGTCTGAATCTTGTAAATGATTATACCTTCCATTTTAATCTGACTATTAGGAAATTTGGAGTCAAATTTTAAGCCCCATTTTCTGAGTATGAATGATTTTATTGCTTGCATTTCCTAGTGGTCTTATCTTACTATTTGATTTTACTTTCCTTTTTCCCTGATTCTGTATCTCTTTATATAACATACATTTTCTTCCATGTCTTTTTTGACAAGGTGAAGGGTAAACAAATGAATAACTGCATAACCTTGAGCCTGTGCTTAATCAGCCTTTTCTCTAATGCAGAGCCCTGATTTTCTCTATATAGGGCTTGTGAACTCCTCACCTTCATCCCCATATACACATATTCATGATCTTTGTGTTACAGTTGGTTTTACATCCACAATCTTCTTCAACAAAGTGCCCCCAGAAACCACTACTGATCAATTAGTATCAGGGGAGCTGAAACCTATTTGCTATGCTTGGTATGATATGATCAGAAAATTAACTGATAATACTACAGAATCTTTAATATGTAAGTGCCCTATGGAGAACAGCTTATAGTTTAATAGAAGATATCCTGAAAGGTTTTTACTCAAGCTTTTTGTACGCGATGAGCATCATGATAGTCTGACTGCTTCCCGTACTTCAAGTACTTAAGTAAAAGGCAAAACGAGCAATATGTGAATGCACCCTCTCTTCATATAATTAATTTTTCTTCTCCAGACTCACACTGGTGGCATTATTCCAAGGATACCTCAATGGTTGCTTAACGAAGAGTGCTATGCTATTTGTTTTTATCATCCCTGATAAAGGCCTATTTGGCCTTATTAATTTAGTTAGCGCCACTAAAACTGCAGGGTCCCAGTTCCATTATCTAATATCCTGAAGCAGCACTACAACACCATTCAGGCAAGAGTGGAATTCATTTAAGCAATTCAAGACTTGGATTCCATTCAAGACCATTTAGTGAAAATTCCAGAAGAACCATTTCAAGAAGCTTTGTCCATAATATTGAAAAGGCACAGGTCACTGTAATTATCAAAATTTTACTGACAATATCAGTTTCTTACAGCTTTATAAATATTTGTAGATTATAATATGTTTTAGCATATATTTTCTCATAACTCAAAATAAAATGTTACATCTCCTTTTAACATACGTATCTTCCTATGTGTGTATAAACATATAATTAAAACAAGAGTTAGATTCTGTGGGGGAAATATCCAAACTGGCTGGTTGGCATCATTAAGATGGTCTTTAACCAAATTGTTCACCCTCTACTCTGTTTGGTGAAATCCAGGTACATTGGCCTACAAGCTTTCATCTCAAGAAATGACCATTCTTTGCTAAGACGACAGCATGGGCACTTTCTCTTTCTCTCCCAAGTTGAGTTTTTGAGATTCTGACATTGACACAGATATGAAAATTTCAGCTTCAGAAACATTCTATTCTTTGATGTATTTAAGAATTAAAATTAAGAAAATATTCATGATTCTGACCCTTTTCAATCTAGAATCTTCCTTGATGTCATTCTTTTCCACGTTCTTCCCACTTCTCCAATTGTTTCAAAGATGAACAATGAACATTTATTTCATTGTTTTTACATTTTAAGAACTTCTTTCCTACACATCACCTCATTATATTTCCATATCATTCTGTGCAGTAAATGTCATGATTCACACTCTCCCAATTAAGATGTTAATGTTCTGGCATTCGGAACTAGATAAGCTCTAGGAGGGTGAGCTGTTCATCATTTGCTATGGATTCAAAGATATCTGTGGACAACCCAATACCAGACATTATGAGGGATACAAAGATATACAGAACACCTTAGTACATGTCCTCTACGCTCCAAGAGTAACTTCCAGGGCCTTCCCACATGCTGTTTTCTCTGCTTAGAAGACTCTTCTAATTTCTCTAAACTTTTCTTCACTTCTCTACACTCCATGAGATGGGTATCAGGTCCATATTAACTACTGTGTTCCTTGTTATTAGTACAGTGTGTTGGTAAATGCTTAATTAGTATTTGTTGCATGAATGCACCTGGTCTATTGTCTTGTTGCCTCTTGCGGCCCCTCTAGTAATTACAATTCCTTGTTGTAATTGCAGCTCATATTTCTCTTGCTCTTGGAGTTCTTCCTGCTGTTTCTGCTTCTGACTCTGAAATAAACTCTTAAAAAATAAAGGACACAGAAGATCTCAAGAGTCTTTCCCCATGACAGAATTTCCATATAATTCTGTCTGGGTTCACTGTCAGTCCAAAATAGGAAGAGTCACATTGGGAACTAAACATAAAGCCTGCTGGAATTAACCAGCTTTAAAAAAAAATTCACCAGTTTCTGACTTTTCTGACTAGAAATAGTAGAATCATAAATTATCTGTTTATAAGTCCAGATTTCAGCTACATTATTTAATTATTAACGTTCAGCATATAATATCTATGACAAAGTTAGAATAAAATCATTGCTTCCAAAATGAGTAGAATATAAATTTTAAAGGTTTAATGGGAGGAAAAAATCATAACTCCATTACAATACTCAAGTTGTGACATAGATATAAGAAATATTATGTACATTTGTAAACCTATGAAATATTGTCATCATCTTCATAATCTCGTATTTGAACATTTGCACATCTCTAGCTTGAGCACAGTGCCTGGCACACAATATGTGTTGGACAAATGTTTCTGAAATGAGTGAGTACGTACACTATGGCTGATATCTGATAAGAACTTTATGGTGTACAAAGCTATTATTTCATGTGAACCTCATCACAACCTAGCGAGTCAGGTAGAAGAGTGATTACTACCAACTCTAACTTAAAAATGAGAAAAGAGTGATCTGGAGGGATTAGTTGATTTGTCTGAGTTCACACACAGCTAGTATGTGGTAGGGCTGCCTTTCAAACCCAAGTCTTGTGACTCCGAGTCCCAAAGCTATTCTGGTTTCACTTTCAAACTAAAATTTATGTACAGTGGAAGGAATGAGAATTCCTTCACATTTTAAATGGCACTCAATATATTTCCAAAATACCAAAATGGAATTGGTACAATTTTATTTAAATTAGAGAGTCATAAACCTAAATAGACATAGACACCATTAAAACAAATATAGGACCTGAAAATAATTGAATAATTTGTCTTAGGACTAAAACAAAAATGAAAGCACAGAGTGTGGGGAACAAAAGCAACTATGCTGTTAGTGAACTGTCAGCATCTCTTAGTACCAGTGAGTGATAATTATCACAAGAGGAAAGAAAAAAATAAACCATAATTAAGCAATGCTTGTAATAGTGTTCCTTCAGGGATAATTATTTGTCTTTATTGCATTCTAATAGTACTACTCTACATGTGGTATAAAACCTTCTATTTTCATTTATATAGTTATATTTGATCCATCCTTGTTAAAATCCATGTTTTTAACAAACAAATTGTTTTCTTAATGTGTTTTGCACTAAATAAACCATAAGATTTTTGTGTAGGACACTATAAACATTTTTAAGTAACCACTGCCTCGTTATTTAACAAGAACAACAAGCCATTGTTTATTCATTTGGTCCAACAATCAATAAACATTTAAAACTTTGCAGTAATTAGAGCTGTTCAGAAAAACAGAGCAACTTCAGGGTTCCATGTGGCTGGAATTCTGAAAAATTCTTGCATGGAGTGGAGAATACACTGCTTCTTCATCTTCTTCTTCTTTTTTGTTAATTTTTTAAAATTTTGTAATTGTCCTAATTTCAAAAACTTCTTCAATTAGCTTACAACAAAAGCACGATTTAGTAAAATAATCCTAGCACACTCTAAAGGCAAATAAATCAGTGAAGGGAAAGGAGAGACCTATTTTATTAAAGATTCACAGCTGAAGAAAATATAATTACATGTGTATAAATACCTTAGCGACTGAGGAAAAGAGAGAAACATTATTCTTAATATTTAGTAGAGCCTGGAATTCTGTGAGGCATTGGACATACAGTTCCTAGAAAAGACTAGGTGAATTAACAAATAATGCAAATGAGAACAAGTTCTACAACAAAGGTATAGAAGTATTCTTCATGTGAGTGCATTTTATAGATGTAGCCTGGTGAAATCCAAAGACCAAAAAGGTAAGACTGTGGTGTGGACCAGAGAGATGTGGCCAGGTGTAAAGCATCCTGGAGATGAGCGTCTGCAGAGCAAAGCTTATGGGTGGTAGGGCAGGGAGCTGAGGAAATTGGTGTTCATTGAGGGGGTGCCAATTCACCTGGCCCCTACACTTCTCTGTGAAGTAGAATGCAACCCCCCTGCCCTATTTAAAACCCTTCAGTGGCATCCCATTGCCTTTCATGACAAAATCTGAAGTCCTGACCATGGTCTTCGAGGCCCTGCATGATCTGACCTTTGCCCCGTTGCAGTCACATTTTCTCTGATCACTCTACTCTTGCCATGATGGGCATCTTCCAAGCCTTCCCACACACTGAGCACTTCCAATTCAGTATTCACTCAAATGATGGTGCTTCTGGGTGAAATGCTGTCTCTCTGCCCTTTCCCCTGGCTAACTCCTGCTCACTTAACAGATTTCATCTTAATATTCCTCTACATAGAAGACCACCTTTACCTCTACTTTACCCCATCTATAGTAAATTATACCTACAATTCTTTTATATAGAATATGGTGTTTTCTTCATAGCATTTATGACAGCCTATTTGTGCTTTTATTTATGTAAAGTCCTTTTACGTGTATGTACATGGGTTAGTATCCATCCATACATTTATTTTATATCTTTTTCCACTGAGAGGATCTTGAAGTACTTCTGGTACCCAGACCTTGGTTTCTGATACATTCTCCAATAAAAGGAACCAGAGCTTTTTCGATAAATGGCTATTCTAGGGCTGGGGCGAGAAAATCCAATATGAGCCTGCAACATCCTGAAGTGACAGAAGGCAAGGAAGGGCTTAAAAAAAATGGGGAGCTGTGCAAAGGACATGACAGTGAACCTGAAAAAGCTCCCAATGCCCAAAGCTGGAACAATTTGGGAAAAAAAATTAATGACAGTATTGGATTAGAATATAAAGAATAAAATAAACATCCATGAATTTATACTGATATAAATGATTGATTAAATAAATAAATAAATGAGAAAGGACAAATATTTCCTGCAGAATTCTAAATGATAATTGTGGTTACTCCCTCCTCCTCCAGGAGGTAGAGCTTAATTTCCTCCCTTTGAGTGTGGACTGGGCTTAGTACTCACTTCTAACTAACAGAAAATGAAAAGGGAAAAACTGTAACTTTACAGCAGAGAAATCTGCCATACACCACCTTAACTAAATGATTAAGGTCAACGCCACCAGTGATAAGTCATGTTTATAGCATGTATCCTTGATGTGAAGTGTTAAGAAGCGCACTTCGCTTCTGTGGTATTCATGCAAAATGTCCATAGCTCCAGTCTCATTGTGTGAACACATCAGACAAACCCAAACTGAGAGGTTTTCTACAAAATACCTAAACAATATTTTTCAAAAGTGTCAAGGTCATAAAAAAACAAAGAAAGTCTGAGAAACTGTCACGACTGGAAGAGACTAAGAAGACATGATGATTCGATGCAACTTGTGTCCTGGATTGGATCTTGGAACAGGAAAACAACATTAGTGGAAAAACTGGTGAAATTCTATTAGAGTTTATAGTCTAATTAGTAGTATTGAACAAATGCTAATTTCTTAGTACTGACAAATAACATACGGGGTTAACATTACATTAGGGAACATTAACATAACATTAGGGAATCAATGTCAAGGGTATATGGAACTCTCCATACTGTTTGCAACTCTTCTGTAAGACTAAAATTATTGCAAAATGAAACTTAAAAAATACCTTCTCCCACTTAATTATAACTCCATTAGCAGGGATGACCTCTGTAGTTGATACTACTGTATATCCATTTTTAGAACAGTGACGTATGGTGGATAATACTTGGGTTTCTGGAGCCTGGATGCATCTTTGATTCCTGGTCCTGCCACTTATGAACTAGGTTACTAGCAAGTTTCTTAAGCACTCCGATTCTTAGTTTTCTCATCTATAAAAAGGGATATAAGGTTGTTGTGAGAATTGGAGGGCTTCATATATGTAAAACACATACATCAGGGCAAGGTTAGTCATTGCTGATATAATTCCCATGTAATATATCATTGTTGAGTGAGTGAATGAATGATTCCAGGATTTTTTGCTAAGAGTAAGTCAGAATTCAAGTCAGAAAGAGAGAATATTTGAAGAGAAGTTTCAGGATATAGAGCAATATGTTTACAATGGAAGAGAGGCTCCGTAAGGCATAGTTGGTGGGTTGGCATAAGGATGGCAGAAGTATAAGGATAGATTGTGGGGAGTGTAACCAGGGAGCACTACTGCCGTGAAAGTGTGTCTAAGGGCTTTGCACTTTGAGTAGTAGTGAAGGTTGACAAGGAAGAGTGATTGGTCTCTCTTGGGTATGTGGTCCTCAGATTGGTTCTCCACTTTTTCCTGCTCTGCTCTGTATTTCACAGGGCTGACCCCTGCAGGCTGCATATTTGGCCAGGGGGAGGCAATGATGGGAGACTGCAGAGAGGAACAAAGGGAGAAGCCCGAGTATTTATTTTCTCCCTTCCTTCTGTGTCTTGGGCAGCAACTCCAGCAGTAGCTACATCTCCTCCACGAACAGCCCTGCCATGCTTCCAGCTTTGCCCAGGGACCGGTAGCGCCACCTCTTTCCCATCCCTCTAGCCTAGGATCCTAGTGGTCTCCTTCTGTTAGGGTTCCCTGGGCTGCCTCCCTGACCCTTGCTTGGCTCTGTTTCTCCAGTTCTGTGTAACTAATTCCCAGTTTTGAAATCCCTGTTATGAATACCCAGCTGGCTGCTATTTCCTGGATAGACTGTGACAGAAACAAAAGGCATGATGGAATTCCCTGTTTTCCAGACTGACGGAAACTCAGGGGCAAAGGGTTTCCAGTGCTGCCATAGATAGAGACTCTGGCTGTTTCCTAACTGCTTGTTACATGGCCGGTGCGCTGTGAACCGGCCTGGGCTTTGGGGTATTGCAAAGTTTAGAAGGATGAGATGCTGATCAGAGCCCTTTAGGCTGAAATCATGCACCACTGCCTTCTGGAGAGTCCCAGACAGAGCTAGACCTGATGGAACAGCAAAATCTGATGGGCAGAGGAGGAGATTTTAGAATCACAGAGACCCAACCGCCAGACCAGTGTCAGACGCATCAGGGATTATGTGGGCTGAAGAGCTCCTCCTGCTTAAGAGGTATGCCAAGCATTGGAGTCAGGGCTGTCCACACTACTCCAGGCCCTTTAAATACACCTAGCACACTCACACCAAATTTCATACAAAGAGATGCTACTATCGTGGGCATTTTGTCTTGGCATTCATTTAGACTTCCACCCTTCACTTGAGTCCTTGCTTTCGGTCCTCCTCACTTGGGCTCTATACCTCATATCCATTGCTCACTTGGCCATTGGAATAATAATCTGGCTTCACTGTTTCACCCTTGACTTTAGTATCCCCTCCAGGCATCATTCCAGCATTTGTTTTCCAGCTTCTCATGCCTCCTCCACAGTGATGAAAGACTCCACTTCCGCAGCCCCACTGAAGACCAGGGCCCTCCTTTTATTATTTTATTTTACCCTTAAAACATAGGTGATCAGGTGCGGCATGGTGGCTCACGCCTGTAATCCTAGTACTTTGGGAGGTAAAGGCGGAAGGATTGCTTGAAGCCAGGAGTTTGAGATCAGCCTGAGCAATATAGCAAGACCCCATCTCTACACAAAACAGAAAAATTAGCCAGGTGTGGTGGTGCACAAATGTAGTCCCAGCTACTTGGGAGGCTGAGGCAGGAGGATTGCTTGAGCCCAGGAGGGTGAGGTTGCAGTGAGCTATGATGAGGCCACTGCACTGCAGCCTGGGTGACAGAGCAAAAGCCTGTTTGAAAAAAAAAAAAATACAAATAAAAAAATAGGAGGTCAAATGAAAGGACAGGATGGAAGAGTTGATGATGAGATTGGCAGCAATAGGCTAGATTAAAGTAAAAAAGAATGGAGCAAAAAGCTTAGCCAGGAAGCCTTCAGATGCAGTTAGAACCGAGACTCTGAGACGAGAAGAGTGAAAGATGTATGGCAAACCCAAGAGATTCCCTTTATGGGTTGATATAGTAATAATATTTAATTATAAAGACATATTATAACTTGCAGAGTAGCTAATTCATTCCTTTCATCCTTGATCAGAGGGTTACATAAGTATCCTTGCCTGTCTGAGGGACACCAGCAGTGCTAACATTAGGTGATGGTTCTAAACAACCAATAATTGTTTGCAATACACCAAGTAAGTTACAATAATCTATGCCTTCTATACCTCTCCCGTAAAAATAATCCTGGCCATGCTCATGTCCCCAGATGTGGCTCTTTGATGAAGAATAATGAAAATGTTTGTCACCAACGGCTGATCCTGAGCAGTTATCTGCACAATGCAGACAGCAGCCTATTCTTAGCTAAGAAGCAAGAAAAAAATGTATCTGACATATGCATGATGAACAGTATGGTCTTTGCATTTGTGCAGACCTAATGTGAGTCCTGGCTTCACTATTTACTGGCTCTGCAGCCACTGGTCATTTATTTAACTTCTTTGTGCTTCAGTTTGTTCATCTGTAAAAATAAGAATACTAGTACATTCCTTATAGTGTTTTTCAGGTAATTAAATATGCAATACAATCTGATGTGGCATGTCTGGCATTCCATGACTTGTTATGGCTGGTGCTGGTGGTTTTAGGTGTGTTTCCTGAAGGATATTCTCTCATTCCTGTTCCACAAAGCCTCCTCCCAGAGACAGCACAACGTAAGAGCCATGGTCCAATTGCAGTGCTTCCTAATACCAGCTGCACTTGAGAATCATCTGGGGGAGCTTCTCAAACATACCAACGCCAGGTCACCTCCCAGAACAATTCAGTCTAGAATTAGAGCCCAAGCCCACCAGGTGATCCTAATATGAAAATAGGGGTGAGAATCCCTAGCTTAGAGGCACCATGCATCTGAACTTGGATGGCAACTATTATGGTCCTTTGTGCCCTTCAACGTTGGGAAGACTTCCTTCTATTCCTCCTTTCTAGTGAGGAACATGGATTTCTCTAAAAGAGACAATTATAGTTTGATACCACCCTAGATTTAGATGCAAAGTGGAAGGATCTGGCTGAATACATGATTTGATGACAAATATGTTGCAGTTATTTAGTGGGTAAGTAGCATAAGTATGTTCATATTTAGGAACTCCACTGATGGATGTTTATACATATATATAATACATACATACATTGTGCTCATTATTTTTTGATATAAAAATTGTCCTATTTTTGGCCAGTGGAAAATGCTTCAAGTTGGCTTTAGTGTTATTTTAATATGACCCAAAAGTCTTTGGTAGCTTCTTTGCTCTCACTTACAATGAGAAATCCCAGGCTTATCTTGTACGTTTCTTGTTCCCAGTATGATACCAGCAATTTCTACAAGGAACCTAGATTTTTGGTATTTAGACACTAAAATCTTTACTGTCTTGTTTCTAATTGATATTGGTTTGTCAATGCTTCTGTCTTTTCTGTGAAAAAAAGCTTTCTAAACAATTTTAGAAAGGAAAAAAAAAGGATACTGATTTTCCTATTCAAATTAAAGAGTATAGCATTTTAACTTAACTTTTTATTTGCATCCCTTTTATTTTAGGTAAAAACCTTGGTTCCTAAAGACATTAACAATTGCTTTATAACAATACATCCTAATATATTTCTCAAAATATGAATATTAATATTATTAAGAATAAGATTACTGAATGCAATGGAAGATTTGTGTCCTTAGTCTACGTCCCGTGAGGTCTGAGCAAATAAAAATATAGTTTTCAAAGCCAAAATAATCATTCTCTTTGTGGTTATACCACGACTTAGTGTAAGTTTAAGTTTAACTATGCCTTTAACAGCGAAAAGTGGCCAGACAGGATCTGCTACCTACGGAGAAGGGAAATTTGACATCACGGAGTTGAAAACTGTGAAAGCAGAAAAATAGAACCATTTCAGGAATATATCACGCCAAGCTCAGACTGATTGACGAACATGCCAAACCTACAGGAAAAGGGACGAAGTAAAAAACAGAGAGGAAATTAATGGAGAATTGAAAGGGAGCTTGGGACAATGAAATTCACGTATGTGTCTTCTGTCTGGGAATAAAAATATAGTATGTTGGCATGGTCATTAATTATGACGTCAGCTTTATTACTGAGTCTCCTCTGCTTCAAATAATATATTCATTTGGAAGTCGTGAAAAATTTTAATTCCTAAAGTGGTGCCCCATATTCATCTGGCTAAAATCTGGTACCCTGAAAGCTACTAGAAGAGGCTTCCCCACTTCTCTGCTGTTCACACTGCATTTATGGGAATGGCAGTGACTGCACTTAGGGGACTGGTCTTCAGTACTCCCAAAGCCACCACCCCAGATGCCAGAGCAGCGGCTGGCACACTACAGCCTGCAGGCCACATCACCAACGACTCGTTTATATGAATAAGGCTTTACTGGAACACAGCCATGGCCATTCGTTTACTTATTGTTTGTGTCTGCTTTCCTGTTAATGTGGCAGAGTTGAGCAATAGTGTCAGAGATTGTATGACATATAAAGCAAAAAATATTTACCATCTGGCCTCTTACAGAAAGTTTTCTGATTCCTGATCTCTACCAGTACAGCTTTTGTCTAGAGTCTAAAGAGTTAAGAACATAGCCCCTCCAGCAGTAAGTCCTCAGCTTTCCAAGCCATTTCAAGGGTCAAGAGGGCACCATATTCTAATAGCTTCACCATTCTTGCTCTCTGTTTTTTTTGCCTTTTTCTTTATGTGGCATCAGCTTTTACCTCCTCTCTCAGTCATAGGACACCACCACCATGTAGTTCAAATGAGGCAACATCTCTTATCGCTAACATATTAAAAGCCTCAGCTGCAGCTCAGTCCAAAATATCTTTTGACACTTACAGGAGATGGTTTAGTGCCACTTAGCAGCATGTGACCTTGAGCAATTTATCTGATGTCTTGGAACCTCGCTTTCTTCATCTATAAAACAGAGATATTACTTACTTTCAGGGCTATAAAGATGAAGTGAGATAATGAAAGTTCCTGGAACATAATTTGTATTCTAGAGAGGTGGTTATTATTATTGTTGCTGCAAATGAGCGTAAGGTAAGGGTTAAGAACTTCACCTAGACATCTTGGGTAGTCTTGGGCAAGTTATTTAACCTCTGTGCTTTGTTTTCTTCATAGATAAAATGGAGGTGATAATAGTATTGACCACTTAGGTTTGTTGTGAAGATTAAGTGGGATATACACTTAGACCAGAGCCTGCCCACAGTGAGCACTTATTCAATGTTAGCTACTATTATTATTAGTTTATTCTTATTGGTACATTTACTGTCTTACTCTTGAAAACTAGAGTTGTGATAAAAGTATGGTATGAGAAACAATTTTTAAAACATGGAATTAAGTTTTTGTACAAATGGAAAAAGGTTGTGGGGAGAGTGAAATAAAAAAAGAGCTAAAAGGATAACACATTGTTATCTCATTCTACTTACAGTCATAAAGTTTTCCTTTAACCACTTCCGTACCAACTCAATCCCCTTATAACGGTCAACATTGTATTTATTTCCTGCAGACTTTATAACCTCCCAGAGTTTCCTTATAAGTCTCTCCACTAAAAAGAGCAGGTGATATCAAGGCCAAATGCATGTTCCTGGTATAAATAGCAGGAAGTCTATAAAATGTTTGTTGTAAGAAGAGTAGGATTGAAACATATGCTTGAATACATGTAAGCACAATATGTTCTCCAGCTCTATGGAGCACCTGTGTAGAACAGTTAAGCCATATGTTTCTGAAATTATGCTTTAAAAATTACTATGTAGATTTCAAAAAGGAAAATGTACATTTGCACAAAAAATAAACACGTTTGCTGTTAAAATAACTCAGCTTTATGGAAGATTTCTTCAAATCCTTTTTAATTGTGACAAGTTTTTATCTTGTAACATATGAAGAAACTTCTTATAAAACAATTAAAATAAATAAACTAAGAATCTTAGAAGTATATTGTCAAAAGAATATTAAAATTTCTATACAATATTGAAATTTAAATTAGCACAACTTGAATGCAACTAATGAAATTTAGTATTAGAAACTCCGCATCACAAAATAGCTCATGTTAGCTATATTGCCTCTGCTATGTGCTTGATCTCAAGGAAAGAGATTTTTACCATTTTTAGCCAAAGACCTAATATGTTGAGGTCATCTATATCATAGGTATGTATGTGCAGTTTAGGGTTAGGGTGTGCACATGGAGGGGAGGCAAGTGGGAGAGGTGAGATCCTCAGCCTGCTGTGTACCACTAGGCAGTCTCCTACCTGGAATATAGAATAGAGAAGAGGAAGACTTAAAAGCTAGAATATATGGAAATACTAAATTTTAAAACATCACAAAGAAATGCAGGATTGTATTATTCGTTAATATTTGACACTTGCTATCTTGATTGTTGACTCATGGTGCTTTAAGAGCTATAATTTATGGCATTGCACTAAAAATGATGAAAACCTCATGGAAGATCACATTTTACTGTGATAAGCAATTTACTGGAGAGATGAACTGCTCACAAACCTGAATAACACCATGGGACCCACACGAAGTGCCACTAGGTGATGCTGGAAGTACTCCCAAGAAACAGGGAAGTCATGACATTATAAGAAAAAGTTGATTTGCTTGATAGGTCCCATAGACTGAGGTCTGCAACTCAACTGCAGTTGCCTGCCATTTCAGACAGACGATTTATCCTGTAAACAGATGGCGTGAACTTACGATATCAACAAATAAGAGTACAGTACTATATAAAAAAAAGAGCTATAATTTAATTTAATTTAGAGGAGAATAATTTAATTGAAACTTCTTATATTTCAAACTAAAGGTCTTTTTTGATCCTATTTTAATGACTAGTTAGGACATTGATAATTAGCAACATTCATTTATAAGGCAATAATTAATATAGTAGTGAATATTTTGTTTCTGTAATTAGGTAAAAAACCAAATTTCAATTATAGGAGCCATTAATTTTTTGACTAAATCTCCTATTCGCAGATAACATGAAAGAAAAACATCCATACAACTCAGGTGAAAACATTATGAACTGTCAGTTAGGGTCGAAAATACTGTGGCGATTCTATTATGACTGCAATAAAATGCTGTGTACAAAAACTCGTCTAATGGAATAAGTCTGGGGCACACCTTATTTCCCTCTAGGAGGTTCACAATGCACATAAGCATATTAGAAGATTATTTTAAAATATTCTATAGTAACAAAACCTGTTTAACTCAATGTTTCCCAAATGTACTTGACCAGGGCTTTTTTTTTTTTTTTTCCCAAGCGAAACCCATTATTATAGCGTTGGCTGCCTACACAACAGCCATTCCCTCCTCTCTCTTTCTAATAGGATCGTGATTTCATTGGAACAGCAATGTGCCCATTAGCAGAGAACACATCAAGAGTTCTCTAAGCCAGTCTTGCAACCCCTGGTGGCAAGTCTGCATTGCAGAATCTGGCCAACAAGACCAGGAGACCTAAAGAAAAGTCTTCTGGGACGCTCTTCCTTGATTTAAAAAAAAAAAAAAAAAGATGACATAGAGAGAAGGTTTCCATGCTTTGGATGATGTTATGTGAAAATAAGATGCCTCTAGAGGTGGCAGCTGGCAGCATGTTGCAATCAGAGGTACCAAACCAGAGGTCAATAGCTAGCCAACTGAGACCGGAGAATAGAAAGATAAAAAGGGCTTGGCTCTTTGATGGAATTGTTGAATCCACAAGTCAACTTGATGACTGCACGTCTCTGTATTTCTTATTGAGAAAATAACAACTATTTCATCACATTAATTTAACAGTCAGATAGGTTATTATCACTTGCACCTAAACACCGTTTCTACTGATAAACACTCTCTCAGGAAACCCAGGCATAGAATGAGGGTGCTCTCCTGACTTCTTGCTCGTGAGATGGAGAGCTCCACATGTGCTACTTGGGAAAGGGAGCCCGATGGGATTGTTCAGAGCTGGGATCGAGGGGATTCACTTTGCTGCAAGTCTTCCCTAAGCAAGACTGTGCCAGCTGTTCTGGTCACAGTAAATTTAGCCTTGATATGGGTCAGTGTGGATCTAACAGTATGAGGTATATCAGTTAGGATAGGATAGATTATGCTGAAGTGAGAAACAAACGTAAAACCTCAGTGTTTTCAACAAAAAAAGATTTATGTCTCCCTCAAGCTTCATGTTCGCTGTGGGTTGGCTGAGGACTGTGTCACTCTGAACCGAGGCTGAGGGCTAATCCCCATCTGGAACACTGCTGGTTGTTGTGCAGGAGAAAAGAAAACTCTGGGGATTCTCACACTGACAATCAAAGATGTGGTCCAGAAATAGCCCACATCATTTCTCACAGCTCATTAAACAGAACTGGTCACAAGATCTCTCAACCACAAGGAGACAGAGGATGAAATACTATCATCACATGCAGTGGAACAGGAAGCAGTCAGAGAACATCTTCAATAGCTGTCACTCACATCAAAGTGGTTGGCAGAGCGGTAGAAATTTCTAGTCAGAAGTTATGGTTGAAGGCACTTGGGTTCTTTCTGGGAGGTCTGTCTGGACTAAAGGCAGGCCCATGCTGGTGGCTGGAGCATTAGGGGGAACTGGATTTGGCACCTGGGGGAGAAAGCTGGTAAGAGGTAGATAATGTATCAGAGTATCATCTGAGTAGACTTTCACATAACATCTATCCCTAGCAGGAAAACTGGAGAGCAAATCAGACACATACCAGTCATTTCTGTTTGCTGAGTATAGGTAGATAAGCCCTCTATATGTTTAACTTGAGACAGGGCTTTCTGGGGCCAGGTGCGATGGGGGAGATAATTCATAAGTCAGAGTAGCAGGAAGAATTTAACCTATGGTTAAAGGAAAGCCAAGGTTCTACCCAGGGAAACAGTTTCAAAAGTCAAATTAGAAGGGAGTCGTGAGGCCAGAAATGAGAGAATAAGTAAATGAGGCCTGAACCCAGGAGGTTCAGGAGGAATGAAATGCAACGCAAGGAATGCACTTTGACAAACAGCTTAGGAACAATGCAGTGAAGCATGTGAGAGGACTCAATATTTATCTTTCTTTGTGCCTAGTGTAAAGATAGTGGGGCTGTTTCAAGAAGTCAAACCAGATTGGGCAAACATGTTTGCATTTTAGGGAAGAAGTTTGCCATTTGTTGAGGTCCCAGGTGCCCAGGGATTAATGGCAGAAAGACTAAGTCCAGACCCACTGGCTGGGAAGGGTTGGGGCTGGTCTGAACTGGATGTTTACTGCCTGCCTCAGCCTGGGTTGCCTTGGGGATGGAGTAGAACTGAGTCTGCAGGCAAAAGATTTTCAGTACCTGCACCTAAGCAGAGCTGAGAAAGGCAGGGATGGACATGTTTCAGCTTTCATCATTTCCAGATGAGCCGTCAGACACACCTATGTTACTGGCATCCCGTGATTGCCTGTAGCACCTATCAGCTGTGCTACTCACCGGGCACCTAGCACAAGGTTTTGTGGTTGTTAATTCTCTTTCTGTGTATGTTCCCTCTCTCCTCAACCTGATGCTGGCCTCTTTATGCACCAACAGGGACTATTCCAGCATTTTTGACATTATAAGCGCTCAATAATGGCTGGTGTTGTTGATGGAACACAGAAACTGTACCTGTAGAAACCGGATATGAAGTTGTCCAACTTGACTGGAAGCCATGCTTCTAGAAATTTCATATAATACATATGTATTCATTGAAGAGAAAAATTGATATTTGTTATACTTTTACTTTATGTCAGGCACTGTGTCAGGCACTTTGCGTATCATCCTATTTCATCCTCACATTAACCATGAGAAAGATATTTTTTTTGCTCTCCCATTTTCTAGATAAGAAAGAGACTAACGGGCGAACTGGCTTGAATTTACGAATCTACACATTCATACGCTGTGTAGATCAGTAAGTGGTTAAGCTGTGATTTGAAGGCAGGGCTCAGTGACTCCATGGCCCAAGGCTTTCTCACTTGACCTTTGCTTGCCACTAGAAATAACACGATCCTTTGATCAACAAATGAGTATCAGAGGAGGCTCCTAGATATTTGTACATCATGTTAATGAGGGGCAGCAGGGAAGAGAGAGCAATTAGCAAACTAATGAATCATCCTCTGTTGCACAAATAAGCTAATTTAATTTATTTAGGAAGAAGCAGAGGAGTGGTTCTGCATCTATGTTCCAGCTACACAATCTTGGGCCAGTTACTTAAACTTGAAGATATATGTTTCCCACTTTGCCAAGCCTACCTTACCAATTTATTATAAGGAGAAGATGAGATGATGTATGTGCAATCAATATGGAAACCTTAAAGAAATATTCAAAAGGAAAGCATCATTATTGATTTTTCCTAAATAACAGACATTAATAAATAAATCATTTTGCACTTCAAATGTGTTTATAATTATACAGTAGGGAGGCAGGCTCACTCTAGGTTTTAATAAGGAAACAATTCTAATTAAGGCTTTAAGGCCTGATTTAAACAAATAAAAATTAGGCCCTTAGGAACATTTATGCTAATAAGCAATTTTAAGTGGATTTTCTGTGCATAATGAAAATTGACCATAAAATTAATGGGTGAATTAATGCTAAGTTGTAAGTCTTTGTTTTTATTTTGTTTTTATTTAAGTTACTTTAGTTTTACAAATTTTATAGTATTGTCAAATATATGGAAGTACTGGGAGAAACATCTTTTTTTAAAAAATGTGCTTTTTCTTTTAAGTTCACCCTCTACAAATTATGAAAGGATTAAAAAAAGCTTTTCATATTCAAGACTCCCTCCTATTACTGTCAATAGCAGTTAAGTATATTTATGGAGACATGAGACAGCACAAAGATTCTTCTGTAATTCATCAGAAGTCCCATCTTAAGTATAATTACATTACACAGCTCTGCTCAGTCATTAGTTTCTTGTTTAGCAACAATGTCCTTCATTTTAAATTCTTTGATGGTAATTATTTGTAACTATGCCCTTGAATTCTGAAAGCATGTGTATCACAGCCCTGGTGAACAATGGCTATTTCTGGACTACAACACCATTGGTTTCCCATAAAATATCATGCAGGAAATGTTCTGTAACAACACTGAAAATTTGCAATAGGTTTCTGAGCTTGAATGACAGCCCAAAATGAAGTTGTGTGGTTATGAGTGTGTATATGTGCAATAATAAACTAAAAGCAAGTCATTAGATATAAAGCATGATTTTTTTTTAACTCTTAGTGACCAAGTCACATTTGAAAGTTTTTGAAAGTTGCTTAAATTAAGGCACACTAACACATACTACAGATTGTTGGACCTAAAAGTGAGATATTTTTAGTTCTACCAGTCTTCTTTTTGCAGAAAAATGTCTTATGTCTGTGTATTTATTCATTTATTGAGCACCCATTATGTTCCAGGAAACTGATTATGTATAGAGAACACACCTAAGAGAGTCTGTGCCTTCCAAGAGCTCACAGACCAGTGGCTAGGGAACAGATAAGTTAACTTGAATAATTTGATTATCCTCAGGCCTGGGAGAAATAGCAGATCAAGTTAATAGTAAAACCTAAACGTTCCAGCTTGTTACACTCACCTGCTGATTTGGTACCTCCTCAAAGCTGGGAGTTTTCAGGGATGTCTTATAATATTTTTACTGCTCCTCTTGGAACTTACACTTCCCAACTCAACTGGCAACAACATAGACTGTGCTGTGAATATAAAGACCAAACGCCCAGTCTTGCTATCCGCACGAGAGGGCATCCCTTCTAGATGCCTTCGTGGGACTCTAAGTGGCACCCTGGCATTGGGTCCCGTAGCTCTGCAACATGGCACTCCATCCTGCCATCTTTGTCTTTTCCTTCCCACCTCCTTCCCCCAGCTTTTGTTCTCTTTGTCTCTTTTGAAAGTTCTTCACATATGGGAAGTATTTTTGGTCAAAATGAAAAACCTGTAATGTGTTCTTGGCAAAATGATTTGCTAAGCAAGGCTGGCTTCAACTTGAAAGAAAAGCTTTCAGTAGGCAACAAAACAAAAAAATCCCACAAACCACTCTGGCCACATTGTAATCTTTATTTACAAAAGCTAAATATATTTTACATGTGTGTATTAAATAAAGCCTTCTCTCCCAGTGCAAGAAAGTGAATATTGGAGTCATTAATTTTTTTTTATTGAGCTACACATGGTTGTAGATGTCTATATAGACATTTGCATTTTTTCCTAAAACACTGCCTTTATGGAAGGAATCAGAATGATTTTTCTTAGGGATTAACCTCCTGGCCAGGAGGCACAAAGAGAACCATGTACAAAGAAAATTTGTGGCATGCTTATTATCTGCAAGGCATGGTGCTGTGGGCTTTATACACAGTTCTCTCCCTGAATCTTACGACCAACCCTAGGAGGTAGGTAGCAGGATGACCCCACCGACAGAGGAGAGGACTGAGGCCCAGATAGGTTATCTGTCTTGTCAAAGGGTTTTCAGCCTTTCCCTGTTCTATCAGGCTGCTCCTCATTGTTGAGATGCTAACGGTGTCCTAGTGTTGCCATGCTTCTCACCTCATTTGTGTGTTTTCCTTTTTTCTATGAAGCAGTGAGAACCCAAGGTCAGGTTTGGGATGGATATAAGTTGCTTGAAAGAATGACCATATCCAGCGCTGGTAAGCCACAGCGTGTACAATGTCACTAAAGAGCAGGTGGTGGGCAGGATGCCCACAGTGGGGTGACACCTAAAGCTTTGCACCCAGGCAGATCTGGATTTGAAGCCTATCTCTACTACCACCCTGCACGACTCTGGGCAAATTGTTTATCTTTTCTGAGCCTCAGATTTCTCAACTGGAATGTGGGGTAATGCTGCCTACCTCACAGTGCTGCAGTAAGGACGGGAGAGAACACCTGGGAAGGACTTGACAAATAGTTGGTAATTATTCATTCTTCTTTCTCTGCGTTTTCTAACCATACACAGCTACTGCACACCAGGGCCTGCCCAGTTTCTCCGTCAGTGCGTATCAGCTTTTGCAGCTGAAGCCTGCTTGACCATGGACCCGACTTCTTGTCTAGATCCTGCTATACCCCACTCCTCCTCTGGGGTGCTCCCAATCGTCTGTCATCCCCAGCCCAAGCTCCGGCTGGTGTCTAGCTGTGAATGAACGGACTTCCTCCTGCTTCGAGGCCTGCTGGATCAGACACCCACACCCACCTGCACCCTGGGCCAGGCCAAAACTCTCTATACCCATTGGATACTGGAGAACGCTATTGCAGGGCTGGCCTTGGTAATGGGGTGTGGTCGTCCTACTCAGTGTGTACAATTATTATCCTGAGAATCTTCTAGGAGCTGAGCCCTGTAATAATATAGGCACGGTCCAGACAATTGAGCTAAGTGCTTTACATGTATTATCTTCTTTAATCCTCATTATAATCCTATAAAGTAGGTGATATTAATATCTTCATTTAAAAATGAGGAAACTGAGGCTTAGGACAGTTAAGGACCTTTATCCAAGTCACACATCTAGTAAGAGAGGTAAGGCTAGGCCCAGGATCCCAAGCCAAGGCTCATAGCTGTCACGCTATATTGGTTTCCATCCTGCCTGTCAACCCTCCATTTCTTCCTCCTTTTCTGACCGATGTGCTGCATGCGGCAGGTGCTTTCTTGGATTGCAGCACCTCTCACCATGTCCTGTGATCGATTTATTTGTCTCTTTCAGTAGACAGGGAGCTTCCTGAAGGCAGGGACCATGTTTTATTTATTCCTGTACCATTGTGCTTTGTGCAATGCCTGGCACAGAGTATAATACTCGAGAGGATGTTTGTTGACTGAATTGTATCGGCTTTTTCTTTCCTACCTGCTGAAGTCTCAGCACATCCTCTACCCACACTCATCTGAGCTATGGCAGCTCTAGAATCAACATTAGCAGTTACTCGTGGGTCTGAAATGATGTGTGTGTTTATATATGTATGTACGTGTGTCTGTGTGCATTTGTGTGTTTGCTGTGGTATCAACTGAAACAACTACAGCTTTCCAAACACTTGTCTACATCAAAAGCTTTTAGCTATCATGTCTCTTTAGTTGTCCTTAATCTGAAAACTTTCTACAGCCTTTATCTTTATGACATAGATATTTTTGAAGAATGTAGTCTATTAAAAAAATAAAATGCTCCCCATTTTGGGTTTGTCTGATGTTTTCCTAAGATTAGATACAGGCTATGTAGTCCCAGCCAAAGTGATACTGTTTCCTTCTCAGGCTATCACATCTGGAGGCACATGAGGTCCATTTGACCATCTGAAGTTAATTTGGATCACTTAATCAAAATGTTGTCCTGTTTCTTCCCAGTATAGTTAACATTCTTTTCTCTCTTGTAACTAATAAACAACCTGTGAAGAGACGTTTTAAGACCATGCACACATCCTGTTACTCATCAAAATTCCCTCCTGGATCCATTGATGATTCCTGCCTGTACCTATCTTTAAAATACGATGATTGCAACATGATGATCCTGTAATTAAATGCAATATTAGACTCCAGACTGGATCCTGTACAGGAGAGAAAAAAAAGCCATAAAGGACACAGAATAAACATTAGATGTCCCACTAAAAGCAATATAAGTTTTTTATTTAATGGCTGACATTGAATCAATTAACGACTTTCCCCTGGAGTGAGTGATCCTGAAGGTCTAGTCCTATACGGCCTATGACCGTATGTGAAACTTGTGTCACTAGGATGGTGCCAGTATGGAAACTGCCAACTAAATAACAGTGGTGTTTGAAATGGAAGACACTAGTTCTGATTGCACATGTCTCAGTTTCCTTTATTAAAAGACAATATAGAAATGATGAAGTGATACCTAAAGGGTCTTGAATATAAGATGAAATGACGGAGGGCCCTAATGCGATGACACAGAACCTTCTGGCACCAGCACCTGTAAGCCCTGTTTAGTCTCCACTCATAATCGCTGAATACTCCTTCTGGTGTTCAACCAGCTTCAGGAATACTTGATATTTCTTGTCATAATATCTGTGGGAGAAAAACGAATACATTGAATGATATCAAGACAAAACTGTCATGTGGCTTCCCCCTTACATTTAGAAAAATGGGAATAGATCTGCTGTGGCTGTGGTCCCCAACCCCCTGTTAGGGACCGGGTCACGCAGCAGGAGGTGGGCAGCAGATACAGCTTCATCTGTGTTTGTAGCTGTTCCCCATTGCTGGCATCACTGCCTGAGCTCCGCCTCCTGTCAGATCAGGCTCTGTCTCCCATCACCCCCAGATAGGACCGTCTAGTTGCAGGAAAACAAGCTTAGGGCTCCCACTGATTCTACATTATGGTGAGTTGTAATACAGTGTAATAATAATAGAAATAAAGGGCACAATAAACATAACGTGCTTGAATCAACCTGAAACCATCTCCTCCTTCCCCCAGTCCGTGGAAAAATTGTCTTCCATGAAACCAGTCCCTGGTGCCAAAAAGGTTGGGGACCTCTGTCCTATGGTAATGCTGACACCTCCCAGTTTTTGAATACTTACAGCACCCCAAGCAATGGATTAGTGTGTTTCATACCTACTATATATAACCTCCATGGAGTCGTGTTATCTCTATTTTAGAAATAAGGACATTTGCTCAGAGAGACAAACACAGAGTATTGTAGTTGAAACTGGCACAGCTGGAATTCAAACTCATATCTGTCTGACTTCAAAGTCTCCACTGCACGTACTAAAAGGCCCATGCTTAACAGAGATCTTTTCACATTCCCAGATGCCATAAATATCTCCTACACGACTAGCCCCAGGTTGGATGACTGGTATAAAACCACAGCCTGACCAGGGATGAGACCGAACATTTTAATCAGCCTTTTGTGGATTCCACACCTACATTTCCTTTGCAGACTGCTTTGCCTAGGAGTAAAACCCTGTGGATACGCAACTAATGCCTTTCCTGGAGCTGTGCCCTGCCTTCCAGGCGTCTCATAGTGGACCTTGCTCTCTCCCTGCTACTTCGCTGACTCTACAGGTGAGACCTGTTAGAACTGGTGTTGGCCATGAATCAGATAGCAGAGCAGCTGAAGCTGCTTTGGCATCATAATCCTGAAAGGAATAACAGCAGACTAGACAGATTATACTTGTAGACTTGCAACGTTGTCCTTGCTCCTCTCAGCTGGGGAAGCTGACATGGGGTGAGGCGTTGATAAAGGCAGTTTAGCTTGTCTTGGTAGATTCTGGGGTGCACTGAAAGGGAGCCTCATGGGAGAGGTTTGGTGCAAGCCTGTGATTGAGGGAGAGAGGCTGTACACCTAGATACACACAGGGACTTCTACTTGTCACACAGTTACGTTAATAGAAGTCCCTCTACCCACCCCCCACCAACATTTCTACCGTAGGCATTCTGGTAACATAGGAGCTATAAAGGGGCCAGACACAGCGTTAAGAGGTGGACCCTGAAGCCTGGGTTTGAATCTCGGTGTGGCCCATTACTAACTGTGTGACCTTGGATATGTTACTTAATCTATTTGCACTGACATTTGCTCATCTGTAAATGGAGTTAATTATAATAGGATCTACTTCAACAGAGCTACCGTATGAATTAAAAGAGGAGATATATGCAAAACACTTAGAATAGTACCTGACTCATAGGAAGTGATATAAGTGCTATATTTTTAAATAATTAATATTTTAATATTATCATCAATCTAGCTATATGTAGGTACTACTGAAACCCACTCTATGAGCCTTCAAATTTATTGATCATAGAATGATTTTCCCCTTGTGATATTCTATGACAATATAATGGTAAGCAATTCTTTCTCTGTATGAGATGGATTTCCTGGACTTTGGAATCTTAAAACTGCTAGAAGGGAGATAGGGTTAGTATCCTTTATCATATACTTGAAGATTTCCAGTTTTAATTTTGACCACTTTGCAGCAACTTTGTTCACTGGCCTTATTCTTTAGATAAGTGGAATCATACAGTATTTGCCTTTTTGTGATTATCTTATTTCACTTAGCATAATAACCTCAAGATTCATCCATCCATGTGTGGCCTATGTCAGAATTTCCTTCCTTCTAAGGCTAATACTCCGTTGTATGTATATATCATTTTTTGTTCATGTGTTCATCCACTGATGAAAATTTAGGTTGCTCCTGTGGTTTCGGCTATTGTGAATAATACTGCTGTGAACAACGGTGTAGAAATAACGCTTAGAGACTCTGCTTTTAGTTCTTTTCAGGTATATACCCAGAAGTAGAATTGCTGAATCATGTTAATTCTATTTTTAATTTTTCGAAGAGCTGCCATACTGTTTTTCCATAGCAGCTGTGCACATTCCCACCAACTGTGCACAAGTTTTCCACATCCTCACTGACATTTGTTACTTTCTGTTTTTTTTTTAATAGTAGCCATTCTAATGGGTGTGAGGTGGTATCTCATTATAGTTTTGATTTTCCTAATGGTTAGCGATGTTGAGCATCCTATCATGTGCTTGTTGGCCATTTATATATCCTCTTTGGAGAAATGCTCACTTAAGTCCTCTGCTTATTTTTGAATTGGGTGGTTTCGGTTTTTGTTGTTGAGTTTTAGGAGTTCTTGATATCAATCCCTTAACAGGTATCTGATTTCCAAATATTTTCTCCCATTCTGTGGGTTGCCATTTTATTCTGTTGTTAAAGTCTTTTATTGCACAAATTTATTTCAAGGTGCTTTCAAGTGACTGCTCTAGAGTCACATATAAATTTGGACTGGGCATAATGAGGAGATTTGTGGTCATCTTAAAATTTTACTTATTGAACTACAGTCCTAGATTAGTCTTTCTGTGATTCTGACTTTTTAAATCAGCTGAATTTCCTCTCCTCCAAATTCTCCCTAACTCAAGTAGTTGCTTCTGAGTGGCACAGACCTAAGTCAATGTCCATACAGTTAATGGTGTAATTGGAGGCAATGAGATGTGAGAGTAGCTCAGAAGGAAACTGGCTCCCTCTTTCCACTTGCAGATCCTCAGGCCGCCTGCAGATGGTGCCACAGCACTACGCCTGCCGCCTCCTTCCCGGGAGACAGCTGCCAGCGGCCAGCATGAAGCCAAGGATGCTCTTCAAAAGGAACACGTGGGGCTTACTGAAAGAACTGAAAAACAGACTTCCCCAAAAGTCCTGGGAGGGTCAGAGAAGGGATGGAGAAGTATAGTCTGTTTCCTAATTTCAAAAAAAGAGGGCCGCTCCAGCTGCCCGCAGGGGAACAGAGGGATAGCAGCCCACAGCCCCACTGCCAGTGGGAACTCAGATCGCTCCATGTTCTGCACCGAGCTCCCCCATGCAAGGGCCTGCTCCTTTGACCCTGGCATGTAGAGAAGCGTTTATATTCAGAGGGTTAACAGCTTGACTCCACTGGGAGACAAAGAAGAAAATGAAAAGAAATTAGGCTTCTTTTTCCATGGACATTTCCAACTCTGTTAAACAGTGATCAGTCATGCTTTGGTGGTATCAGCACCTTTTCCTGTCCATTACGTGAGGTGGAATTTGTTTTCATGTCTTAACCTCAAATATTTTCCTAAAATTATAAGGCACTGCACAACTGTCCCTTCATCTTGAAACCCACTGCCAGTGAATTAATGGAGGTCCTTTTCATCTCTACCCGGGATTATTGAAAAAAGACTTTATCCGGTCTCTCTACTTCTATCCATTGCCCCCTCTAATCCATCCTCTAAGGGGGAATCTTTCTAATCTGCATTTTACCAGGTCTCACCACTGCTTAAAATCAGGTATGCCTGTTCTGCCCGTAGGATGAGGTTAGAGGTCTTTAGCGTGGCCTCCAAGCTCTTTAGAAGCCATGTGACTGTCTGCTTCCCAATTCTGCCCTCCCCCAGTCCCACTTCCTGCCATCTCATACTTTATGTTTCAGAATTATGAACTGTTTATAGTTAACCTGCACATACCATGCTGTTCTCGCTTTTATAATTTGCATATGTTATTCCCTCTACCAAGAATGTTATTCCCTGCCTTGGCCTGGCTAGCAATTTCTTAAGCATTTAAAGTCAGCTTAGCCTTAGCCTCCTCTCAGAAGCTTCCCCTCACCCCTGCACTGTCATATCCCTTTCTTCCTTGGCTACTGTGTCACCTAGCGATACTTCTATTATGGAGCATACCCCTTTGTTCTGAAAGGAGCTATGTACACAAATCAAATTCAGCATAATGCCTTGAACATAGCAGGAGCTCAATAAATTAATATTTTGTTGAATTGGGGTTAAAACACTAATCCAGGTCATTTTGTAGCCCTCAGTGCTAAGTGATACAAAGTGTAAAAGAATGGACAGATGCTGTCGGGTCCTTGGATGGAAAATATGAGAGACCCCTGCGTTAGAACAGAGAAGACCAGATTTGCTGCCAGTGATCTAGGAAAAAGAACATTGGCCTGATAGTTGAGAAGCTTGCATTTGACCCCCAGGTCTGGCCCTACACAACTCTGCAATCTTAGCTTAACTCTCTGGGACTTAGTTTTCTCAACTATTAAATGAAAGGACTGGGTTAGCTGACCTCCTAAGTTTAGTCTAGATCTATAGTTGCATGCATTTGTATCTTTCAGTTTTGTAGCACTGTGCATATAAAAAATGTAAACTTACTTTTTATCCTCTCGTCTCGGGAACACAACTTTCCCCACTTTGCTCATTTTTGCCATTGCCTCCTGTTAAGTGGAAAACAACACAGATAGCTGAGTGGGAAAGCTAAATCCAAAGTGAAGCTTGTCACAGGCAAGAACATTCTTATTAGAATTCTCTTCCCTTTAAGATATTTGGTTAGTCCCTATTTTTTTCAACTTATTTTTCTCTGGTAGCAAGAATAAAATCCAATGAACATTTACATGTTCATTGACCACACATCCTGAGCTTAATAAACAGTTGTATATTGAGGCCTCCTGAGCATAAACAACCCAGACAACAAAGCACTTCTATGATTGCCTCCAGGGACTGTGGGAGGAATTATTTCCCCTCCTCACCACCTGGATACGGGGGCATAAGAAGGCATCATAATCAGCCCCTGAGTACACTGTCTACTTAATTAACACAACAATAACTGGATGGAACCCACTTTGCACTTGTACTTTAGGATAAAATATTTATTAATAAGACCACTTTAATTCAACTACAGCTCTTTTTTCCAGCAGTCTCTGAAGTTGTGAGTATAAACGTGAGACCTCTGGGCTGAGTCTAATTGACCTGGATCCTGGAATGTGACTTCAAGAAATTCTTGTCTTTACAATGGGGCACTCAGGCAGATGACATGTTACAGCATCTGGGAGGACAAGGCATGGTGTATACAGCATAAAGATCAGCCATAGATTGTGTTGGCTCCATTACAGGAACAGAAGGGTTAGGTTTCCTTGGACTGTCTCCCGAGGCTGTTAAGGCCATGAGAAAGTTAAGGCGAATGGAGTGAACCCACACTTCAGAGTCCAACAGACCTAAGTAGGGAAGACCACAAGCAATAGCATGCAAAGCTCCACAAAATAGGCCCAGTCTTAGGAATAGCTATTAGAATTGGAATTGTTAAGGTTGTAGTCATTCTGGGATCACATGTGTACAACTCCTCATTCCACACATTTATTAACCACTCGCTAAGTACTAGACACAGTGCTATAGATACAGATTTGCATACGACAAACTCTTT
Source organism: Propithecus coquereli (assembly GCF_000956105.1). NCBI lineage: Eukaryota > Metazoa > Chordata > Mammalia > Primates > Indriidae > Propithecus > Propithecus coquereli. The sequence continues at coordinate 8,924,896 of NW_012138302.1, forward strand.
GTGCTAGATAAACTCATACACTAGCAGGGGAGGAAAACGTGAAAAGCTGACTATCGCACAGAATGTAAGAGCCCCTGGGTATCTTCAAAACATATCCAAGTGTCCCCCTGCCCAGCTTTGCCACCTTACTGTGACTGACTCATTGGTTGATTGATTTTCATACTGCTAATTACCTCCAGACACTCTATGTATTTACTGGTTTATGCATTCATTACCTGCCCTCTCCACTCCTTGTCCTAACCAGGATGTAAGCTACACAGGGAAGGGGCTTCGTTTATTTACTGCTGAATCTCAACACCTAGAATATTCATAAAACATATTGCGCCCTTTTATGTGCCAAGACTAGCACTCCATATATATGTGATTGAGAGAGGAAGACTGCATGGGCCTTTCATCAAGGAGCTCACCGTAGAATGGAAAAACGTTTACTGTGATCAAAATAGAGTGTGATAAAAACTATGCTAGAAGCAGATAAACTTCTTTTCAATAGTTATTCCATGGTTAGGAAACCTGATAGCTTTTTCATCTGCTCACTGACGCAAATGTCCACTCCTGCTAGGTTGTTCTACCAACTCTTTCACAAGGATAGCATGAACATTCTGAACTAGTTACCTGGTTTCCTAGCCCTCAGCAGAGTTGGAAGTGCCGACTGGGAGGGAGATCAGAGCTGCTAAAGTAGCGAGCACACTGACAGCAGAAAGAAATGGCAGCCGTAAGGAGGGAGGAGATTGTTTAAATTACGAAAAATTATTGACAAAGAAACCCTGGGAAAAGACAAAAGCTAAAAGGGCTGTCTGGAGCCGTTTTGTGAAAGGCCAAAGCAGTCAAACGCAGCTCAGTGAGGCGGCTGCCGTGCCACGGAGCAGGCTGTTCTAAGAGCTCTGCTCACCTGACCTCTGTCAGAACATCTTCCTCCCTTACAGCAAGCCCCATGTCGTGCTGAGATCAACTTTGCCACTCCTGTTTTGTCCTTGCCTCTTCCTCACGCTACGCTCTGCTGTTCTCCCAGGGAGGACCCTGCCTCCTGCCACCAACGCTGAACCTTGAACACGCCCTTGGGAAAGGCTCTTCCCGGTTGCACACAGGCCCCAGACTTGAGACGGCATGCCAGGATTGCCATCGTGGGTGGGATCCAGGAAACCTGGATTATAGAAGGTACCCCATAAATGTCATTTTCCTGTCCACTGTCACAGATGTGTGGACAAATGCAGACATCGGGGAATTCTTTCTTCCTTTCTTCCCATTACCTTTGCTTGTTTTAAAAATAAATTATTGAGAAACGAACACTCACCGTAGAGATTTCAAAGGTTTAAAAAGAGGTTGTTTCTCAAAAAGCACAGATTTAAATGTTAAACTTAGCTCAGGTATCAGCTCTACTGAGAAGATTTTTTTCTGATTCATCCCTGCTGCCTGCCTCCCACCTAGACCGAGTTATTTGCTCTCACAGCAACGTGTGCTCTTGTCTATCACGGTATTTATGACACGGCACCATCACTTTTTATTAACAGATCAGCCTCCCCAACTAGACTGTGAGCTTCTTAAGGCAGGAATTGTTATAATTATTTTTACTGCCAAACTCGGCATCTGGCATATCGTATGCACTCAGGGAATGTCTACTGAATGAATGAACTTAAGGATAATACACGTGACAGAATGTTAAAATGGAAGTTTTGGCTGAGCTCTAAAGACGACAGATATAAGATTCCAGAGCAAGCTGGAAACAGACCACCCTGAAGAATTTGTACAAAGGGTGCCCGAAGACCCATTAATCAATTCTCAAACCCTTCATCCACACGGAAGGTCAGACAGAGATGGATTTTTAGGAGAGCTGTTGGTTTATTGCACGTCAGGCCTCCTTCCAGGGTGAGGTGTGAGGGGAGCCTCTCCCTTCATGAGTCAAGAGAACAGGGCTTCACTGAGACCAACAGAGCTTGATGCACGTCCTAAGGTTGTGGCACACAGCGGGGTGTGTGTGTCTCTTGCCTGGAGGAGACGAGCTGGCTGGTAGCTTCAGTGTAGACAGGAAGGAGGGGTTGCCCTGGGATCAGCCAGCACTGCCGCTCTGTCAGGCTCAGGCTCCCAAAGGCATGACTGCTTCCCACGGACCCTCAGGGCCCACGTGTGAGAAGGTGTCCAAGGGTGTCTTCAATCCTATCCAGTATGGCGCCTCGCCACGCAAAGCGAGTCTGAGCAAAGAAGCTGGAGGTGAGCTGCTGGGTTTCTAAAAATTAAGAGAAGAGTCAGGAATCTACTAGAATAGAAAGGCATTAAACCAAGACAAGGATGTTTCAGGGAGAGGTTTTCAGGGTGGAGGCGCTCCCAAAAAATCTATGATGGAGCCTTATGACAAGAGCTAGTAGCTATAAACACCACTAGGCTAGGAGAGCATGGAGCCCATATATGCCAGTGCCGGTAAGACAAGACCTTTCCTACACCCCTAATGTCTCTTCCCTTATACCCACTAACTGCCTCAGTGGAGCAAGATAAAAGCTGATGCATGTTAGAGAGGAAGTGAATGAGGAAGAAAGAAGAATCTGATTACAGCTGCGTCTTCTCATTGGTGGCAGACCCCAGGTGGAGAACCCGGGAGACGTCTTACCTTTACCTTTACATATTCCTTGATATTTGGACTTCTGAATTTTGGCTATGTTTCACAACTTAAAGGGACCATAAAACTGGTTATCGTTTCAGTGACTTTGTACTTAGCTAAAAAAAAGTAATGCAACCACCAGAATTTTAAACCAGGGCAGGGAAAATTCTAGCTCCACTGCACAAATATAAACGGGCAGCGGACATAAAAAATAAAGTTGATTTTTCATTCTATCTCAAGAATTGTGTTTGTGCTACACAACTTTTGTTTGCTTTACACAGCTTGTTAAACACAAGCTACATATGCGTAATAAAGATCTGATGAAAATATATTAAAATATTAACGGGCTGGAGAGCATGGGCAATCACTTCTTTTCCTTGTCAACTTGTTTTTTGCTTTTTCTGAATTTTCTACAGTGGCATATATTGATTTGATAATTGTAAGGAAAATACAAATATCCTGTATTTTATATATATATATATATCATATATATATGAAAAGTTTTGCTTACACAGGCAGTCAAAATGACTCGGGCTCACTTTCCACTCTCCTGGAAGGCAGGGCTACTTAAGAGTACTTGGCACCATCCAGAGAATGCCCAGAGAATCAGTGCTGTCATCAGAAAGAGAGCACTGCTGAGTTTTCCAATTTCTCCAAATAATTAACATAAAACTGAAATCTCATGATCCCACTGGCTGCAGTAAATCTGGAAATTACCACAGCATAACAATATGAATTTATGATGGAGATGCTGACACATGCTAAATATAGTCACCCCCACAATATATTTCTGTTCCAAAGAGTTTATTTGAAGTTGGCCTCCAAATTCCCACTTTTTGTCAGCAGGCAGGAGCTGGACAATCTTAATTTGCAGCACGCTACCCTCTTTGTTTGAGAGTCTAGACAGCACAATGAATACAGTGACTTTTCTTTTTCCTTTTTGCCCACACAATGAAAGCTTTTTTAAAACAAAATATTTTGCAAAATAGCATTTTAATCACTTCTTTTCTTTCTCTCTATAAGGCAGAGCTATAAATAAACCATGAAAGTTCACATTTGATTGTCACTTCTGAAAGCAAGTGAAGGGTTTCTGTAGGAAAAAATAGAGGCCCTGTACTATGGCCATGAAAGACCTCATTCATGGGGTTTGACCCTTCCCCGGCGTGTTGAGGCCGAGATACCAGTCAGCACACACTGCTCACCACTGCTCTTGTGGCAGCATTGGCAATTGCCAGGCCTCTGTATGGGCGGGGGAAACAGCCAATTCTCATGTGTTGTGGCCTGGCTTGGGAGCTCCCAAAGGGCAGTAAGCTGCATGGGGCGAGTGACCAGGGAAATTAGGCTAAAGAAAGGAAGGGGCTCCAGAACCTCTGGAGAAGATGGAGATTCCATGAGTGGCAGACACACTGATGTCGGCAATCTGGGGAGCAGGGGATCTTGTACGTTCTCCCCTACCCAGAAGAAGGGAAACAATGACCTTAAGACTTTGGGGAAAACTGTCAGGTAGTCTAGACTGAGGTACCAAAGGGCACTGCAAGCTTGGCAGTGTCTAGATTCACGATCTACAGTGGATAATTAATCAGGACCTGGTGTGGTGAGGGCTAGCTACGTATGAACTCCCAGAAGGCAGGAGTCATGTCACTGTAACCCTAATGCCTAGCACAGTCCTGGCACTTATAGGTGCTTGTTAATGTTTGCTGAGTTGTTGAAGAAAGGGGCGATGGCTTTCAAAACATAGGCGAGGTGAGATCACCAAAGCCAGCAATTAAGTGGCATACGTACACTCCAGGGAGTGCTCGTGATTATCCATCAGGATTCTGGGAGAAAATATTGATTTGCATGAATTTTTAGCCTAAAGAAATTAATTAAACTTTACTAGCATTTAATATGCAGATTGTCACTAGATCTATCAGTTGGGCCACATGTCACAGTCATGAGTCATAAAAGATGTGTGAGGTTTCTTGAGAGGAGAGTGGGAGCTCTGCAACACCAAGGGATGACAGTGTGGCACTTGCTTATACGTCCTCAGCTTCGAGGATTTGCTGCATGTTGCTATTTACGTTTTTCAGGTTAGTGATTTATAGGGATTATCGAGTTTCATTTGAACGAACTCTCACCAAATGGGCAAGCGGCTCAAAAAGATTTAGTCAATGGATTGCAAGGGATGGTGACAATTCAAATTCAAGTAGACAAGAAAATGGTGACACTTTTACTCAGTATTAGCTCTTCACATTATAAGGTAAAAACAATGAAGACCTAGTCAGATAAGACAAGAATTGCCAAAAAATAAAAAATTATCAAGAAGAATATTTGAGATATGAATACACAGGTACATATAAAATCATTTAGAAATCATTGAAAATAATTTAAAAATCATTAAAGACACAACTGGTCATGGATATATAGTATAGCTTTACATATTGCTAATGTTAGTACGAAGCCATCATAATAGGTAAACAAATATGAAGTATGTTTTGTTTCAGCTATATTTTACTTGTTTTATGGAGTAAATAATCTATAAGCACGGCATAACATGTTCATATTTTTTCATAAATAAGTTTCATGGATTGAGGATGTATGCTCAAATTTTTTTTAACCGATGGGGTATATGATCCAAAAAACACGTGGTGTCCATGGACTCGGCAGCCAACTGCCACTGCCATTGCTGTGTTATCGGTTTAAGCCAACGTTTCCAGGTGCTTACTCTGTGCTGTGCTTTGTGTGAATTGCTTTATATACATGGCCTTCTGACCCTCGGAATGACTTTATGACACAGATATTATCATCTATCCCCACTTTATGAATTCAAAGGAACTGAACAGAGAGAGAGAGTAAGTGATCAGCCCAAGGTCACAAAGCCAATATACAGTAAAGCCAGAATTCAAGCCCAATCTGACTCCAGGCCATTGCTTACTTAGCCTTATACTCAGACCCTATGGTACTATCCTCCCTGTAATGAAAAAAGCCTGATCCTTGAGTCCTCTAGGCTTGAGTTCAAATCCCATTTCTGTTGCTTATTAGCTATGTGATCACCTTAAGTGAGAATGAGTGTGTGTGTGTGTGTGTGTGTGTGTGTGTGTGTGTGTGTGTGTGTTAGATGCATCAATACAGCACACTGTACCGTTTTTCACAGATGCTGACACATAGCTCTGAAATCCATGAATCTGCCTTCTTGAAGAACTCTGACTCATTTTACTGGAACAACAAGTTCACATGCTAATGTGTGGGCTGAGAGGCACATGACCTCTGCATAGAAAAACAGAAAATATATCAGTGTGATTTTCCTTCAACAAGCATAAGAAATGGCTAGTTGTTCTTTTATTTATTTTTGGTTTTTTATTTTTTTGATGCAGTCATCTTTTGACCTGCACCTGGTAATCTGTGTAATCCCCACCACGCATTTGAGACAACAATATTGAGAAGCAAGAAGGGATGAGAGCAAAGAAACAGTGGGAGAGGTTTTCATCAATAATCATAATATGAACACTGGCACCTCTTTTATAACTTTAAATATACTGTATCTATCTGTCTACACACATGCACTTGCAAATCTTGTTTAGAGTATTGATTATATGAGTGATTTATCAAAATTGATCAAAGCGTACACTTAAGATCTGTGTAATTCACTTTATGTATATTATATCTCAATTTAAAAATTGTAATAGAAAAAAGAAAAAGCCCACTGTTTACATACATAACTGTATGTTATTATATTTTATTTAACTTTTGACTATAAAAATGCCTACCAAGCAGAAATACAAATTTTTAGATGCGCAGCTCTCTCATTTTGACTCTAAAATATACCTCAAATGAATCTCTTGATAATAAGGGAGGGGAGGTGCAGAGGCTCTCTCATTCTGTAGGAAATGCGGATGTTGTGGAAAGACACAGGCCTGACTTGACAAGCTTCCTCCTGCCCAGAGACTTTCTCCTTCTCAGGAATGCTCTTCTGGATCTTTCACCGTCTGGCCTTCTCACATGACTTAGGTTCCTCTTCAAATATAGCATCTGAAAAACTGCCCTTGGCCACTCTTGGTGGAAGCAGTCCACTGCTCTCAAACACCACCTATCACATCATCTCATTTTCTTGTCTTCATAGCCCTTCAGAGCACACAGCATCCTCTGAAATGATACTGTCAATTTGTTTGCTGTCTACCTGCTCCTCTACGGTCCTCACCTCTGCTCCACCCTCCTGAATCTAAGCTCCATGAAAGCAGAGTCCTTGGCTTTTGTCTTCATTGACGTATCCCTAGCATTTAACAGGGTGTTAGTTAAACGTTAGGTGAAAGTATAAATTTGTCGAACGCCTACTTTAGGTACTGTGCATATGTATTGTGCCTCATTTGATCCTCCCAAACATTCTGTGAGAAAGGTCTTATTATGTAAACTTACAATGAGGAAACAGAGGCTCAGAGAAGCTAAGTGACTTGCTTAAGCTGGTAAATTGCTAAGTCAGGATTTGAAACTTGCTTTAACTCACGAATAAGATCAGGCCCATTGAGGAACTCACAGTCAAGAGGCAGATCTCTAGCTTTCTCATTCATGACAATTTGTCTTCCTCTGATGACTTTGGGGCCCTGTGAAAAACCCTAAAAGCTTGCTTTCTCCACTGTCAAAGATAAATTCAATTATGGTCATTATATTATGCTTACAAAGGCAGGAAAGTGGATTCATTGATGTACAGAAAGACTGTTCATATTAATTATTGAAACAAACAAAATTATTGCCAGCTGTTTGACCCTGAGTAAGACCCTTCCCCTCCCTGGGACTCACTCTCTTTATCACTAGAATGAGGGGGTTGGATTGAATTATCTCTAAAGTCTTAGCCAGCTCTGCAATCTGTTGGTTTCATGCACACGTGTTTTTTTGATTAACTCTCAGTTGACAAGTTACCCCTCCCTCCCCATGGTCCATTCTATTAGGGTTGTACTAGGCCCACTCTGACAGGGAATACACCCACTGTGTTTCCCTGGCAAGGTGCAGTTTCATTCCAGTTCAGCCAAGGCAAACGTGGCACAGGAGAGTGGTTCTACACTGGGCAAAGCTGTCAACCTCTATTGTGACATTTTGAGATGGAGTCCAATACATGGCCTGGCTGCTAAGGGGTTGGGTCCAAATATGAATAGTAAACAAGTATTTCTCCTATGTACATGAATTTAACTTGCCTTTTATGAGTTTTCTAAAGGCAAAAATATCAAGCTTCTTGCTAAAAGCATCAGAAAGATTATAGACTCTAATACTACAAGCCATCATTCATCTAATAATCCATTGTTGACAGAAAGAAAAGAAATGATTCTGATAATATTTCTGACTGAGAAGGCAAAAAGTACTTCAGTGAGCTATAATAAAAATAATTCTAACAACAGTAACTCAATTGCAATAATAATAATGGTAACTAATATTTATTGAGTAGTTACTATGGCCTAGCATTGTATTATTAAACACTTTACCTACTTTATATGCCTAATTAAAAGATGAAGAAACATATAGCTTTGAAACCTATGCTTTTAACCATGCATTGTGGAAAAAAGACTTCAGTGATACATAGATCACAGTCCAAATCCTAGCTCCGCTATTTAACATTTTGAGTCTCAATTTCCTCATTTTAATGATGAAATACCTATTTTACAGTCCTGTTTTGGGGACTAAATGCTTAACAGTATAGAAATTATCATTATTACTATTTACCCATCAACTGAAATGAACTTAATTTTCCCAGAAACTTTATTAAAAGGTATGAGCTGCCATGTATATGCTTCAGGTTGGTGGGGTGGGCAAGCTAGGGAAGGAGCTGGGTGTCAATATTCCGTGGCTTCTTGTTATCATTTCCAGACAAGTATTCCTCCATCTGCAAGCAAAAAGCCCTGCTCTCTGAGGTCTCTACCACCTAATGGTAGAGACACAATGATACGTACCTTCCCTGCAGCTCACTGCTGTCACTGTCAGTCTCTTGCTTCTATCCCTATGTTGTTAAATGAGGCTCAGGTTCCCAGATTGCAGCCTCTCTACCCACCTGCAGGTTTGTCACTGTCATGGATGACTTCAGCATCTGTTTATAAGACCCACCCAATGTTCCAGTTTTATGGTTTCAAAATGGTTCCACCTCCAGGGACCCTCATCCCCACTTCGATACTCACTCCCACAGCCAAACTCTGAATCTTATTATCCACTGAGACTGCTATATTTAGGTATATATTTCCATATACTAACAGCCACTCTCTAACTTCAATTGCCCATCAGTACAATTCTCTCATTTGTTCTATCATTCGTATCAAATGGCCTTCTCCACCTTATGGCAATTTCCAGAATCTCGATCCCCTTCTTTACTTTCAATCTGAATACCTTGTGGCTCTAATTTCTTCCGTAGATAGCTTAGAGTCGGTCATCTTTTACGTTGAACACATTTCACAACCAGAATCCCTCTGATACTCTCTTAATTGCCAAATTCAATGGGTACCTCCAATCCACAGAAACCGTTTAGCCAGGATACACTTCATTTATAAGGGAGAAACTTTGCTTAGGAAGGAACAGGCCAATGGGAGATTGCAACTTGAGAAAGCAAAACATGCTGAAAGCTCACGGGGTCTGAATTGTGATATTTACACTGCCTGCTTCAAAGCTACTTACTGTGAAGATTTTTTGGCCAGCAGATCAGGGACCATAATTGGCAGCAAAGAATCAAAAGTCATGATGATATTAATGTTGTGAACTGAGCTTGAGCTGCAAGGGATGTTGAGTAGTCACTGGGTCAATTGCTCTGTGTGTAGGCAGGTGAATAACCAAATTATCAAAGACATATCATGTCTGTCCATCTAGCCCTCTATACTCTTTAAAGTTCCCTGCTTTTGGGATCTCCAACTCTTCTGGCCAGAGCCATATTGGTAGTGGGTCCTGGGAACTCTGGCCTAGCCGATGGGATTGGCCTTAGCCTGACAGAGAATCCCTCTGGCTGAGCCAGAATTCATTCCAAACCAACTTCAGGAGGAAAAAGACAAACAAAGAGGTTGAATCTAAAGCCAGGAGTTACGGAGGCCAAGGACGGCACCAAAGCACCAAAGCAAGAGAAGGGTTGTAAGGAAACTGGGAAACGGGTACAACAGGGAGGGAGCAGAGGTCAGACAGAGAGAGGGAGAGGCACGGAATGCACGTTTTGGACAAATCACTGTGCTGTGCTTTTAAATTGGTTTATAATCTTTTCTATGTTCCCAAAGTCCCTGGGCTTCCCTCTGTCTTATCATTTAGCACATAGTAGCATAAATGTCTGTTTACTTCTATGTCTCCCCACTGGACTGTGAGATAGAGGGCAGAGGCCATTAACTTCATCTGTATTTCAGCAATTGATATAAATAATGCAATAATACAAAAATGCATGTTGAAAGAATGAATGAGTAAATGGATTATTGAATTAATGAATGAAGAATGGATCAGGGGTAGGATCTAGAATGTCTATATAAAGCAACTACAGGATCTCCCTTGGTTGTATTTTGTGATATTTCCTAACTGTCGGGTTAACACATTCTTCACTGTCAGATGTCAGGCTGTTAAGATCGTAGACTCTGGACTGCCTAGATTGGAAGCCGGCTAACTGAATGGCTTGGCCACTTGACTAACCTCTTTGTGCCTCAGTTTACTCATCTGTAAAACAGAATTAATAGAAATAATTACTCATCATGTTAAGATAAAAGAGAAAATGCATACAAACCTAAGTTAAATTAGTGTCTGTCACAAAGTAATAGCTCAGAAAATAAGTTATTTTTATTGTAATAATTATTATATCCATCTCCACCCCAGCGCTACACAAGATCTTGTAGTGTTCTCTCAAATGCTACTATTTAAAGACAGCACTTCCTAATCTGCTGCTGCATGTGACATGCTGCCTGGGCAGGGGAGTGATAAAGGGCATGGAATGCAGGAACCATTCAGCACCGAATAGCAGCTGATGCCTCTGCTTAAGGAAGGGAAGGAGGATGAACAATGAGTAGAAAGGAGGCTATAGGGAATAAAAGCTGTAGGAACTTCGAGGTCTGAAAACATGGAGTTTATTTTTGGGTTGGACTTCCAGCCCTTTTACATAAAACAAAGAAAACAACTATGTCAGCTGTGTTTACAAATAAGAGCTTGCTCTGGCTTTCAGGAGACACAGGGAATTCACTCTGTTTCCCTCTGGTTACTATATTACAGACAGGCACATGGTGTGCTGGAAAGAGAACTGGTCTGGCAATCAGGGAGCTCCAATCCTATTAATCTTAGTCTGGGCTTTGTTATTTTGAATAAGTTGCTTCCTTTCTCTGGATCTCAGTTTCCTCTTATCCAAAATGGGAAGTTTGAGCCAGATAATGTCAGTTTTATTGTTCAAAAAAATAGATATTGAGTGCCTCTTGTGTGCCAGGCATTGTGCTAGGCACCGTGGATAGATCAGGCAATCAGACAGTTCTGCTCCCTGCCCTCATGGAGCTTAGGGCCTCCTGGAGTCACATGGGTATCCTGGGAGAGTGTTACGAGGGAGATGAAACTGGGAGCGGGGCTCAGGGGACTACTTGAAGGTTGGTAAGGAGTGGCTGGGTAAAGAAAGTTGATGAAGAGGTGTCCAGGCTGAAGGAATTGCATATTTGAAGGCCCCAAGTCAAGATAATATGGCACAATCAAAGGACTGAAAGAAGTCCAAGACAGCTGGAGTAGACAGAATGAAGGGAGAGTGATAAGAAACGAAGCTACAAAAGAAGGCAGGAGTCAGATTTTGGATGGATTTGTATAATCATGTTAGAGTTTTGACATTATGCCAAAGTCAAAGGGAAGCCATTGGAGAATTTTAAGCCAGAATGATCCCATTCATGTTTGTAAAAGGTCACTCTGGCTGATGTGTAGAGAATGGATTAGAGAATGGTAGAAGTGGAGACAAGGAAATGGTTCAAGCGGCCCTTGGAGCAGTCCAGGGGAGATGCGAGGGTGGCCTGGACTAGGGTGGTGATTGTGGGATTAAATCAAAGTGGAAGAATTCAAGACACATGAGATGTAGCTTAGAAAGACACTGCGAGAGACTGATGTGGAGGGGGAGACAGGGTGGGCTCAGGATGTCCTTGCGATTCTGGCAGAAGTGATTAAGGAGATTTGGTGCCATGTACAGGGATAGTGCCAGTTTTGCTGGCAGAAGTGGAGCTGATGAGTTCAGATTTTAACATGCTGAAATGCAGATGCCTGTGAGCCCTTGCAGCGGAGATGCTATGTAGATGGCTGCGTAGAGCTGCTGGCATATAAATAGTGAACGAATCCTTAGAAATGGATGAGATGGACAGACCCCTGCAGAAGACCACTAAATAATACTGGGGAGAGGAGAAAGGGGACCTGGAAAGAACCATTCGGAGTGGCGGGAGGAAAATGGAGAAAGTATGTTACCAATGGAAGAGTGTTTCAACGAAGGGAGTGCTTCGCTTGGCAAAATGCCGCCAAGGGTAAAGCAGGGTAAGGGCTGGAAAGCCCTCTGGGCCCAGCAATGCCGTAGGTTGGCACGAATGACCTAGGCGAGCATGATTTTGGTGGAATTCTGGGAATGGAAGGAAGATCAGCCTCAGTTAAGGAGGCAAGGGTGGTGAGGAGAAAATCAGGATAGTGAGGATAGATACGTTTCAAAACATTTTTGACAGTGAGAGGCAATAACTGGAGGGGCTGACAGGTGGGAGAAGGGATTTTATTTTTAACATGAAAGAGTTTATAGCAGCACCGTCCAACAGAAATAATGTGAGTTATACAAGTAATTTCAAATTTTCTAGTACCTACTTTAGAAAAAGTAAAAAGAGACTTGTGAATTTCATTTTACTTATCTTTTATTTAGCCCATTATACCCCAAATATTATCATTTCAATAAGAAATCAATACAAAAAATTATTAATGCAATATTTCACATTTGCTTATTCATTCTAAGTCTTCAAAATCTGGTGTGTATTTTACACATTTCACATTGGACGAGACACATCTTAAGGCTTCAGTAACTATATTTGACTAGTATCTACTGTATTGGATAGCACAGGTCTGGAGCATGTTTAAATTCCGATGAGAAGGAGTTAATATTGACAAAGAGGCTCAATACACAGGAGTGAGAGAAGATAATGGATTGAGTGGGCTGTCAGAGGCAATGGGGGATGGCTGGTCTCTGGTAGTTGGGGTGGGGGCGTGTCTTCCATTATAACGAATATAAAGGAGAGAAAAATCATGCCTGGACATAAGCAGTGGTATGTTGATAAATGTTCAACAACTGGCTCTACCAAAAATGTTTAAAAGCTCTAGTTTCTATCATTTACCAATTTCTGTGTTGTAAATATCTCCACTTTGGCCAACTTCAAGCTATCATACTACCGTGATGGTACCGCACGTGGAGCTGGGAAGAGATGGACATGATCTGCTCTTATGAGCAGGTGCGAGCCAGTTGCAGCTCACCACTGGATCTAGGACAGTTGGAAGATTTCATGGCAGGTGTCTTTCTAATGGCTTTTATTTTCCCTTTGAGGTAGCTGGTGGTTGAGAATAAACAGGGTGTCATCTGTCTGAACAAGAGAGGGAAGATGGGGTGGGGATTGGGAAGATTTGATAATGGTCATTGTAGAAAGTAGGAAATTGAGTTGACATGGTATCTTTAGTTAGGTTCCTGTCAGGAAACAGATGGACACTCACATAGGGCCACTGAAGTAGGCTTAAGAAAGAGTTACTTTAAAAAGGTTTAGGAAAAGAAACAAGTATCTCATGGTTAGACATGGTGGGAAGCCATTACTACCTCTTAGCCTGACGGGAAGAGGGAGAGAGGAGTGGCTGCCATCACGCAGACGGAAATTTGCAGGGAGAGGGCCACGCACAGGAATTGTGGTTGATGGTGGAAGGATAGTAGATGGATGCAGCTGACCTGCAGCAGCCCAGCAAGGGGAGAGCTGGGGGAATAAATACCTTCATTCCATCTTGCAGGCTCCAGAGACGGCCTGGTGCCAATTAATATAGATAGAAGAATGCCTTATGTTTGTGTGGTTTTTTCTTACAGCATTTAGAGAGTCGGATTCATTGTGGGTTAGGATTTTGTAAGACAAGATGGGATAAAAATACAAAAAAAAAATAAAACAACCATGTGAATTGACCATGTGGAAAGAGAGATGATGGGTGGGGGGAAGTGAAAATATTCTCAAAACAGCCCTTCAAGGTATGTGTTAGCCCCATTTTAGAGAGAAGGAAACTAAAACTCAAAGCATGATGTGGCTCGCCAGATTTGGCAAGTTTAGCTAGTGGTAGAATTTGGAGACAGGTCTGTCTAGCTTGAAAGCATTTTGCACCTTATCATGCCACGTGCAAGCAAATAGATGGTTTGGTTGAATTGGAGGGAGGAGACACATTTTAATGTTCATTTAAGCTTTTAGTTGAAGCTGAAGTATTATTAGAATTTTCTACCTCCAGTATATAAACTCATGCACGCTGAAAAGCAAGGATTCACAAAGACACCCTTGGGCATTTTCATTACTGGTGCTCATTGCAAATGTGCAAGCTAAGCGGTGGATGGGGAACATGCAAGGGTGTCTTTCGTGAAATAAAAGTTCTCAGGAATGCTCTGTTCCCCGCTCCATGACTGCTCTGGTCTCCCCTCAAGGCAATAACTGACCAGGTGACCTTCCTACACAGGTCCAGTGGTTTGGGCAGGAATGGCAGAGAGAGTGTGCCTGGCTTCCTCTGTGTGTCTGGTACTTAGGTCTAACCCATGGGTATTCCCAGGGGCTTAGAACATGGTGAATGCTTAGGGATTATGGAGGAAAAGGAATCTTCTGGGGATGTTATCAAATATTACATGTTCCAACAACAGGATAAGTGAATGGAAATCAGAGGCACAAAGCCAGGCCCAGCAAGGTTGGCATTCCTGCAGCCTGACCTTGGGGCCTAATCTTTCTTGACCCATTTATGAAATTTCCTCATTTATAAAATTTGGCCAATCCATAATGGGTAGTTGTGAGGATTAAATGAGACCATGAATACAAAGCTCTTGGCACATGTGAGTGCTCAGCAAAAACTGATCCTTGCCGCTCTCCTGTCCCTCTCTGGTCCTTCTATTTTGATTTAACCATTTCTTCCATTTCCCAGAATTACCACTTTCTTCTGACATTGGATTCCACTCACAGTAAATGGGAATGGTTTTCCTACAGCTTCCCAATCATGATTACCCTAGGTTTTTTTGTTCTGTTTTCTTGGTCACTTTTGGGCCTTCGTGACCCCAGGTGGCCATTCTGGGGAAACCACAACATTCTGGACCATGCTTTTTCCCCCATCTTTGAATAAACACCAAGAGCTTTCTTTACCTTTTATTCCGACTCTCGTTTGCCATCTGGTGCCTGGTTTGGCCGCATCTGTGTTTACTTAATGACTTTCGGTGAAGGCTGAGTTTACATATGGGAAGAAGGAAAGGGCATTGTTGATTTCTTCCATATGTTCATTTATTCATATATTATGATTTTTATAATCTCACCAGCATAGATCCTTCACACAATCCTCATGCTGTTCCTTGGGACCCACTTCTTTGTGTGTTCAGCTGGGAGTTTCCGTGAGAACGTTTCTTTCAACGCCCAATACCTTTAGTGTAGCTTTTAGATGGGTATGAAATTCATGTTCTTGAAGGCTCTTCTTTTTTGAATGGGCTTATATGACTTGGGTGATTCTGAGGAAAGAGTCAGGAGACCTAGGCCTTCCTCTTCATTTGTAAATGGTGTGAATTCACGCAAGTTCTATAACCGCTTGGTCCTTAGCTTGCTCATCACAAATCAAGAGGCTTGAGTCAGGGATGCTCTGACGCACTAAGAGCCCACGGTGCCCACCCTTCCTGTTTCTTTTCTCCTCTTCCTCCAGGGCTGGGTTTCTGATTCATATAGATTGGTGTGCAAGGTCCCAGTGTGTGTGTTTTCCCTATTCTCAGACCCTGAGCACGGTTTGCATAGGGGGAAAAATGCAAGGAAGAAATCCTTCTCCTGCATAATGCATAAATGAAAGAGAATGAGCTCTAGCTCTTGGTTTTTAAAATGTCATTTTGATTTCTTTTTCCACAGTACACTTGAGACTCCACTTATTGCGATGGCAGGAGCTCTGAAGACAGAGACCTGAGTTGGAAACCTGCCTCTTATCTTACTCACTTGTGGCCCTGAGCAGGTTTCTTCATTTTGCTCAGCTTTGCCTTCCTTCCCTGTAAAACACGACTAGTATCTGCCTTGTGGGAATGGTGGGTAGATAAGCAAGCATTCATTCCGTGCATGCTGTTTTGCGTAAAGCTGTGCTCGCAAATGTTGGTTACCTCTGTGCACACTGCGGATTCAGTGGTGAAAAGGCCACGGACCGAGCATGCAGTCAGAGGAGCGAGCTGACGATACCCAGAGAAGGTCACAGGATCTTGGTGTCAAAGGAGCACTAGAATTTGGGAGTCCTGACTCCCAGGCTGCAGACCTTCCTCATGAGCTGAAGGGGGTGGGGAAGAATGGAAGGCTGGGTGGGATTTGCTGGGGACAGGAGGTGGGAAGGGGAGGAAGGTGGCCTAACCTCACCCCAGAGGGCTGATATGTGGAAAACAGGTTCTCAAGGGGCCAGGATGTGTGCATGTATATGTGGAGTGGGGTGGGGGTTGGAGTGGGGACAGTGAGGGGTTTTCTGCATGTGTGAATGTCCTCGAATCACTCTGAGAGGTTCTCCCTTCCCCTTGTTGTTCCCCCCAACCGCCTAGTCTCTGTGCCTGGGAGAGTAAAACTCAAAGGAACAAAAATTCTTTGAATGAATGTTTTTGGATATAGCCAGCCAGACAGGGGAGGCTGCGTTTGGTAGCCTAGGCAGGAAAGCTTTGCTAGTTTATTTGCAGAAGCCAAACTAATCTTTGTCAGGTAATCAAGAAATAATCTGTCAGGTTAGAGGCAAGGACAGAAAAAGAAAAGACCTTGTCCACAGCCTCCCCTGGGTCCTCTCTGCTTGGAAGCATAAGGAAGAGTAGCTTAGCAAAGGTGGCTCAGGCAACTGTCTCCTTGGACCTCTCCCCCTCTGTGCTAGAGGGCAGTCCCTGCAGGAATCTGAGTGATGAGAGTCCTCCCTTCCCCTAGGGACTATTTCAGGGCACCGGGAGGGTAAGGGAGAGTCTCAGCATTCCTGACCCCAGCAGCCTCATGCTATGTAGGCAGGACATGCATGTCTGTAAGCCTCTATGTATGTATGCTTCATGAGTGTCACAGCTGAGCTCAGAGCCAAAGGATGGGGGAAGTGCATGTCTAGCAGAGGAGAAGAGAGAGCCGCGTGGAGAGGGAGGAAAAATGACACTTGAGGAATGAGAAGGGCAGTGGTTGAAGCAGAGAGAGGGGAAGTATGGGGGAGACAGAGCCCCCCGCCCCACCGCAGTCTCCTTTCTGGGAGCACTGGGAAGTCAGAGCTGCCATCACCTGGCTGCTCTGTCACAGTCAGGTGCAGAGGTCCAGGGACAGATTAGGATGGCTCTCATGCCACCCAAATACGAGAGGTGCTCAAGAGGCAGATGACAGGCTTTGGTGATGAACCAGATGGGGGTGTTAGGAAGAAAAAGTTGTCAGAAATAACTAACTCACTCCTAGATTTCTGGGCTTAGGCATGTAGCCCACTTAAGAAGAGGCAGGGAGGGAGTTCGCACTTAGGGCTGTTTGCACAGAGCATCCTTCTTCAGATTTACAGGGATTAATTCAGGGACATGGGCTGAGAGGGAGAGCCTCAGCCTTGCCCTGTTGTTCTGAGAACAACAGCAAAAAGGAAAGAAACCACGACAAACAGTGTTGCAAAGATTCCTCACAGACCAGGCCAAAGCTTACATCAGCCAGTCACATGGGTTTGAAGCTCTATTAATCAGTAAGAAATGGATTTGTCCTTGTAAGTGCTACAAAATCTGGCACTTACACCTGAGATGTGAAGGCACTTTTTTCCCCCTCCTCCTTCTTCTTTCTAAAGCAGTGGAAGTTCTGGGCAGCCAGGGAGTTTAAATGCAACCCCTGGACACCCAGCACAGACCTTTTTCCACAGAGGCATCTCCCAGGTTCCTGAATGTCGTGAGAAGATGGAGGGGGAGGAGACACAAAAACATGTGTCGAAACGAAGACATGAGGCCATAGAAAAATGCTAGGGCCCTTATGCACAGAGACTATGGCTGCCTGGCAACACATGAGCCTTACCTGGGTACACAGGCCAGGGACTCCTCTAGGAGCGTGTGCAGGACTTGGAAGGGAACTCAAGGGGAGCTCAGCACTTTTTCAAGGCTGGAAGGGAGGTGGGGAGGCCTGGGGGTGGTAGTAGCTACTAGGTAGAGACACCTAGATTAAACTCAGGTAATCCACCTCCAGGAGAGAAGCCCTGGTGAAGTGGAGGGAAACAAAAGCCAGCAAGGGTTGGGTGGTAGCGATTATTGGGGTGCAGGGAGAGGGCACAGCCACTCAGGGGCCGAGTGCTGAATTTTGGAATTTGTCTAAATTCAATGGTGGAAACCCACCGCAGGAGTTTCAGGGTGTGAGATTTGCATTCTCCTGTGGCCTCTCCTGTCCCGGTGGGAGAACAGCCTGGAGCATAAACCAGTGAGGAGAATACTGTAGTGATCTGGCTAGGGGTGACAGTGCTTTGCGTGAATTGACCTGCTTACTAACCGACCAGCTAAACTCCTTAATGCCGCCCTCCCCTTCACCTTCCCCTTCTTTGCCCTCTTGTCCTCCATATCTGTTGCTTTCTCTGTCCCCCTCTCTCTTCCAGCATTAAGTGGAAGACACAGTGCTCAGTTTGCTCCCTGCTCAGTTTGCGACACCATGGGCAGACTTTGGCGTTCCTTCCTCTTCATCTCCCAGGCACCCTCCCTGCGTCCCCCACCTCAGGATCATCCTTTTCTGTGCTTGTGCGCTGAAAGGGAGCAGCTGCTGGTATCTAGAACAACTCCCAGCTGTTCTTCCAACTTTTCTCAAGTGTTTCTTAGTGTCAATGCCTCTAATTAGTTAAAATAAGAAGGGGGGTGGTAAACAGAGGAGCACAAGAGAGGCCTAATTTTAGCTGTAGCCAAAAGGACTTTCCCCTAAATACACTGTGATCTCAAAATACTGAGCTAAGCGCATATGTACATGGCAGGGGGAGAATTTAAAGAGCTGCAGAAGTAAAATCCAAAAGCCAAACAGAACAGCCCCTGCCTCTTTGTGCGACTGGATTAAAGAAAGGAATGAAAATAACTGAACCCTTATTCTGTGCCAGGTCCGCACGCGATGCTTGGTGTGCAACACCTCAGCAATTCATCTACTCCTGACAGCAACGGGACGATGCAGGACCTGGTGTCACCTCCGTTTTACAGATGAGGAAACTGAGGCTCAGTGAGGTCGATGTTACTTTGTATGAGATGACACAGCTAATTCGAGAGCCAGGATTTTAACCTGTCTAGCCAGAGGAAGATGGGGCCTCAGACCTAGGACAAGTAGGCAGACAGCTTAGCAGGGATTCAAGGCAGGGGATCAGGGCAAAGATCACAGCACTCTGGCTCTCGGGAGGCTCAGAGGCATCACTGTAGGAGTTGGCAGGAATCACTCGGTGCCGTGACTTTTTCCGGTCTTGAAAGCCCTCCTGGCCTTCACAAGATATGCTGGAGGAATGACCAGGGTTGTCAGTAACAATTTACAGGTAGATAAATCACTTGGAGAAAGCCCTCTACCCTTCACTCCGGCGAAAGAGACCACTGCTTTCTGTAATCAGAGAAGATGCCCTGTTTCTAAAGGAATCTGAACTTGCTAATGGCCCCCCTCTTCTTTCTTTAGGTTATGGTAGAATCTGGGCTCCTTCAGAAAACGGGCCACCTGGTAGGGCTCATCACGTCAACTTCCTTCATCTCAGTTCAAGCTTAAAAGGCCTCTTCACTGGGAAGCTCCCCAGTGAGGTTTTCCACGCACATCTGGAGGCTTTCCACAATAGGCCTTTGAAGCGGCCTGAAGTATTCCGGGAAAGTCTGCCTCACTGGCCTGAAGTTTAAAGAGCAGAAGCCCACATTTATTTTTCTTTCCCGCCTTCTTTGACAAAACTCCCCCCAGTGGTTTGTGGGCATTTGCAAAAGCAGCCCTGATTTTTCAGCTCACTTTTTCTAGGGCTGGGATCTTAAAGAAAAAGAACGAAAATAGGGCAAATTCAAAAAGAGCGTTGGTATCACAGAGGTCTGTTTATGTGTTCGGCTTGTCCACCAGACTCTGAGTCGTGCTTACTCATCTTTGTAGCAGAGACAAAAGGGACTTTGGACTCAAATAGACTTGCTCCATCACTTAGCACTGGTGACATTTTGTCGAGTCACTTAAACTGTCTGAGGCTTCGTTTCCTGATCTGTGAAATGAGTCCACAGTCACCTGCTTTGTGTGGGGTACTGAACGTTAATGAGGTAGGTTAAGGTAAATCACTGCACATTGTCTTGCATGGATTTTAGCAGGTTTGTGCTGTCCCCTCTGCTGGGTCACTCTCCCTCATACAGGTGATCAGCTACTCAGCGTTTACAGTTCAACTCAGGTGATGGTTTTCTTCTCTGGCAATGCTTTACCTCCCTCTTCCTTAGGCTAGATAAGGTAGGTGTCCTCAATGCTTCAAAACCTTCCTATTCTCTGATCCATGGTTTATTGCTATTTCTGTTTAAGTGTATGTCTATCACGCCACCCACCACTGTAACAACTGCACACAGATGGTGTCTGTCTTTTTCATTGTTACATCTCTGTATCAAGCACAGTGCCTAGTATATCAATGTGCTCAATGAATATCAACAGATTATCTACTTAACAACTATTTATTGAGCACCTACTTTGAGTCAGATACTATTCTAGCTTCTGAAGCTATAGCTATGAATAAAACAGACACAACCCCTGCTTTCATAAGTTTACACCCTAGTAGGGAAGTCAGGAAAGACATTAAAGAAATGTACAGAGAGACTTGTGATAGCTCCAACATATAAAGAATCTGGATGTCATTACTCCCATCCTTACGATAAGAAAAAAGCTAAAAAACTACAAATCACTGATTTTTCTTGGATCAGAGAATTGAGGTTACAGGACAAACCATCACCCTGAAATCTGGAGAGACAAGAGAATCCAGATAGTCACATCTGAGACCTCTTCTTGGAGCAGAAGCCACTGGAGCCATAAACTGGTCGGGACACGTCAGTGGTGATTTCAAGCGCTGGGGGCTGAGTATGGACTAATATCAGAGTAAGAAACTTCTGGGGGATGCAGTGTTAGTGGAGGGGGGGCTCACCCTTTCATGGGTTTTAACTCCAGGAACACTATTGGGTTCTCACTGTCAAGAGTCGAGAATGATCCCCTCTTGGCCCTGGCAGAGGGAGGGAAAGAGTAAATGCTATGAAATATGCCAGAAAATTCTCTGTAACAAAGGCGTACTCTTAAGAGGAAAATGCTTTAGCAAAACCTCAGCCCTCCCAGGGGAAGGACATCTCTCCAACTCTAGTCCCTACTGGCTTTCCTGTCTCACCTAATGGTGGTGGGGGGGGAGGCTAAGAACATTTGGAAAGGTCATGGTTCAGGGACATGAGCCCACTCAAAGACTGAGATTTAATGAAAAGATTATAGACTTTTTTCCCTTCCCCACACTTTAAAACCACACCGATAGGACTCCAGTATAATAATGGTGGATTACAGCCCAAAGGGCTACGAGATGTGGAGTTTATCTAGGGAGGAGTTCTTAGGAAAGTCCAAAAACTATAGGGGAGATGAAAACAAGGACAATGGAAGAATCTGAAACCTCTGCCACCTACAACTACAGCAAACATTAAACATAGTCCAATTTCTAACAGAAAATTTCACATAAAAACCTTCTTATCTCAGTTCCTATTACCTGATACATTATGTCCAGGTTTCAACAAAAAAATTAAAAGGCATGCTAAAAGGCAAGAAAAAACACAGTCCAAAGAGAGAAAGCAAGAATCAGAAACAGACTCAGATATAACACAAATTTGGAATTATCACAGGATTTAAAACAACTATGATTAATAAGTGTTCTGATGGAAAAAGTAAACCACATGCAAAAATAGGTGGGTATTTTAAACAAAGAGATGGAAACTCTAAGAATCAAAAGGAAATCCTAAAAAAAAATTTTACAAACACACTAACAGAATGAAGAATGCCTTTGATGGACTTAACAGTAGACAGACGAAGCCAAAGAAAGAATTAGTGAATGTGAAGATAGATCATTAGAAACTTCCCAAAATGAAATGCAAAAAGAAAAATGAATGGGGGAAAAAACACAGAACATCCAAGACCAACTTCAAAAGGTGTTTCGAATACGAGAAGAAGAACAAAGAGAGAATGGACCAGAAGAAATGTTTGAAGTTATAATGGCCAAGAATTTTCTAAAATAAATGACAAATGCCAAACAACAGATCCTGAAGTTCAGAGTACACCAAGCTGAATAAATACCAAAAAATCTAAACCTGGGCATATCATAATCAAACTGTAGAAAATCAATGACAAAGATAAATTTTTGAAAAAAGCCAAAGGGTTGGGGGGGACCCAACCTTACCTGTAGAGGAATAGAGACAGGAATTACAGTGAATTTTTCAGAAAACTATGCAAACAAGAGAGTAGTGTGAAATACTTAAAGTCTTGAAGGAAAAACCCCACTAACCTAGAATTCTATGTCCAGTGAGATTACCCTTTAAACATGAAGGAAAAAGATAGATTTTCTCATACAAATAAAAACTGAAGGAATTCACTGAAAGGAGACATGTCCTAACAAGCAATGTTAAAAGAAGTTCTTCAGAGAGAAGTTCAGAAACTTGGATCTATATAAAGAAAGAAAAAGCATCAGAGAGGAAATAAGTGAAGGTAAATTAAAATATTTTATTTTTCTTACTCTTGATTGATATATAATTATTTCTTTAAGCTGATAATAGTAACAATGTATCAGGTGATTATAGCACATGGCTAAGTGAAATGAATAATAGCAACATAATAAGGGACAGGAAGGAGGAGTTGGGAGTACTTCCTTATAAGGTACCTGCACTATATGTAAGTGGTATAGTGTTATCTAAAGCTAGACTTAGATTAAACATGTATATTACAAACTCTAGGGCAATCATTAACATTTTTTTTTAAAAAAGAAGCATAACTGATATGCTAAGAGAGCAGATAAAATGGAATTATATAAAATACCTAATGAAAACCTGAGAAGCCTGAGGGAGAAAAAAGAGAAAGAAAGAATAAGTGTGACAAATATAAAATAGTTACAAATATGATAGATAATAATCCAACTATATCAATAATCACTTTATTTTATATTTTTATTTATATATTATTTAATTGTAAATGTTGCTATTGATAATGTGTTTAATTTAATTTGTGGGGTTATCTTATAACTTGAATTTGTGTAGTATATGGAGCTTAAAATTTATATAAAGACCTAAATGTATTGCTTTTTTGTTTATCACTGGAAGACTGCTTGTGTCATTCTGACTGAAATTACAAGCCAAAGCACTGGCTTGATTGTGAATAGATGAGATGTTAATATAGGCTACAAAAGAAGTTGTATGAGACTGACTAAAAAGGTAAATGCTTCTTCTAGATGAAAATGTCCCTCATTCTTATGGCTCCTGATGGTTAACTTTGTTTATTTTCTTTTGTTTTGTTTTGTTTTATTTACTTATTTAATTTTCAATAATCACTTTAAATGTGAATGGTCTAAATATACCAATTAAAAGAAAGTTTCCCAGAGTAGATAAAAAAACAAGTCATACAAGAAACTCACTTTTAAATAGAAAGACTTAGATAGGTTAAAAGTAAAGGGATGGAGAAAGCTATACCATGCTAACACTAATCAAAATAGAGCTATAGTAGCTACATTAATTTTAGACAAAGAAGATATTGGGGATAAAGAGGGACATTACATAATGATAAATTCTCTAAGAAAACAAAATAATCCTTACTGTATATGCATCTTAACAACAGAATGTTAAAATACTTGAGGGAAAAAAACTACATAGAACTACAAGGAGAAATAGACAAATCCACAATTATAGTTGGAGACTTCAATTCCCTCTTTTCAGTAATCAATAGGTCAAGCAGGTAGAAAATCAGTGAGGATATAGTTGACATGAGCAGCACTGTCAAACAACTTGATCAAATTGATACATAGAGAGTACTCCATCAACAACAGTAGAATACAAATTCCTCCCAAAGTCACATGGTACATCCATTAAGTTTCACCTTATTCTGGGTGATAAAAGACACTTTAACAAATTAAAAGAACAGAAGTAATAAAAAGTATGTTTTCAGACCAAAATGGAGTTAAACTAGAAATCAGTATACAAGCTTAATATACAAAAGGCAATTGCTATCTAGCAATTACCATTAATGAAAAATTGGAATTTGAAATAAAGAATACCATTTAAATAACATGCTGCAAAACCCAAAATACTTAGGTATAAATCTAACAAAAATATACAGGATCTATATGTGTAAAACTATAAAACTCTGATGAAAGAAATGAAAGAAGATCTAAATAAATGGAGACATAGTCTATGTCCATTAATTAGAAAACTCAATATTGTTATGATAACAAATTCTCCCAACTTGATTGATAGATTTGACACAATATTAATTGAACTCTTAGCAAAATATCTTGTAAATATTGATAAAATGACTCTAAAAATTTATATGGAAAGGTAAAAGACAGATTAGTCAACATAATACTAAAGGAAAAGAACAAAGTCAGAGGACTGACACTACCCAACTTCATAATTTACTATAAAGCTATAATTATCAAGATGGTGTGGTATTGGTGAAAGAGTAGACAAATAAATCAGTGGAACAGAAGACAGAACCCAGAAATAGACCCACACAAATAGTCAACTGATCTTTGACAAAGGAATAAAGGCCATTCAGTGGATATAGGGTAATCTTTTCAACAAATTGTGTTTGAACAACTCAACATTCACATGCAAAAAAATGAATCTAGACATTAACACTATACCTTTCATGAAAATTAACTCAAAATGAATCACAGATATAAATGTAAAACACAAAACTATAAAACATCTAAAACATAACAGGAGAAAATGTAGGTGACCATGAGTTTGGTGAGGAGTTTTTAGATACAACACCGAAAGCATAATCCCTGAAAAAAAAATTGATAAAATGAATCACTAAAATTTAAAAACTGCTCTGTGAGGGTTTTAAGAGAATGAAAAAATAAGCCACAGACTTGGAGAAAACACATATCTGATAAAGAACTTGTATTCAAAATATACAAAGAACTCTTTAAACTCAACAATAAGTAAAAATGAACAAAAGATATGAACATATCTTTCATGAAAGAGCTACAGATGGCAAATAAGCATATATGAAGATACTCGACATCATTTGACATTAGAAAATTGTGAATTAAAGCTTAGTAGCTCATTTTTTTATTTACATATTACAACAGTGATACTCAACTACACACCTATTAGAATAGCTAACATACAAAAAACGGACAATGACAAACGCTAAAATGATGTGGAAAAATAAGAACTCTTAGTCTGTGCTGTTGGAAATGAAAAACCATACAGCCACTTTGGAAGACAGTTTGGCAGTTTAGCACAAAGCTAAACTCAGTCTAGCCATACCACCCAGCAGTTGTGCTCTTAGCTGTTTACCTAAATGATTTGAAAACTTACATCCACACAAAAACTTTCATGTGAATATTCATAGCGTTTTTAGTCACAATCACCAAAACTAGCGGCAATTAAGGCTATGTTAAATAGGTGAATGGATAAATAAACTGGTACATCTACACAGCAGAAAATTATTCAGCAATTAAAAGAAATCAGCTACGAAGCCATGAGAAGACATGGACTAATCTTAAATGTTGATTACTAAGGGAAAGAGCCAGTCTGAAAGGTTACATACTGCGTAATTCCAATCATGTGATATTCTAGAAAAGCCAGAACTGAAGAGGCAATAAAAAGATCAGTGATTGCCAAAGGCTTGGGGGAGGGGAAGGAGAGTTAAACAGGTGAAGCACAGGAGACTTAATTTCTAGGGTGGTGAAACTACCCTGTATGATACCATAATTGTATATACATGACCTGATGCACGTGTCAAAACCACTGAATGTTATAGCACAAAAGTGAACCTTAATGTGTGCATTAAAAAAATTCAGCAGGTGGGGAAATCCCATGATGGAACACACGTGACAAAAAATCTAACTTGTATTACCAATGTTCGAAACATGCTCACAAGGGCAGGGTGTGAGAGGATAAAGTGCCAACCTAAGTCACTTTGGAAATGAGGAGTGTCTGCAAAACTAAAGGCAAACCCCCCTGCAAAACTGTATGTAAGTACTGTTCTCTATCAGCAGTCCCCAATCTTTTTGGCACCAGGGACTGGTTTCATGGAAGATAATTTTTCCATGGGGGTTAGTGGGTGGGTGCGCAGAGCTCAGGCAGTGATGCGATCGCTTGCTGCCCACCGCTCACCTCCTGCTGTGCGCAACCCCCCGCCTTTCCTACCTTTCATGAAAGACAATTTTTTTCCATGGATGGGGGGACAGGGAGGGGCTGGCAGAGCTCTGTGGCCTGGTGCCTAACAGGCCGGGGACCAGTACCGGTTTGCAGTCTGGGAGTTGGGGACCACAGCTCTAGTTGATAAAGTTGTATCCTGCTAGGGTGTGGGTTAACAATTCTTATATTTCTATACTGGAACTGAACAATTAAGTAAATGGATGGCAGATGGTGGGAGCCAGGTTTCCCACTATTTGAGTGGGAGTTTACAGATAAGCAAGGGGAGAGAGCAAGAACAGTCCATGTGGTAATGGATTACAGTTGGAAACCAGTATAAATTTATGTTTAGCTTAATATAGATAGAGATGATTCCATAGGGAAACATTTGTACATACGGACATATACACAGGTTAGAATACACACTTACATTTCCTCAATCTTTCAGCTGAGAGGGCCACAGCTGAGGAGCAAGGAGCACACTTAGTGCTCAGATCTTGGTTTCCAATACCGTTCTCCAAGATCAAGAGCCAGGCTGCTTGGAGAAATGGCTCATTCTAGAACTAGGGCAGGAATGTACAAGATGAGCCTGGAGCATCTTGTAGTGCCAGCAAGTAAGAAGCAATTAAAAAAAAAAAACCCACAAAATACACATTTATGGGATTATGTCAAAGGGACATAGGATCCAACTGAGGAGCTACTGATGGCTAAAACTAGAACAAATGGGCAACAAAATTAAGTAGGATTGGATTATAACCTAAAATATAAATATCTATCAGCTATTGAATGAATGAATAAATAAATGAATGAGAAGAGACAAATGTCCCATGCAGAAGAATTCCAAATTTATGCAGATATTCCTCCCTTGAGGAGGTGTAGCACAACTTACTTCTCCTTAGGTTTGGGCCGTGCACAGTGACTTCTTGCCAGAGTCTAGTGTGACAAGCAGAGCAGTAGAGAAACCTGACAAACACTACCTCAGTCAGGTGATCAAGGTCAACATCAACAGTGATAAGTCATGTTGATACCAAGTACCATTAATACGATGTGATGGGAATGGCACTTTGTGGTGTTCCTCCCCCCAGAACAAAACCCCGATCATGAGAAAAACATCAGACAAATCCCAATGGAAGAACAATCTACAAAGTGTCTGGTCAGTACCTCTCAAAACCATCAAGTCATCAAAAGCCGGAGGCACTTAAGGAGGCATGATGATTAAATGTAATGTGGTTACCTGGAGAGGATCTTGGGACAGAAAAAGGACACTAGGTAAAAAAGTAAGAAAATCTGAATAAAGTATGTACTTTAATTAATAATACATGTGTCAATACTGGTTCATTAATTATAACAAATGCATCACACTAATGTAAGATGTTGAAGGAAACGGTGTGGGACTTATGGGAACTCTCTGTATTATCTTCATAATTTTTCTGTAAATAGAAAATTCTTCTAAAAAAATAAATTTTATTAAAATGGCATCTATGTTCCTGTACACATGTACCCATGCACATGTATGTCAGGTGATGGCAAGTACTAGGGAGAAAAAAATCAAGTAGGGCAAAGGGGGATGGAGAATGGCAGAAGCGGAGCAGGCAGTTTGAACAGGGTGGCCGGAAACCACATCACTCTGATAAAATGCTATTTGAGCAGAGATCTAAGGAATGAGGGAGTGGACCATGCAAATATCTGGGGGAAAAGGATTCCATGTAGAGGAAACTGCAAATGTGAAAGCCTGAGGTGGGAGTGTGTTCAGCGCGTGGAAAGAGAACAACGAGGCCAGACCTGGGGCCGCTCAGGGAACCGGCAGAGGAGCCGGAGGAGATAAAGTCAGAAAGGGAGTGGGCACCAGGCCAGGCGGGCTTTGCAGGCCACAGTAAGGACGAAATCAATGAATGGATAAATAAGATGAATGGAAACTCTTCATCTTAGAGTTTATTCTAGGTACTCTAGCCTTTTATTTAAATGAGGAATCATCCTTCATAATACATTTTCCTCTCCCAACATGCACAAATATTCTATCATAACAGTAACAAAATCTCTTCGCTCCCAATTGTTGCAAAAAGACCCTCTAGTCCCCTGGAAGAAGTCTGAGGCATGTCATCTTCTTTCCGAAACAAAATTTAAGTCTGTTTCTAGACAGTCAAAGTGAAATGAAGGCTTGAGGCCAATTTTTCACATAATTCAATATATTAAAAAAAAAACTTACATATGCCTGAAATCTTTAGATAATGGAAAGAAAAGTGGATTTTCCTCTCTTCGTTATTAAAGTAATTGGTTCAAACTCCCATTTCATTTTGCACATGTAGGCACAACCCGCAGTCTGTAATTAGTTTGAAACCACCAAAGTAGAAACAGACTAAAACCTTAACTAACTGAAGGACCTTTTTTTTTCCTTGACATACTTGGCTTTCAATGGCTAGAGGCATACGGCACGAATCCAAAAAGCAGGCTCATGACTGGGGCTTGTTTAGAAAACAAGACAAAATAACTTGCGAAGCATGCCTTGGGTGAGTCTGATAGGAGCTGCTTACCTGTTGCTCTCTCTGTCTCTATTTCCAGTAATGAGACAAGGTATCCTGAATGCCGACGAAATCCCCACTCAGCAGGCGACAGCCCACCAGGCTCCTCATGGCCATGTCAGCATAACACTCACCTCTTACAGAGGTTTGTACCAATAAGGATGAAATCAAAACCACTTTGCTGTGACCTTGCCTTTAAACAGGTAGATATATAAAGGCATTCTATTGCACAAGCAAGAGGGTAAAATGTAGGGATTTGAACGCAAACATCTTGGTTTATTTAAGGGTGGTGGGTGCCACACTCAATACTTGGCCATGTCTTTCAGAAGTTAACCTCTCTAAACCTCAATTTTTTCATCTGTAAAATGACAGTTATAATTTCTGCCTGCCTACAAGGCACTTAACAATATTAAATGAAATAATACCCTTAAAATGTCCAGAACAGTGTCTGGCCTGTAATAAATGATTAACATGCACTGCTGCTTCTTATAACATAATTATACATCCTGTATTTGCACCCAGCACGGATCTGGCAAATTGTAGGCTCTCGGTAAATGTTTGTTGAATAAATAACTGTCTGAATGAAGTATCTCCAGGAAGTCTTAAACGATACTTTATATAATGATACTTAATAGAATGCTGATAATAACTATCATTTATCGAGCGTTTACTGCTGTCAGATGCCGTAACGTATGCTCACAGGTATCACTGCGCTGAATTCTCACAACTTCCTAATAAGGCAGGCTTTCTTTTAGCTCCACTTTACAAATAAGGAACCAAGGTTGAGAAAGGTTAAGCAATTTTTCTCGGATGACA
This sequence comes from Propithecus coquereli, assembly GCF_000956105.1. NCBI lineage: Eukaryota > Metazoa > Chordata > Mammalia > Primates > Indriidae > Propithecus > Propithecus coquereli. Next base: position 8,954,315 of record NW_012138302.1, read on the forward strand.
CAGCTGGCAAGTGGCAGAACTGGATTTTCAACCCATATCCTTCTGGTTCCAGAGGCCGTGCTGCAGAATCCTGTGCATTATTGTAAAGCACACTGAAGAAAACAAAAGATTATTTTGATGTCTTTTGTTAAGAAAGACTCAACTAGGGTGAAGAGGTCTCCCTCATCTGGTTGGATTGGCAGCTATTACACCAGGAACAGGTGGGACCGGTAAAGCTGCCAGGGACAGGCCCTTGGGAGGGTGGCTGAACACACTGTCCAGTCCTGTTCTGAAGAGTTGGTACAAGTCTGATGGGAATGACTCTCACACAGGCTGGCAGACACAACGGAGTCTGGGTGCTGAGCTGGGGTGTCATCTTGGACAAAAGAGGAAAAGTGCCCCAGGGGCAAAGGAAAACTGTTCAGAGAGGGGAGCCCATGGAGTGGGATTGGGTGCCAGTTTTACAGGGACAGGGAGCAAAGCCTAGGACACTGGGAGTGGCCAGGAGGCCAGGGCCTGAGAGTCTGTGGGAGACAGTGAAAGGCTGGGACAGGCTGTGAGCAATACCCCCTTGTGGCAAAGAGCCTTCATAGTGGGAGGTCCCTGACCCCGTGGTATAGAGGTAGGAGTGCCAACATGTAGGCGAAGGGGTGGGATGGGATAACTTTATCCCAGAATGCTCCTCTGGGTAAACTCAACTTAGAAAAGAGGCAGGTGACAAGCTTACAAAGAGCCATCATCATGTCACCATGCCAGGAATTGGCAGAGGGCAAGTAGCTAACACACGGGCACGCTGGCTATGCTGCTGGTGGGAGTGAATGGCCTCACGTGCTTCTATCTGGAACAAGTTGTGTTCAACAAACATTTATTGCGAGCCACCCTCCACCAAACACCAGGCCCTGTAATGCAAGGAACAGGGTTGGGAACTGGTTAAGAGGAGCCCGCCCGGAGGAGGTCACAGTCTAGAGGGCAAGCGCTTTACCATTACCACCCAGGAGCCTGGCCAAGATACCCCTTCGTTTTCCTACAGAATCAGGGAAGCTTTGTATCAGTGATAACAATGTGTTAATAAACAGTTATAAGTGGGTTTATAGTTGTAAAATGCTTTCATGCCAAAGAAGGCAGTGTGATCTGACAGAAAAAGTCCTGGATCAGAGTCTGGAAGACCCAGTTCAAATGCCAGCCTAACAATTTACTTAGTCATCTGATCTTTTAGCAAAGTCCCTTAAGGATCCTCTTAGACCCTCAGTCTCATCATCTATCATCTGTAAAATTGGGCTCATAATGCCCGCCCTGTTTTCCTCTGAGGGGCAGTGTGGCAGTGATTAAGGGCATGGACTCAGGGGCCAAACTGCCGGGGTTCAAAGCTTAGTTTCTCTATATAACAGCTGTGTGACCTCAGCTATGTTACTTAAGAGCTCTGTGCCTCAGTCCATAAAAAGGAGATAATAATACCCCCTATTTTATAGGGTTTCTAGGAAGACTAAATGAGTTAATATATGGAAGTGATTAGAAGAGAACTTAGAAAGTGCTGGCACACATAATTACTCAAGTGTTACCTATTTTTCTTTTTATTACCACTTCCCAGAGCTGATGGGAAGATACCATGAGAAGCTGCATCAGTCAATCAGCATGTAACGCGTCCCTTTGCCCTCCTTCTTCACAAGCACCTGCAACAGTGGAGCCAGGACTCGAACCCAAATCTCCATAGTCCAAGTCCTATGTCCCTCAGCTACGGCTGTCCAAGTAGTAAGATTGGAGCAGTGCTGGCGCGGCCCTCTGACTCCATATGTGTGTCCCTTTTCTCCTTGGCACGTGATCTTCGGCCATCTCAAACCCAAGCTTCAGGGGTTCATCCCAAGATTGCCTCACAGCCGCATATCGCACTTCTGGGTTCCCACTACTTCCCCCTTCCTGTCCTTCCCAGCTCCCATCCAGCCTGACTTTGTTGGCAGAATAGTTCCTTTCGTTCAGGCATCCCTTGCTCAAAAGCATGCCGTAGCTCCCCACTGCCTGTGGTGGGAGATATCAGACTGGCCCAGGAAGTGTAGTGTTTCTAAGTCATGGCACTCTCCATTTGAGTCCATGGGCGCTTAATAATAGATAATAGTATCAGAAGAAGCAGCAACAATTTTGTATGCAGACCTATGATATAAAAATCTCAACCACAAGCACATATACCCACAGAAGAAAAGTAACAGAAAAGCCCTGCACTGATGAACTAAGCGTTGTGTAATACTCCTAATTTTCCATTGACATTTGATTGCTAGAGTTCAAGCCTCTATTTTTCCATCTGTAAAATGGGATAATACCTACATCACAGAAAGGCTGGTGGAGTTAAAGAAGAGAATGTATGCGACGTATGTGGGGGAGCAATCCTGTAGATAAATGTTATCATAATTGTCACTACTGTTGTTCTAAAACCCAGACATTTCTGTCTGGCCTTCAGAGCCCTGCACAATCTGTCCCCACACTATCCACCCATTCTGATTTTCCACAATTTCCATGGATTTTTCTGGGCCTGTCCTTCTGAGAACTCCCACTTCCATTTCTGTGTCTTCTCTCTGTGGTTCCTTTTCCCACTGCCATTGTGCCCAAATCTGAGCCTCTCCTTTCTAAATTCTGTCGCTTAGTCAAGGCCCAGCTCACATCTAACCAGGAAACTTTTGATGGCCCTCCCCTACCCTGTCCACTCTCCTGTTCCAGCTCTCTGAATTCACACCCACTTACAATCTGTACTAAATAACATAACTCTAAATTGCCTGCTGTTGTCCCAGTATTTTGTTTTTTTTCTCCTCGATTAGATTGTAATCCTTTCTCAAGCAGCTCGTGAGATTTTTTTCTTTAATGCTAGTTTGCCGTATGAAACAAATGTTCAAAAAGCTCCTAGCAATGTTTCCTCTGAGGATACCCAAATGGAGTATAGAGTCCTGGGAGCTCAAGGCCAGGCGTGGTGGCTCACACCTGTATCCTAGCACTCTGGAAGGGTGAGGAGGGAGGATTGATTGAGGTCAGAAGTTCGAGACCAGCCTGAGCCCTGAGCAAAAGCGAGCCCCTGCCTCTACTAAAAATAGAAAAAAATTAGCTGAGCGTAGTGGTGCACACCTGTAGTCCCAGCTATTTGGTAGGCTGAGGCAGAAGTATCACTGGAACCCGGGAGTTTGAGGTTGCTGTGAGCTACGCTGACACCATGACACTCTAGCCGGAGTGAAAGAGCAAGACTCTCTCACAAAAAAAAAAAAAAAAAGATTCCTGGGAGCTCAGAGGTCAGGGGTGGTTTCTTCATCTTTTAAATGAAGATAATGATAACGGCATCACGGAGTTGTTTCATGGATTGAGATTATGGGTATTAAATTGTCCAGAAGTCTGCTGAACTGGAAATAGTAATATCATCTGACAGAAGAGAAGGGAAAGGCAGTTGGAGTGACAGGAACCTGGACAGAGGGGCAGGTGGAAAAGGAATACCACGCGGGGATGCGGAGGATGGCTACAGAAACAGACGCATGAAGTGTCTCTTAAGGGCCAGGCACTGAGCCAGGACTTTTTATATATTATATATAGGATATTGGTGAAGAACACAAGTTTGGGGATCAGGCCATTAGGTTCAAATCCGAGTCCTACCTGTTATCAGTTGTGTGGCCTCAGGTAAATTACTTAAAATGTCTTTGGCTTGTTTTCTTCATTTTTAAATTGGGTGAATTTAAAGCAAGGGTTAGCAAACTTTTTCTGTAAAGGGCCAGTAGTAAATGTTTCAGGTTTTGTGGGCTACTTGGTCTCGGTCACAACGATTCAACTCTGCGGTTGTGCCATGAAAGCAGCCACAGGGTGTATGTGAGCGAATGGACGTGACTGTCCCAGTAAAGCTTTACTTGCAAAAACAGGCAGGGGGCAAGATTCGGCCCGTGGCAAGTAGTTTGCTAACGTCTAATATATTAACAGAATCTACTTCACAGGGTCTGTAGGAGAATAAAGTGTTAATAGTCTATGCTCTTAGAACAGTAAGTACCCTGCACATAGTAATTACTCAATAAATGTTAGCAGCTGTTATTAAAATGAAGCCATGGAATAGGTGTTAGTGTGCCCTTTACAGGGAAGAAAACTAAAGCTCAGAAATAACTGAGTAACTTCTCCAAGATCTGACATATTCTAACAGTGGTGGAGTCAGACTTAGAGCACACGCCTGTCTGACTCTAAAGCCTGCAGTTTGCCCGCTGCAATTTTTGTCAACTTCAAAGTTCTTATTAGAACCCAGAGCATATCTCATTGCCCCAAGGGGAACCAGTGTTCGGGGATTTGACTCCAACACTGGCAACGTAATCAGCTGATTAAATAGAGCTGGGATCCCGGGAACGCGGAGAGCACGCAACATTGTTTCCTTTGAATCCTGACTTCGGGCAGTGAGAACAGGTGTGGAACCCATGTTTGCCGCCGTCTCATGGTGCTCACACGGGCTCAGCCTTCCCCAGCCTCAGCATCGGTTTCCTGTGACACCGATGGATCAGCCGCCTTTGGTGAGCCGTAATTAACTGCACAAATGGGGCAGGCTTCCCAAATCCCACGTTAGTTCTGCTTTGGAATGCCAGAACTTCTCTACCATGGAAAAATGCTTCATGCCCTGACTCTTAATAAACCCAGCAAGTTCAAATGCATTTCTGGGGCGGGGAGGGGGAAGAATCCCAAGCTGTTATGTGAGAAGGCAAAGAAAGAAAGGGCTTTTTCTTGAAAGGGGGAAACAAAGGGCATCCAGAAATGTCACCAAAATGCCCTGCAAACCCTCAAGCTTGCTCCACGTTGTTCTTTGTCTGAAGGCCTCGAAAGTGTGACTTATGTAACTTTCCTTGGGTCGATGATAGGGTTCTTAAACCTGAGAATCTGAAGCTGGTATCAGCAAAGATTTCTCTCCATATGTAAAATACATGGAATAAAAAGAAAAATAGCCTATGCTAAATGGCACAGAATTTGTATGTTTCAAAACTGTGCACCTATCTGACTTGTTATTTCTCTCCTCTTCCTCCTTTTTTTCTTCCTCCTCCTCCTTCTTTCCTTCTCTCCTCTCACTGCAAAGTCCAGATTAACAACCAGCCTATTCTAGAGAAAGTCTTCCTGGTTCTGTAGCTGAGAAGACACAGTAATGGTTGGTTTTGTGCATGTGGATTTAATAGTAATCAGCTGCTTGTTTTATTTTTAATTCCACATGTGCTGGACTAAAACCATTTAGGCTATAATCTCCAAAAGGCACTGCATGTCTGTCTAGTCCCAGAGTTTAGTGGACTATTGTGTTGATGAATTTTCCCTCATCAAAGGACATAAATTGGCTTGGCCTTCAGCTCAATGCTTCCAGAGACAATACGATGGTGGAAGCCACACAGAGTCACCCACCAGGTCTCTGAAGCCCCGGAACTCAGTGGATCCCACAGGCCCCAGGCTGACACCCAACCCAGACTTCTAGCAGGAAAGACATGACACTTTGGCCACCATGGGCTTCCTGCCCAGGGAAATAGCAGGCTTTGTGTGGCAGTTGAAGTGGCCTTTAATTAGGGTAGCCATAGTTTATTATCTCAATAAACTCAACTTTGAGTTCTAGACACTTTTCAGAAGGAAAGGGGATGTTGTTGTTAATAATTATAGAGGATATAAGACTTAAGTTGGGTCTGTCCTGAAGGTATTAATATTATCACTCTTCTACTTCACTTCCAAGGAGCTGTTGATGGTTGGGAGATTTGGAGAAATGACTGCCCTTGGGCCCTGCTCTCTTGAGGATGGTAAGAAACTGGGAAGTTTCAAACTTCAAATTTTGATGCCTCTATTCTGTGTTGCCTCTTTTGACAGACTCCACCAGACCCTTAGACTTCCAAAAAGCAAAGATGTACCTCGAAAATACTGAAGTGTGCGACAACTACTGATTGTGTGCAGGTGGGAGCCTTTCTGCTGCTGGTGACTGGAGAAGAGGCGCCAGCCCCATGTGCAGGATGGGACACCTTTTTGAAGGCCTGGCTCCAGAGTTCTCACACTTTGGACCAACAAAATACTCAAACCTTTTGGAGACCTACAAAGTCTTGTCAGCTTTTTATCATATAAGGAGTTTTTTAAAAAACAGCTGTTCAACATTGACTCTCAACCTTATTTCACAACAAAAAGACTTTAAAACCAAAAAAAAAAAAAGTGGTTATCATGATCCTAGAATAAAGGAACACCATTGAAATAGTCTACATTTAATTTTGTTAAAAACTCAACACACCGCCTTATTTGTTTATTTTCCATGGATTAGTGAACCTTTGTTAAGGATGTGAGTGAGGAGCAGCTGTGTGGGTGTGCCACCTGTATAACCCAGAGCCCCATGCCAGGAAGGGCCCAAGCTTGGGGTTTAATGATCTGCAGTTACTGTCTTGCAATTCTTAATAATTTTATCTTTGAATCTTGGTTTTGTAAGTGAAGACTGATGGGACAGTGGGCACGTGCTGGGGGGCTTCTTCAGGGCCCATCCTTGGCCGTCCACTCCCTGCCTTCTGGTGCCCCACCTCACTGCTGACCAAGCACCCCCAGGCTGGTGAGAGGGTTACATGGCCAGGTGGCCAGGTTGGGGGCATGCTATGCCCTTGCCCTTCTCCCTGTAGGGGTGAGCACAGGTGTAGGGAGAATCAGGCCAGGTGGTGAGCTCCCTGTGTCTCAGGGTGGGGCAAGGCAGTCACTCTATCCACTCCCCTGCCCCCAACTGCCATGGAGTGTTAAGCTGGCAACGTGGAGGGGTGTCCCATATGAAATTCACAAAGCCCTGGAAGTCACCTGTAAGACATGGGTTGAAGCAGCAGTCCTGTGGGAAGGGGAGACTTCCCTGGCCCCAGTCAGGAATATGCATTTTCATTTTGCACTGGGTCTTGCAAATGATGCTGTCAGCTCTGCCTACAGTGGCCCTCCGATGACATTTGAGAACTACTGACCTAGCTGATGGGTCCTTGTCTCTAAATATCTACTCTGCTCCTCTCACTTGTAAGTAGATTCTTTGCATGGTAGCTGTGATTCCCAGACTTCCCTGTGGAAGGCAAATTTCCCTAGAGGCTGAGCACTGGCCTGGTGGGAGCCACTTCATTCTTGGCCTGGACTGGATGGCTAATTGTCATCCTTAACACCCTTCACTTGTGGGTGGCACTTCACAGTTTAGAAAGACTCTTCCACTGTGTGTGTATGTGTATGTGTACATGTAAGTTATCAATCTCAGTTTCTCTAGCTTGGTGAACCTGAAACAGCTTATACAGGTTGCGTATCCCTTATCTGAAATGTTTAGGACCAGAGTGTTTCTGATTTCTGATTTCTGAATATTTGGATTAAATATAATATTTACCACTTACACATCCCTAATCCAAAAATCCCAAATCCAAAATTCTCCAATGAGAAGTTCTTTTGAACATGACCTTTTAGTGTCATCTTGATGCTCAAAAAGTTTCAGATTTTGGAGCATTCTGGATTCCAGATTTTCGGATTAGGATTGCTCAACCTGTACTTTGGATTTGCAGATAAATCTGGGTGCAGGTCCCAAATCTCTCATTTTCTGGTTATGCGGCTTTGAAATTTGGATTTACATTTCTAGACTCCTAATTCCTCATTTGTAAATAAAGATAATAATATCTACCTACCTAAGTCACATAACCTCATTTAAAGATTAACTGTGGTTATATAATCAAAGGGTTCAGCATGATCAGATGATCAATTCATCCCCTTCCTCTGCCTCCCCAGCACCCTGGAGATTGAGCATGGACGCTCGGGGAAGCAATGTCTTGCCCAGCATGACTCACGGAATAGTGGGTGAGCCTGGCATCCCTCTGGTCTACAGTCCTTTCGCTTGTTTAAAAGACAACACTGCCACAGTAGAAAAAAGACCCGGAATAGGTAACCAGCTGTAAATCTGAGAATTTCAGTCTGCTTCTCAGGGAAAGAAAATTCAGCATATAGGACCGGGTAGTGTTGACAGATGAGAAAAAAAAAGGTGAAATGGGAGGACAGACATAGATGAGGAAGGTAGCTAGTACCAAGGACAAACATAACCTCTTTCCTGTTTCTGACACATTCCAGGACAGCCCTTTAGAGAGGCTAACAGACTTTTTGTCATGGCATCAGCAAGGTTCACCAGGGCAAGATCAGACATGTTTTAGACTAAGAATCAGGAGGCCTGGACTGCAGCCTCAGGTTTTCTGTGTGCAACCTTGGGGATGTCTCCTCCTACTCTGGAACAAAACATCCCTGTCTTTTAAATGCATTAAACTAGATGACTTGTTAAAGTCCCTTCTAGCTTTGATACTTTTTTTTCTAATTAGAGAAAGTATAACTATACAAATATATTCTGTAACAAATGGGAACATACCCCTTCAAAGAGAATGGCCCCCTCACAGCCGCGGCTTTGGGAAAGCCTGCTCTGTGGGAAGTCCAGGATGCTGACTCCTGGCAAGGCCATTGTTGAAACCCCATGAATGTGGATCATCTGATGACTCTCGGTCTCTCTATCCACCTGCAAGGTGCCTGCCTTCGAATGGGCAGTGAACAGTAGCAACTTCAGCCATTTTCATGTGGAGGGTTTCAACATTCATCTCCAAACAGAAGGAACACAGTGGGCTGTTATGAGGAGAATTCTGTACTATTTCTGGCTGTGTTTTGGTTTACCCTTAGCCTAGTACACAGGGTACAGCTGAAAATGGCCTCAGTTGAAAACACTCTCTCGTCTTGCAGGGCAAAATTCCCAAATTTTCACATGAAGGCCCGTCGGCTCCAGACCTGTTGCCCCTGCCGCTGCCTCCTCTGTTCATGCCAAGAAACACAGTCATCCCTCCCTCCCCGGCCCTCCAGCTTGACCTCTGAGTCATTCCCCGCAGAGGCAGGACGTACATTAACAGCATGTCATTAGGGATTTGGAGTTGCACAGACCTGGGCTCAGATTCCAGTTCTCCCACTTTTTGGTTGTGTGACCCTGGGCAAGTCACTTAACCTCTCTGACCCTCAGTTTCACTGGGTGAAATTGGAAATAACAGTACCTATGCAACAGAACTGTTTTAAGAATTAAAATGAGACATATTGCTGTAGATAAATCTTGATGGACATCCTTAATAGTGTTTACCTCTCTGTCCCAATCATTTTGGCCTGCTCTGTAGAAATCAGGCTTTGGCTGCAGTTCCCTTTCTCAATTTTGATCCTCTTTCTTCCGAGGTGCTGCAGACCTTGGGCCAACGCTGTGGCTGTGCTGCCATCACTTCTGCCTGGGCACCCCTGACCTCGAGCAGGACTCTGTCCCTAGATGGATGGGAGACATGCTAACAAACATAGTTAACTTTGTTAAGCACTTTCTACGTGCCCAATTTATTGTAACTTCCTCTTCATAATGAGCCTAGACGTGGGTACCATTATCAATTCAATTTTATAGATCAACAAACTGAATGCTGGAGAGGTTAGGTCCAAGGTCACAGGGCTAAGAGTGTGGAGGCTGAATTCCCCAGTGTCTGACTCCAGAGCTTTCTCTTAATCACCAGTCTCTTTGCTTTTGAGAATTAGGGTACTCCCTGTATGTAATTCCTGTCTTTTTGACAGTCGGCACCAGAGTAGCCGCCACTTACTGAATATTTATAATCATTACACACATCACCCCATGTGACTTCCCCAGTATCCCATGAAGTAGATATTTTCATACTCATTTCACGAATGAGAGAGCGGAGGTCGGAATAAGCACATTATCCAAAGTCAGCTGGCTGCGAAATGAGGAGCTGTAATTCAGATACCGTCTATGATTTCTTGGTAGCTACTTGAATATTGCATTATGTGCCAAGTACTTTATAAATAGTAACCGTTGTAACAACTCTATGAGGTAGATAATATTAGTATCCTCATTTTATGGCTAGCAAAACAGAGGCAGAGAGTAATTAAGAGACTTTCTCCACGCCTCACAGGTAAAGAGTGGCAGAGCCGGGTTTTAATCCAGGCAGTCTGGGCTCTCAGCCTCTAGAGCTGTGTTGCTTTAAGATGTGAAGGATGCCAGGTGAGGTGAGGCATAGAGAGGATGATTTCAAAGGCAGGGGAATTATCCCCGTATAGACAGGAAGCTCAGTTAGTCCAGGAACTACAAAAGCTCTGAAAGAAAGAACTCTCCACCCACGTGGATGGGGGCAGTCCCCCAGAGCCCTGGCTTTCCTCTTCCTAAAGGGGTCGGCCACCCTGGAGAATTTTCCAGCATTGAGCAATGGTGTAGGTGTTTCGTTTCCTTTAGGCCTACCGAGATGTATCATTAGGAAATTGCCTCAGACTTGTAAGCAAGCTGTGCCTCTGCTATTTGGCTGCAAAAAGCCTCAGAAGAGATAGAAGTTGACAGTTTTAATGTCATTAGTTGCATTTAAATGTCCCGAGGAAAAAAGGCCTTTAACCAGGAAAGGCAAAAACAAACATGTATTGAGTAGCTATCATGTGATGAAACACAGAAACTCTTAAACCCCACCATCTCCCTTTGAAGTTGTGATTAGCTCCATTCTACAGAGAAATAAACTAAGGCTCAGAGCAGCAAAGTTATGTCCCAAAGTTAAGTGGCAAGTAGAGGAACCTGGACACGATCCAATGCCCATATTACCTCAGATCGCATATTCATATTTAGCTCATTGCTGCCTCTCATTTGCCTGTGACTGATCCAGATGGATTCTTGAGTTTTTCCATAATTAATGATGAAATTACCAAGAATCAAACACAGAGACCATTTTGCCAGCCTGGTATGTTCTGGTCTAAGTTTTTCCCTTTGGCTAAAACACTTTGCTTCTTGGGTCCTTAGTTTACTCTGGGGCACATGATGGTCTAAAGCATTAGCACTCTGAAAAACACTGCTTCAAGAGAAGAAATAGTTTATAGGGAAAGTTTCCAAGGAATCTTGATGTCAGAAAGAAAGAGATTCACAGATATTAGTATATGGAGATTTAAAACTCCTGTATAAGATAGGCAAAGGTGGATGACAAAGGACATATTAAAAGAACATATTCAGTATATAATGACAGACAAAGAATTGACATACGGAGTAGATAAAGAACTCTGAATCAATGAGTAAAAGGCAAACAACCCTACAGGCAAATGAATATTAATAGGCCATAAGCAGAAAACAGAAATTTAAGTGACCAATAGCTATAAAGAAAAGATCCATTCTTACTATTAATGGGGAAAGGCAAAGGCAAAAAACAATGAATAGTCATTTTCTGCCCCAAAATTTGGCAAAAATATTAAACGATTGATAATATCCCATGTTGGCAAAGGCACAGGAACACCATTAGCAGGAATACAAACTGGGACAGTCTTTTTGGAGGACATTTTGGCCACAGCTAACAAAATACTAAATGCACAAATCCTTCCATTAGAAATTCCACTTTTCTGTATCTCTCCAAAAGAAATCCTCATACTTGTATATAAAGAACTGTACCAACGATGATCTTTATGTTACTGTTTCTAACAGCTAAACACTAGAAATGACCTAAATGTCTATCAACAGGACGTTGGTTAGTTTTATATATAGGCAGACTCTGGAATTGCTGTCAGTGTATAACAGACACGGGGCAACTCTAGATTTATTAACGTACTCTAAAAGTATCTTGTAGATGGAAAAAAGTTCATCTCTTTTTCATTCTCTACTATCTGATCTTGTTTGTGTACGTGTGTGTGTAGGTATACATGTTAGTGAACACATTAAAAAGGTTAGAAAGACATATAAAACGTATAATTGTGATTACCTCTGGGATGAGGGGAGCTTTGTGCCTTTCTCCTTTACTCTATATTCCTGTATTGTTCATATTTTTACAACATAAGTGTATTCCTGTCATATTTTTCAATTATCTAAAGAAAAGCAAGTTGGCAACAGAGACAGAGCCACTTGACTTGTGCTCTGGGTTAGCTACTGTTCGCCGAGGATCGAGAAATATTCGGACCCAGGGTTGGGGCTCCCTCCTCTGCTGACACAAATGGTAAGCAGCTGGCTGGAAGCCACCTTTCCCCCATTCTCTCTCAGCTCTAGAGGTGCTCACACATCTGAACATGTGCGCACATATACACAACCCTGTCTCGTGTACACACTCACTCAGAATAACTACTGCTAGTTCAGCGGCCCAAGAACTTTTGAATCATGGACCAAAGCTGTTCTTGTCATCTTGATAAAACACGTACACAATCACACTTCAATACAACAAAAATAACAAATTGTCAGGCCCCATAAACACAAGCCTTGATTTAAACCATGGGGTCCAATGGGCACATACTGGATGTGAAGCTCCTTAAACAATGGCTCTGCTAGCCTAAAACATATCAGATGTTCCTTTAGCCTTAGCTCGCCCAAGACATAAACTATGTGTTCAGGGGAAAGCGAAGTCAAATGACTCATGACAGAGTTTGTTTTTAGTATGAATTATTTTTTCTGGCTTCTTGCTTTTAAAGATGGATCTTTTTCAGATGGGCTGAAGCAAGGACTGCTGGGAGCTGGGCTCACAAGCCTGGCCTTCTTACCCCTTCTAACAGCTGGAAATGGATGCCCAGGGAAGGAGAGTTTATTTTCCACCATGCTGACTCCCATGATGCACTGGTTCTTCTTCTTCCTTTCAAAACTGTGCAATGGCAGCCTTGTGGCAGCTGGGTGACGTGGTGGAAAGAGCGCTAGATTTGGAGTCTTTAAGACTGGACCTCTAATTCTAACTTTGCCATTTATTAATTGTATGATGCTGGGAATGTCACATGACTTCTCTGGGCGGCAGTTTCCTCGAGGATAAAATGGGAAGAAGGAACATTGTCCTGGATTGTGGTGGGGATCTGACGGGCCTGCCACAGTGTCTGCCACAGAGAAGGCACTCAGTAGACGGCACTGGACAGAACTCCTCAGGATAGAGATGGTGTTCTGTTTACCTCTGTATCCCTAGTGCCTGCCTGAGAATGGGCAGAAAATATTTGAGGAAGGCAGGCAGCAAAGAAGGGCTGTAGGACAGTCATGACAGACAATAACTAGCATTCTTTTTATTTATCATGTGCCAGGCACTGTTTTAACTGCTTTACATGGATTATCTCATTAATCCTTACAACTCACCCACTGAGAGAGAAACAAACGTTATCCAAATCTCACAGTTGAAGAAACAGAGGCATGGGGAGGTTAAGAAAGGCCACACAGGTGGGTGGTGGAGGAGATGGCACCTGAATGCTCTGTAGGGGAAATGGGGAGAGCAGAGGCTCCCATGTGGGGTCTAAAAAGAGGCTACATCAGGAATAGCCGACATCTGAGATCACTTTCGAATAACACACACAAAGGGAAGGAGAAGAATGTCAGGAGTGTGGTCCACTGTGGCCCTGCAGGAACACAGGTGGTAGACAACCAGAACACTCCCAGGAGTACGGCAGATTAGGACAGCTTCTTAAGGTTCTCTGGGCCCAGAGATGCCTATGCTTCTGGAGGAGTGAGCAGCCCAGGACAGGGCTGCCAACCAGGGAGGATGACAGAGCTGCCCAGCTGGTGCCCAGACACATTCAATACCTCCCCCTTGTCCACAGGTAGAACTAAAATGAACACAAGATTCTAGAACTGGCAGGAACCTAAGACATTGCCTGGCACAGCTCCACAGGTTCAAGGATGGCTACTTGCTCAATGCCACACAAGTCAGTGGTATGGCAAAGAGTAGGACCCAGGTTCCTACTTCCCAAGCCAACTCCCCACCTCTGGCATCTAGACCATATTAACAGCCTCTCTCTGTTCTGTGTACAGTCTTGATGTTTTAACTTATTTTTTTCATTCAATTGTTCACCCCACAGTTCCCATCCCAGCAACATTCAGGAAAAATAGAAATACTGGCCATTAGGTTATGGGCATGTCCAGTTACACTGAGAAAGCCATCCCTAGAATAAGATGAACGCTTAGCCTGCTCTCCCAATAAATCAGTGAATAATCTACTTGGCAAGAAAACTTTTAATAATGACATGTGTCACACTAAGAGTCTGCCCACAGGGAAATAATGAGCAGAATTTGGAATAGTGATTGCTCAGGGTGAATTAACAAAATGCCATTTGGCTTTATACCTGCATCTTAGGAGCTGCCCCTACAACCTTCATTCACTCACTGATTCATAATTCATTCATTCACATCTGAATCCAGTACACAACTGAGTTCACCTCTGAATTCATGAATCCTTTGTTCCCAAGGTTTAATTCTGCACAACCTCCCTCCCATCTCAGCCCCTCAATATGCACAATCGCCTTTATTTACACTTCCAAATCCTGACTCAAATATCGCTTTCTCTGGAACATTTTCTCTGACTCCCCAAAGCTGAGGAAATAGTGCACTGTATTATAGTTGCCTATTTAATGTTGCAGAAGTATTTCTCCTCTGCAATACTGTGCGAAGCTCGAAAGCAAGGACGGAGGGCTTCCTGTTTAGGATCCCACCTGTGAACGGAGAGATGGGCCGAGCACAAGTGGCCGGCACACAGATGGGACTCAAGAAGCACTTGTTGAAGAAATGAGTGCCAGAAAGAAAAGTGACTGAAGAAGGATTGTGACATAAGCCCTGTCCTTGGTCAGCTTCCAGTCTAGGGGAAAGGCAGACACAGAGGACAGTCACCATATAAGTGCGAAGTATGACATCCAAGGTCTGCTCTGTGCAATGGTGCACTGAGAGTGGATAACTGCGCTGGGATTTCACTTCCGCCTTACGGTCATCTTCATCTTCACTTTACAGGATAGACTTTGTGGGAATATGAGTGAGTGTGGAAGATGCACAGGGTGTAACCTTTCTCAGGCCAGTTCTCTTGCCTGTGTCCCCCACCCCACACTCCCCACTGGATGACACCCCAGGATTTTGCCATTCCAAACCATATCTTTGAATTCAGAGAAACCAGGGTCTGAGACAGAAAACACAAAGTGTCAGGGAGCTGAGAAGGGAAAGAGAGAAGAGATCCACCAGATTCTCCTTACTCAACACACTTCAGCCTCCTTGCTCTTTTTGCTTTGCCTCAGACACATTCAATTCATTTCCACCTCTTTGCACTTGCTGTCCTTGCTACCATTCAGGGTTCATCTCAAGCATCCGTTCCTCAGGAGGGTCTCTCCCCGGCTCACATGGCCAGCCCTTCACACCTAGTCTGTCCAGTCTGTGTTTCCTGACATGGCTTTATTTTCTTTCACGACACTGCTGTCCGAGTGAAATCAATATTATTTGTTGTGACCGCTGTGTCTTAGACTCTTTCCACCTGGAACATAAGCTCTGTGAGGGTAGGTGTTGCCATTTCAATAGACATAGCTGGGGACACTCAGCAAGGAAAAGGAGACAAGGCAAGAGGGTAAAGGAGATGCCCAGGCTCCAAAGGGAGAGCTGGATAATGGGGCTAAGAAAAGTGACATTGACTCCCCAACAGTTCAAGAAAAAACTAAAAGTATCGACTCTTTTGTTGCACACTACCTATGACAAGCTCATGCACTACCTTGTTCAAGTCTCCTTTTTGGAATCCATCAGCATTCTGTGAAAGTGTGTAAAATGGGGATCATAGTGGTTTCTGTGCCGTGATATTATGGTGATTAAACTAGTTACTTAATGTGATATGATTAGAACAGTGCTTGGCATATAAAAAGCATCAATAATAGTGGGACACCCATCTCTAAAAAAATAAGAAAAATTAGCTGGACATGGTGGCACATGCCTGTAGTCCCAGCTACTGGGGAGGCTGAGGCAGAAGTGCTTGAACCCACGAGTTAGTGGTTACAGTGAGCTATGATTGTGCCACTGCACTGCAGTCTGGCAATAGAGCAAGACCCTGTCTCTGAAAGAAAAAAATGTAATGTGTGTGTGTGTGTGTGCACACATACATATATATACACATACACACACACATAATTTTTAAAAAGCATCAATAAATGTTGCCTATAATCATCATCATCAGAGAGATATGACCGGTATTACCTGTCTGTAAGAATTACATGCATTGTACTGTATTTACTGTTTTCTTTTTTTGAGACAGAGTCTCACTTTGTTGTCCCAGCTAGAGTGCAGTGGCATCATCATAGCTCACTGTAACCTCAAATTCCTGGGCTCAAGGAATCCTCCTGCCTCAGCCTCCCAAGTAGCTGGAATTACAGCTGCATACATACCATCCTGCCTGGCTAATTTTTCTATTTTTTTATAGAGATGGTCTCTTGCTCAGGCTGATCTTGAACTCCTGAGCTTTGGCCTCCTAGAGTGCTAGAATTATAGGCATAAGCCACCATGCCCAGCCTATTTACTTATTTTTTTTAAATGTAGCTTAGAATTTCTACAATGTATAAAGTTAAACACGTGCCCCCAGTTTTAAACTTAATGTAGTACAAAAAGTTTTGTAAGAATTGTTTAGAAGTGTTTACATAATTAAATAATGTTAATGTGTTTATAATAGACATATTTATGATTGTTTTAATCAAGAATTTTAACGTTGGACACATAAGCATGGAAAACTATGTAAGAACTCTGAGAAACTAGAAAAAATGATAATGATACATTAAAGGAGAGAATAAATAGGCTGGAAGTCTGAACAGAACTTTATAAGGGTGAATATAGAGAACATTGAATAAAGGAGAGAGCAGAGGAATTGGAGATGTGAGAAGCAAGAAATCAGCACAAGACAGCAAGTCGAAGCACCGCCTGCACCACATGCAGTAATCATTTCTCTGCAATCACCACGGGAAATGCCTCTTACAAAGGTGAGAACAGCAAGCAAACTACTGCAAATAAGAACAAGAGTTAAACATGCTAAATGAAGACAATGATATTTTATTAATAACTAAAAATCTGCTAGAATTGTATATGTTACTCTATGTTGGGCTAGCCCTTTATAAAAAAGACTCTTTTTATTTACCTCCCTTTTGTCTCCAGATCAGAAGCCCAGTAGATAGCACTGGCAACCGATTTCACCCAGGCTACTATGTGCCTTCTCTCTCCTTCAGCCCCAAGGACCCACAGACACTTTGTTCTTCCCTCTCAAAGAGCAGAGGATTGCTTTTCAAAAAGATACAGAGAACATTTTGGCAGCCCATGCAATGTTCCCTAGAGACGGTAGGTGTCACTATTGCAAAACTAACAGAAGCCTGAACCGTCCAAAGGGAAAAAAGAAAGAAAAAAATAACATAGTACATTTAGTACAAAACACTAAAAGCATTAACCACTCAAAAGGCAGACACCATTTATTATAGAAACTACAAACAATTTAGTATCTCTAAAGACAATTATTAATTTCCTTTTTAATTCAAGGGCTCACCCCGAGAAGGAGAAACATCTTATTTTTCAGTCAGAAAAAAATCTCAGCATTGTTCTCTCTCTCTAAAAGATTTACAGTTAGGGGCTCAGCTGAAACCCACAATGCTGAAAGTTTGTGGTATAACTTGTTTTATAATCAAGATTGGCTTGATAGCACGAAAGAACTAGCTTTCCTCTAAGACAGTGAATGAGGGCTGGCGGGAGGGAAAAATGTAGCTATGTTAAGTTTGATATTCAACCAAAAGCTATAATCTTATTAAATATATTTAAACATGGTTTTCATTTAGATTTGGCAGCTTGATTAATGGGGATGTATTAAATAATACCTGGCTGCTAAGAGTATATTTAGGAGTCAGTGCCACATAAAACATACAACATGTACAATTTGGTTTCATTATTATTTAAGGCTTCTCTGCTCTCTTGGCTGTGGGCATACATGTATTAAAAATTAAGTACACAAGCTCAATGTATGCTCAGCCTTTTTAAAAGGCTTTCTCTTTAAACAGAAACATGCAATGGAAAATGAACTCGACTCTGGTGAAAGGTAATGGATTCATCCCTTTGGGGACAGCCGTCCTGTTTATCAAAAGGAAGGAGGGGGCGGGCAGAATCAGGGGAAAATATTCCCAAGTGGTCAGCAAAGAGAGAGCCCAACTTCAGAGAGGAGCTGAAAGCAGTTTCTACACCCAGGCTTCCTTCATTGTCACAGTTGAGAGGGTGAACGAATGGGAATGGTACGTTTTACCACGAGGCCGTGGGGAAGGGAAGGGGGTAGGGAGTATCTTGAGACAGGGGGAATGCGTTAGTGACCAAAGAAATGCAGGCAGATGCCGACTGATTCCCGACACATTAAAGAAACAGGTTTTTTTGCAAGGGGGAACAGCTGTAGTTTTCTGGGTACAAAGCTAGGCACTGATCAAGGGGTGGAAATTGGGGCGGGGATGTTTCTGACTATCTGGGGAGATAGACGATGATTATGTGAAAAGCCAAGTGCCATAACAGAGCTCTAGTCACTGTTTCTGATGAAAAAGTAATATATCTGACATGCAGACCCTGCTCAATAAATTAGCTTTCTCTCCTTTTAAGTGTCACAAGGCTCCCTAGTATTCCTCAGGTTGGAACAAGACATCTGAGAATGGCCAAAATGTCATACATCACATTACATTTCTAAACAACCCAATGGAACATGTAATAGTATTATTATTATTGTTTTAACTTTAGAAACTATGCTGAAATCCAGAAAAGTACAGAAAATACCTCACTGCTCAGAAGGAAAAAAAGCAAGCTTTTTTCTGATACAGGTATTTTTCTCTCCAGTTACAGATTATAAGATCACATAGAAAGTTTCAGAGGTAGCACTGGAATCCAAGGCTTTTATTTAAAAACCCACTTTTTCATGCAATTCTATTTACCTCCTGCATCCCCTACTTGCAAAAGATTGGAAGAAGAGGGTCTGAGTTCTTCTCAAATACTGCTTCCCATTGCTGCTGTCATCCACAACCGGGCTGTTTGTATCCATCACTGGAAAGCAGTCACTAAAACGTCAAACACGCCCAAGACTTCACAGTGGTGATGGCTGCAATCGGCAGACCATAGAGAACAGGCTATGTTGCATTAAGAATACAACCGGGAAGGAAGGAAATTCTGACACATGCTAAAACATGGATAAACCCTGAGGACATTATGTAAGTGAAATAAGCCAGTCATCGAAAGGCAGATACTGCATGATTCCACTTATATAAGGTACCTAGAGTAGTTAAAGTCAGACACAAAGTAGAATGGTGGTTGCCAGGGGCTGGGGGAGGGGGCAATGTGGAGCTGTTGTTTAATGGGTATAGAGTTTCAGTTTTGCAAGATGAAAAGAGATCTGGAGATGGATGGCGGTGATGGTTGCACAATAATGTGAATAAACTTAATATCACCAAACTGTACACTTAAAAATGATTAGGAGGGTAAATTTTATGTTATGTGTATTTTACCACAATTAAAACAAACAAACAAAAGAATACACCCAGAAATGCCTCTTCCAATGTTCACTGACAACATTCTCTTGCCTGGCACAGCATGAAGCATGGGCCTTCAAAATCTTTAGATTTTTGGAAGTAAAAGTCTTTTTGTGGTACTTCCCTGCTACTTTTCTGGAAAGCAGGAAGTCTGTTGTTGTTGTTTTTTAACATGTAAAATTTTACATCTGCATGTTTTACATGAACTCTCCCCGCCGTTTCCTCAGGTTTGATGGCAATGAGCTCTCAGGCCGTGAACAAAAGCACTTCCCCTCTCTGGGTCTCAACTTCCTCATCTGTAAAAGGCAAGTGTGGGTGGGATGATCTCTGAAGGCCCTTCCAGTTCTCAGTTCTGATTCCTATTTTTCCAAATGCTAACACTTTCTACTCTTAGGTACACACTGTTTACTACTGACACTCATCAAAACATTTTTGTGAGTCACTAGTCTCTTCTGAAATACCTGCACTTACTGTACTTTCCCTGAGGGGTGGGTGGAGAAAGAAAGGCCGCAGTGTGAAGTAGGCAGACAGGAAGCAAACAAGTGAAGGGTGTCTTGGGAGGAGCACTGGACTGGGAGTCTCATACTATGAGGTTTAGTCCTGGGCTCTGCCATGTGAATCAGGGAGGGAGGAAGGAAGGATGCATTTATTGGGGCCTTGTTTGCATGAGATACTTTCGTGCATATTATCTTATTATTTCACAAATTTTACTAATTCATGCATCATCTTCACATGTATTTCCATATCCAAGTACTACTTATAGTATTTATTAGTCATGAAATGTTTTTCTAAATTCTGAATAGAAATATTTTTTCTTTTTTAAATTGTCTCATTTCAAACAGAAATGTCCATGAAAACCCAGGTTTGATGTTAGTTATATTTTTTCTAACACACATTAAAATAAATATTTAACTATCAGAAACAGAGTGTCCACAAACCAGCTAAAATCATGCTAAGTGCCATGAGGGAGTTTGTGCATTTTGGGAGATGCCACATGATCTTACTTTATCTCCATTTATGGCTGCTGGAGCCCATGGAATTCAGCAACTCATCTAATTTTGAGCCAGCAGACCTCAAAGCAATGCACTAGCTCATACTCCTCTCATCTTCAGAATGGATATGTTCTATAAAGTTGCATACACAGTCCACTTCCAAGATTTTAGGTTTCATAGACGATAACACTTCCAAAATGACTTTGGAGACTGACATCGAGTTAGAAAGTTTTTATTTTGCCAAGAAAGAACTCAAAGTATTCTCTGACAAGTAACATTAAAAAAAAAATCCACAGGACTTTCTACATCGAATAATTAGGGAGGAGACTTCTCATGGTAAATCACTTAAGAAAAAAAAATTAGCTTAAGGAAGAATTCGTGACGTTCTGCTTACTTTTCCACATTTCTCAGTCTAGTGAAAACTCTGCCATGGACAAGCCACTGTCCATGCCCAGCACTGGTGGACCACGGTGTTAATGGGCATTGGACCCGGGCAGACCTGAATTGAAGTCTTGGTTTTGCACTAACTATACGTGCAGCTTTGGGAAAGCCACTTAACTTCCCTGGGCCTCAATTTCTCATGTGTAAACTGAGGGTATCCCTCATTGTTGTGAAAATTAAATGCAATAAATTTGTAAAATGCCCAGCACAGTGCCTGACCTGTAGTAGGAGCTCATTAGGTGGTAATGACCACTTAATAACTTTTACCACTCTCACTGCATCTACCTAGGAAGGTTGCTATGAGATGCAATCTGGCAATGCATGGGCTGTGTCCAACAGCTGTAACTTCTCCTTTGGGTCTCAGCTTAGAAGTTACTTCCCCTAAGAAACTTCCCTTAACCCACTAGGTTGGGCAAGAAGCCCCTGCCCCTGGTACCATGGTACATGTCCTCTCCATCTTTTCACATGTCACTGACTGCTTTGAAATTGCTGGGCAACTTCTCCTTCTCCCCAGTAGGCTCATGAGAGTTCTGACAGGGTAGGGACTGTATCAGTTTTGCGTGTCATTGTTTCTCCACCATCTAGCACATAGTCACTGCCAAATACAGCATGGGTGCTCTTTTCATTTGTTAAATGGACACATGAATTGATGGGAGGATTAGTAGGAGTTTTGAAACCTTTTATGTGGTATTGCTCTTAATGCTTTATGGTCTTGGCTATGGGTTTATAGCAGCAATTCCTAATTTTGGTCCTTGAACCTTTAGCAAAGTAAGATGCTTCATGAAAAACTAATTCATTGGTCAAGTAAATTTAACCCAATTTTTTGGTCAAGAAAACTATATTTTATGTGTCTCCCCAACCTCGGAGATTCACAATGCATATTTATATATTAAAGTCTTATCAGAAGTCTTGTTATAGAGATACCTAGTTAGAGTCAGAGTCAGGTGTGGTGGCACAAGCCTGTAGTGTTAGCTGCTTGGAGGCTGAAGTGGGAGGATCGCTTGAGCCCAGGAGTTTGGGTCCAGTGTAGGCAACATAGCGAGATCTCTTAAAACAAAACAAAACAAAACAAAACAAAACAAGACACCTAGTTAACTTGAACATACCATTTTCCAAACTAAGTCTCTTCAGGAATAGCTTTTAATATATTAAAGAATACTCTTTGGGAAATCCTGGTCTGTAGAGAACTTGGTCTCTGAGCAAATTTTTCTCATGGTTTCTATTAATACTGATTTTTTGGTACTAGTTCTCCTTTCCTACTTAAAACTGCACAGCCAGGGATCGGGGGAGGTATACATACTGGGCTTGACAAAAAGGCAGCAGAGACAGTGGGACCTTTGAGAAAACTGACGGACATGTGAATGAGCTGACCAGTCCAGGAACTGCCCAAAAGTATTTTGACACTGACGATGAAGGCTCTCAATTGTACCATATGGAGCTTTCACAGTTCCACATATGTGTATCATTTTAATTGCTCTTTCTCCTCCTCCTCTTCCTTCCTCTTCTTCTTCTCCTCCTCTACCACCATTGATATTTCTTGTACACTGCCTGTGCCAGGCACTGCTCTAAATGCTCTTCCTGTATTCACTTATTTAATCCTCTCCACAACCTCATGAGGGAGGAGATAGGGCCACTTCCACTTTACAGAGGGGAAACTGAAGTGCAGAGTGGTTAAGTCAGACCCAAGTTTTATAAGATGGGTAGAGAATTTTACAGATTTCTACTAAGAAATTTCAAGGTTAGGAAGCTGGGGCTCTCAGCATTTAAGTGACTTGTTCAGATGAAGCTGTCAGCAAGTAGTCATGTCTGTCTGATTCCAATGCAAGCTCTTTCTACCACATCAAGCTGTCTCTTGGTGTTAATAATGTTTTATTTTTGTGAGTTACTTTATAGTTTACTAAGCACTTCCACATCCTTCATTCTATTTAAACCTCCTGACAATACTTACACAAATATTACTTACCTATTTTATAGATATTGAAATTGAATCTCAGAAAGCTACTATTACTAGTTATATTAATTATAATGATCATAAAATTAATGATAACTACCTCCTCCTACTGTTGATGAGCTGACTTGCTCAGGGAAGCAGAGCTCAGACAGGGCCAATTTGGGCTTCAGACTCAAGTCTTCTGATGCTACGTCCAGAGTTTGTTCCACCCTCAAAACATAGGTCTCTCCAACATGACCATAGCATGATTAGCCTAGCTGTGGCAGAGGGGAGAGGTTTACAGCATCGGCTTGGCATTCAGTTGGTGTGGCTTTTAAAATGACTTAACATCTGCCATTTATTAGACTTCCTGTTGCCATGGTGATAGCTTATTATTGCTAGGCTGACAAGATGGCCAGTTCAAGAACACTATCTTCCTCCTTTTCCTTCCCACTCTCTAGCAAGTTTCTTTTCTCTATTTTTTGTCCTCTCACCTAACATAGTGAATCTGTTGCCACATGATATGATGCGGTGTTTCCCAAACACCGCATCGTATCATATTGAACCTCTGGTGATAATCTTTGGAGCTCATGAGAATTTCTTTTCCTTTTGCTCAGCAGAAGCTCTGTCAGACCAACTCTGGTTCAGTTTCATCTTTGACACTTACTAGCTCTCTGGTTGTGAACAAATTACATAATTACCTTCCCTGGGCCTTATTTTTTCATCTGGAATAAGTGATAAGGAGGCTTCACCACCAGGGTCATTTTGAGAATTTGATATGATAAATATGAAGATGTTAGCATGGAGCTTCGAATGTAGTGGATACTTAAGAAATGGTAGCAGTTGTGATAATTAAAATAATAGCAGGCTGGGCACGGTGGTTCACGTCTGTAATCCTAGCACTCTGGGAGGCCGAGGCGGGCGGATTGTTTGAGCTCAGGAGTTCGAGACCAGCCTGAGCAAGAGCGAGACCCGTCTCTACTAAAAAAAGTAGAAAGAAATTAATCGGACAACTAAAAATATATAGAAAAAATTAGCCGGGCATGGTGGCGCATGCCTGTAGTCCCAGCTACTCGGGAGGCTGAGGCAGAAGGATCGCTTGAGCCCAGGAGTTTGAGGTTGCTGTGAGCTAGGCTAACGCCACGGCACTCACTCTAGCCAGAGCAACAGAGACTCTGTCTCAAAAAAAAAAAAAATAATAGCAATGATTATTATTTACAAAGAGATGAGATGAGACAGAGATTTAGGGTTGGGAGTTGGGGTCATTTACTTTCATTCATCCATCAATCATTCTATTAATAATTTGTTCTCTCATTGAACCTGTTATTTTCCTTTACAGCACTTAATCCAAGGTATAATATATATTTATTTATACTTATTTTTTTTTTAACTATCTCTTTCACTCAACTGTAGACATGATAAGGATTAGGACCATGGTTATTTTGCTTATCATTGTACCTGGGTGTATTTGTCGAATGAATGAACTAATATTTATTAAGTGGCTACTCTATGTCAGGTTCTGTGCTAAGTACTGAAGATACAGAAATAAGCAAGACTCTTACTCTTGAGGTGTTTACATAAGAGGTCTGTGAAAATGACAAAAATAAAGGAAAAGGGGCATTCATTCCTGAATCCAAAACAGTTTTTTACAAACGCAATGACATAAATAGAATCAAATTATTGGTGATTTTCTAGCACAAAGGACTGATGTGCAGTTGGTATGGATTTCTCAAAGCTCTAAGTACCAAGAAGGATTCAAACGGGTGGTGTTAAGGCCCCCAAAGTAATCAGAAATTCCCTTTGAAACATACAGTTAAAAAAAAGAAAAAGAAAAAGAAAAAGAAAAGGAAGGCCTTTCTGGGGGCCAGCTCATTGACTCCTCCCAGAACAGTCTGATCCCCTCTGCTAGAGAAACAAGAGGTCAGATCCCCAGATGGAAAATCAATCTCCAAGAGCCGCTGGATAGAATTTCTAATTCACCAGTGCCATGACACGCAGTCTGTTTCCAGCCAAGGAGAATGAGGCCCGGAGGCTTTAGCTTCCCCAACCCACTGTACATTATCAGGCCAAGCTGACACCCTGCCCCGCCAGGAACACACAGCGTCTGACAGTCATGCAGGCACAGAGATCCCATGGAATGGGCCCTCCGACCTACCTTTCTCCAGGTAGACGAGGCTATTTTGAAGTTATTTTATTATTGCATTATCATTATATATTATTTTAACATATTTCGGATTATTTCATTTGAAACAATCTAGTCCAGTGCTCATGTTCAGCAGAGACCTTCTGAGGCTGCCATGACGTCGGGAAAGAGAGGGAGTGATGGGTAAGCCAGAGACACAGTTCACCTTCTGTCTGTTTTATATATTGGCCTCCCAAAGTTTCCATTGATGTACATTTGTTAAAAACCAGAACCTGATCCTTTCAGTTTAAAGATGAGGAAATGGAGGCCCACAGGGATGGATCTCTTGCTTCAGGTCATACACTGATTTATTCAGGAACTAAACAGACTCTAAAGATTGAGGAGCTTATCTTTGAAAAATTAGAGCAAGTGAGAATCCTA
Source organism: Propithecus coquereli (assembly GCF_000956105.1). Taxonomy (NCBI): domain Eukaryota; kingdom Metazoa; phylum Chordata; class Mammalia; order Primates; family Indriidae; genus Propithecus; species Propithecus coquereli. Next base: position 8,979,477 of record NW_012138302.1, read on the forward strand.
AGGAGTCGTTTACAGCCAATGCCATGGTGAACAGGGAAAGTTGTTTCTAGAGACACAGATCAAATTTTGCCTGCTAAGGACTTTAAGTCCAAATCTTTCTACTGCAGCACGGTTGCTTTAAGTGTCTGGCTTTCTGTGTAACTGGCCACAAGTGACTGCCTTCTTAGCCAGCTCCGAAATTTCAACTCCAGTCTAGTACAACACATATGTATTCAGTAGCTACTACTGGCTAAGAATGAGTAAGACTTGAACCCTTACCTGGAAGCTCACACGCAAGTGAGGTAAGCAAAGGCTGAAACATCTAAGGATGGCAGTGCAAGAGATAAGCACGGGCTAGGGCAGTGGGGAGGTGGGCCTTGCCAAGACAGGCTTCCCAAAGAGACTTTACAGAGACAGGTTTCAGTATTTCACAGTGAACAGACCATAGAGTCAGAACATCTAAGCTTCACCTTTTACGAGCTATGTGACCTTGGGAAAACACCTTTTTTTGTGATTCAGCTTCCTTGTCTGCCAAGTACAACTACCAGGACCTCATGGGATTATTGTGAGGATTAAGTGAGTTAATAATCAAAAAGTGCTTAAACAGTGGCTGGTGCGTACTAAATGAATCTCCTCTATCATTTTTAGCAGCCCCTTGAAGACAGGAGCCCCAGCTCCCCCCCACACTACAGTATGCTGGACTCCCTAAAGCCTGCTGTTTCCTAGTCACAGAAGCACTTGCTTGAATCTCCATTTTAGGATTGTCTATAAATTTCTCCTCCGGCATCTGTAGTGGCGAGTCAGCTTACTGAGATGAAGACAACTGCTGCAATCCAATTATCCAAACCAGTCTGATCTGTCAAGATCCCTCTTCATCAGAGATGCTGACAGGTGAAACTGACATGGCCAACTTGGTAGGATTCCACTCCCATCAACCCATCCAACACACAGCCTCCTCCAGGCTAAGGTGTCAGCTGACAAAGAGGGGGATATAGAGGGGAGAGGGGGTACATTTTGAGCCAGTGCAAGGTGGGTTCCTTGCTTTCTATCTCTCAGTGACATTGTCTCAGAAGGTGCCTTTTCCATCCTGAAATTCTCAAGTGTGTTATTTTATAACACCCTGTACACAAATGTGCTCTCGTGAAACAGGATAGCATTCTAGGGGCATTCAGAGAGCGTTCCCCTTCTATTTCTGGGACTCTTAAAAACTGTTAGAGATAAGTAATATTTGTTATTACTCACAGACTGAATTAATTTATGGGCTATTTTTTCTTAAGCCGAAAGCAGCAGTATTATCATCTAAGAAGCACTTAATGCTGATTTCCTTAAAAAATGAGACTATCAGCCTACATTTTTTTTAACAATAGTCAAAGCATGAGGGGATGCTGAGCAATGATGATCCCAAGACTGCTATCGAATTCCTAATTGATTTGTTTGTAGTTAGCAACCCCCACCTGCAATCAACAGTGGTCCCACATATCCAACTTTCATTTTTGCTACTCCTGGACTGCGACCCTTCCCAGGAGTTACGTTCATCTCCTTTCTGTCTGCATCTGTTCCTTTGCTGTCACCAGCACCTCCATCTAAAAAGCCCCCATCCTGCTGCTTCTCCACCTGTCCTAAGTTAGTATTTCTAATCCAGCCCATTTCAAGCCCCACTTCTTATACAAAGCCGTGCTTCTCCTTCCCGCTGGTAGTCATTACCATCGAGTAGATTGTGCAATGGCACTCTCTGGTTTCAGGTCGCTTCGTTTTTATTTATTTAACCCAACTGTCAGGTCCTCAAAGGTGGGAAACCTGGCCTTGCTTTTCTCTCTTTTTCTTGTACTTTCTGAAAACACTTGGCCCTAAACTGCATACTCCAGTTCTTGGATGTCACCAGCAGAAAGAACGTGCTTGGGGACAGAAAAACCTGCATTCAAATTTCAGCTTTAATGTAAATAGTGTGAACCTGTGGTAAGTTCTTTTAATTTTCTGAGGCTGTTTCCTCTTTTGTAAAAAATGAAAACACTTTCCACATAAGCCTGTTCTGAGAATTAGGTGAATGAGGTTGAATATTATTTCTGTAAGGACATTTCTATAAGACCAGAGCAATATGAATTATGTATGCAGCTTTCTTGCTATCTCCTTCGAAATAGGAAAAAAGCCTAGACATCATTGAGGAACAGATACAGGTCTCTAATAAACACAGGCTCTGAGACATACAGACTTAAGTTAAATTCCTAACGCCATGACCTAATAGCACTGTGACCTTGGGCAAATCACTTGCCCTCTCTGAACCTCCATTTCATCATTTGGAGAATGAGAATAATCACATACCTGCTACAGTGACTCACCTACAATAGTGAATGGCCCAGAGAGAGCTCTGAATTAAGAAAGAGGAGTTCCTGTTCCTTCTGACTAGATACTACCTTGTACTGTGCTTGGCTGTGACTTGTAATCAAGTCTTGTCCCCTTAGCGAGGTGGTAAGCTATTCGAGGCTTCTAGCCTCAATGCCAAACTCAAGGTCGGGTACAAAGGCAGTATTCACCAAAGATGCTTAGCCAATTTCTTGTCTTTTGCGCTTTACTTAGTCAAAGTGAACTGCTCTCCGTGATAACCAGCCATTCCTTCTCCAGTTGGCCTACCTCATTCCAACAGGGAGAGAGGCGGGGAGATGAATTCACTGTGAGGACTGACTTCTCTTTTAATATTTAGAAGCAACTGTATCAGTCAGAGTCCAGTCAGGGTAACTGAAACTACTCTAAGTCTTTCAACAGAAAGAATTTAATATAAGAAACTGCTTTCATTAGTGACAGAAGAAACCTAGAGACCAAACAGGTGATGCTGAAGCCACCAGAGATCAGCAACAACAGACAGCTGCTACCCCTCTTAGGAATCAGGAGACAACAGGAGGCAGTGGTGTGACCATGGCCAGGAGCTAGGGATGTCAAGCTGGAACTGAAACCAAAGAAGGGCTGAGATCTGGGACCTGAGAGTGACTGGGAGCTGGAATCACAGAGAAGCTGCAGCTGCTGCTATCGTGAAAGAGAGAAATGATGTGACTTCTTCTCTTCTTCTCTTCTTCCTGCATGTCATTCTCCCACCAGTATCTCCCACTGGCCAAACCTACCCAGAGGCCAGGTGCAAAGGAGCCTTGGAAATGGAAAATACAGCAGAGCAGGGGCAAGGGTACATGCTCTCCGAGGGCAAACAGGCAAAGGACCAGCCATGCCATCATTCAATAACATACATAAAGCACTAATACAGCATGTGATTTATAATCAGCTAACAATGATAGTTATCATCATAAATATTACTATAATTTTGTATAACTCTCATTATCATCATAATGTTACTATAATTTTGTATACCTCTCATTGAGTGTTTATTCACATCGGTAACTGTGTTAAATACTTTATACATATTATCTCATTTAATCTTCACAGTTGTATAAGGCACACACTCTTAATAGTCTTATTTTCACAAATGAGCAAACAGGCTTAGAGAGGTGAAGGGATTGACCTAATGCACAGTTACAGAATGTGAAATACGGCCCTATTTTTTACTTACAATATGAATCACACTGCTGATAATAAAAGAGAGGGTACTAGATAAGCTGAACGTGGAACTTCTCGTAATTGCTGGGATGATATTTTGAAGACCTATATTTCCAGAGCTGACAGCCTAGAACACTCTGTGAACATTAAGTTTGTTCTTTAGAAAGTGGATATTTAAAAAAAAATTAGAATATAGCAGATCATCTTTCAGTGAAAATATTTCACGGGGTAGCAATTGTCCAAATGGAAAAAAAATACATCACTTAAAAGTGGTTTAAAAAAGTCTACAGCATTCTCTCTTGAAGGCAACAGGGTATTTTTTACTAAGGGGATGCCAAATTCCATGGCCTCTGTGGGCTTGCTGTTTACGGATATCTGATACGTTTCAACATCTGTCGTCCTTCTCAATTGATGGGTGCTTCGTTTTAGCACGTCTCTTATTCCAGGCTGGTAAAAAGCCTTAGTACTGAGGTCCTCTAAGACACTCCTAGGTCAGTGACTCAGCTTTGTTTACAAAGTTGGCCGAGGAAAGGAGTATTCAGGGAAGACAGGTGAGGAGATATGCTGTCTATCTACCAAACCAGGTATTCTCTGTTCTATCCCCAAGTCAAGTGACATCTGCAGAAAAGTATAAACCCAGACTATCCTAGATTTGAAATCGGATTTCGACGTCATGCTCTCGGCTCTCAACAAGGTTGTATTTAATAAATTCTTCTGTATCTTCTATAAATCCATGGAAGGATTTCTAGGTTCATTTTTTTTTAAAGAAATAACAATTTTATAATTTGGTATAATCAAAAATGTGGTCTTTTTTAAAAGAACTGGTATATTTCCTTGACTGCATGAACCGCGTGTGACTTGACATATTTCCCAGTTTTGCCTTGGCTGCCTGGAGTCCAGTTGCAGTAATCCTCTTAGTGCAGGTCAGAGACCCACCGGCCAGATCTGTCCCATAGATGTTTGGTTTGGCACTCACCAAACCCGCGTGAAAACAATCTGAGTTTCAACATCCTTAGGCAGTACTTTTGGTACTACTACTACTACTTTTCTAGTACTTTTCTCTAACCTGGTACAGAATCAAATCAACCTTTCCTTTGTTGGTTCTTCCCATGTTTCTAAGGCTTGATTCCTACCTGAAGGCATTTGAGTTTGAGGACAGCCCCCCCCAATATAAGGCATTGGTGTGTTTTCCCTTTTCTACATAGTTTCTGACTTGTGAGTTTCATTCTGGTAGCCTTAGTCATTTGTTACAAGCTTTCTTAAACCCTTTATGGAAGCACAGTATGAATGATAAATTAATAAATTGTTTTGTTCCTTAAGCAAAACTGCCGAGATCAGTGTGAGCAGCTGCATCCCACCATGTCCAAGGGTAATGTGATGCTCTCTGGTGAGTCACCCAGGCCTGCCCCACCTGCCCCACCTGTTAAAGGGTCACCACAGCTGTAGGCTCTGCCCCATGATTCTCTCAAATAGGAGGAAGGAAGAACTTCCTCACTAGTAAGTGAGAGGTCTGGACGTTGCCGAGCAGATCTGCCCTATTCTAGCACACAACGTGCAAATCTAGCTCTAGGTGCCTTCCAAAGCTCTGGGCTATGGGAGGTACGCAGGGGGTGGGTCTGGAGCCAGCCCACCTGAGTTTAAACCCACATTCCACCTCTAACCATCTAAGCGACCTTAATGAAGCTTTTCAATGTCTTGGTGCCTCAATTCCCTACTTTATAAAGTGGCACGATGATACCGCCTACTTTCAGGGCTGTTGTGAAGATTACATTAACACAGAGAATAATAACAGCACTTTTCTGCGTAATAGGCATTGTGCCAAATGTGTTTTCATTCACGGAATCTTTGCTACAATTCAGTGGGGTTAGTTAATATGGAACTGAGCTCAGAGAAATTAAGTCACTTGTCCAGCCAGGTTGGTTCACACAACTAGCAAGCCAGGGAGATGCCATCACAATGAGGGGTGTAGAAAAGTGACTTAGAGGGTTACTTTCTCTCTGCTGCCCCATTTGATTTCCCCTTACCCTGCCCATGACAGACTCAGCTCACTTCCTCTCTCTCTCCACAATCCCCCTCCGCCCTGACCTGGCAGGCAGTTGCCACAATAGCATATGCCTGAGGCTCCAGCAGTAGTGATTAATATTTGCTATGTTGAACTAAATGGAGAGAGATTTGTCCAGAGTTGAGCCCCATGTCCCCTCCTCTGCTTTCAAAGGAGGCATTCCACTGAAAGATAAAGAGCACAGGCCGGGGGTCTGAAGGCCCCCTGAGTTCCAGCCTCATCTCCAGCTAATCCTCCAAGGCCCAGTTCAAATGTTGCCTCCTCTGGAGGCCCCTCCTATCCCTCCAGGCAGTGGAAGACACTCCTTGAATGCTCCTTTATCTCATTATAGTAATTGTGATTTAAACAAAAAATAGCCAACATTAAATAAAACTACGTTGCTTTGTATGTACTAACATGTTTACTCCTTGCAACAGGAGTTGTGAGATAATTTATCTACACTGTTATCTTTTTCAGATGAGAACTCTGAGGCACCAAGGAATTTAATAACTCACCCAAGGCAAGTGGCATCTTTGCCATTACGCTTTGGTCTTGACTTTTTCATAACTGTTTTTATCCATATCTGTCTTCCCCCTAGTAGACTGGGAATTCCTTGGGCACTGAGATTGTGTCTAATTCTTCTTCGTCCTGCTGCCATCTAGGCCTGATCCTGTCATATGTGGGCTTGTTTTAATGAACCTTGGCTTAAAGAAGGAAACAGCAATCCTCATCACCGATTTGAATCCAGGCCCACACACATGCCTTTCCCGGGGGTAGTCCACTGTCTTCTGTCAGCCCAGCTATCTCCGCCCACCCTATCTCCAGCAGCAGAGGAGATCAGAAAATGCATCCTGGCATCACAGGAAGGACCGGAGTAAAAGGTGCATTAATGGGGCAAAAACAAGCCAGCAGAATGATTAATTTGGCCTTCCCTTCAATATTATGTTTACACAAGTTGATTATATAGCACTTAATTACTAATTTGCCCCTACTTAAACCAAGAGTGCTTTTAATTTTTAATGAGATAAGGCAAGAAGATGCCTTTACTTAGTAAGGAGTAGCTATTTTATTTCCCTCTCTTGTTTTGCCCAGCCAATTAATAACATTTCTAAGGAAATGCATCCCTCTCATTAATTCCTTCTCCCCATCATCTTCCCGACCTCCCAGGTTTAAAAAGAGATGGAAACAGACAAGAGCCACTTAGAAACAAACTGACTTCACCTCGGATCTGGCAGGCTGGGATGGGAAAGGCCTCATGATGTGGAGTAACATGGTGCCCGTAAATGCTGCTATCTGATTTTCTGGGAGTTGGGTGTTTCTATGCCCAGGAATCATGAACAACATACATACACAGAACACAGTCATGGATCTCCAAATAAGGCAATCCCCCTACTACCTGTTTTGTTCCCCAATGTTAATGTCAGATAATTTTAACCACAGTCCTGGGGCAGCCTAGATACAGTGAAGAACATGGCCTTTGAATCAGATCTGCATTTGACTGCTAGCTCTGCCACTTGCTAGTTGTTGGACCATGTATGTACACATTACTTAAACTTTCTGAGCCTGCTTCTTGTCTGAAAGAGGAGGTGAATGAATAATCTAACTTGCAAGAATTAAATGTCATCTAAAGTACCTTAGTACTGTGCTCAGCTCAAAATAGGTGCAGAAAAATACTAGTTTTCTTCTCTTTAGCAGAAGGTAAGGTAGGAAAATGAAAGCAAAGGAAGGGACTCCAACATGTTTATCATTACTACAGAGCTAGGAATCTAGTTCAGCGCTACTCAAGGGGCCTATCCATGATGACATAGGAGTTTGCCCCAGAAAGTAAGGCGACACACTGATTCCTTCACTGAGAACATCTTGCTATGAATAAAATGTCGGCTGAACTAAATGGTACACTTGGTGACACAATTGATTTACATTCTGGTGCAAGTTCCTTATTTCATTGCAAATCTGAGCAAACCACTTAGAGACTGGCCTCCGGTCTGCAGACCGCTTCGAGTAGCACGGGTGGATGACTATGTTGAACATATCCATGTGCTCCTGAAGATGCCTCCCCACACTTCTCTGAGCTTAGAGACGTTGCCTTTTACAGAATACATCAAAGCTCCCTTGCTCTCTGACTTTGAGTCCAGCCAACAGGGAGGCTGGCAGGAGATTAGACTGAGAGGGGAGAACAGGGTCAATAACGCAGCCCTTTTCTTCCAGCGTTACTGGCAAGCTAGCTGCCTGGGCAGTCCCCACGCAGGCCTCTGTTCTAAGCTTCCAGTAACCATGCTGTCCCCTCACCTCTGCAGACCAAGCTGTTACAAATCTCAGGGGACCACATTCTCCCTTGTGATTTCTTTATGTCCTGCCCACAATTTTGTAAATAGTCCCTATTTTCAACCCTAAAAATTATTCTAATTTGAGGGTGCTCTCTGTTTACCTGTGCGGACATTGACTAACACTGGGACATTTTAACACATTCTCATCTATTTCTGATACTAGTTTTTAAGAGTCCATTTCCATTTGTGGGCAAGTTGAACAATCCTTGGTTTGGGAATCCTAGGCTAGGACTTGGATTCTGGCTCCATGACTTTTCAGCCAGTGGCTCTGGTAAGTCACTTAATCTCTCTAGCCCGTATTTGTAAAATTATTATGATAATTGTATAGGAAACTTCCTTATATACAGCCTTTAACATAATATAAAATGTTCAAATGTCTTTGAAATGTACACGATTAAAGACATGCTACTCATATTTCTGAATCCATGGTAGCTTCTTATGCTTCACTGCAGAGAATCAAATACCTCCATTAGGCAATGTAAAAAGGATTTCTTTTTCTTTTTTCTTCTGCATACTTCTTGATCATTTGCCTAAATGCTACAACCGAAACTCTTTCATAGACTCTATACTTTCCACACTCTGAGTCAAGCTTTTTCTAATAGCACGTGGTATGCATGTGCATAGTCATTCTTCAGGGCTATTTTCCCAGTTATAGAATATTCCTGATTTAACTAAAAGCCTTATCTTTCAGATCTCTTATTTGATTCCACAGCTTAATTTACTGTATTGAATATTAAGCTTATACAGCATGGATTTCATTACTATTCATGACTTCTCCCAGTGTAAAGAAAAAAAAAACCTATTTCCAGTTTACTCCAACAAGGAAATTTATAATAAAAAGGCATAAATAGTAATTAGAGTGAGGGATTGATTACTTATAAGCATTTCTTCCTAGGAGATGATCTTACATATTATTATTTTTTTAAAGATCTGTACCAGTATGAAATGCTGTCTTGAAAAAAGTCAGTTAGGTAAACCTTATTTTAGAAATATAGTTCTGTAATCCTAAATGTCTAAGAACTCAGCAGATGTTTGGCCATTGTTTGCTTTTATAAAAGCCCAATTCTTAAGTTCCTGAATAAAAATTGTGGGGGAGGGGAGAGAGATAGTTGAGAAAAATATGTTTTGTTAGCCTAAATCTTTTTGTTAATAGTGTCCTTTAATTAAAGTTCCTAATTAAAGTGTTTTTTAATATCTGCCTTTTTATATCTACAAAAAGTAAACCAGTGCATTGTGATGAAAAACAGATAAATAAAGCAAAATAATACCGGTGAGCATGGTATGAAGTTTTCTCTGGGCAAATGAATTAGAATATTTCCAAACCAAGACGGCATCTTTCTTATTTTTATTTCCGTGCTTAACACTTAACCAAGCAGTGATGACAAATGTGTGATGCTGATATTTTTTATGGACCATCCCACCTTGTGAAGAGCAACTGGGTTGCCATATTGGAATCTATGTACTTCCTTGGCAATGGATGTATTTTTACTAGGAAATGGTTTGATGGAATAAAAAGAACATGCACTTTGTATCAAGTAAGTTACATAATGTCTCTGTGCTTCAGAGTCCTCATCTGTACGAGGGGCACTGTTCACACCCACTGGGTTGCTTCAAGGATTCTATGAATGATAATTCATGAAAGATAACAGGCCCTGTTCCTGGATCACCCTATAAGGAACAGGAGAGTCATATGTTACATATATTATATTGAAATAATTTCCTAAAAAATGAATTCTAATTTTTAGCTAATACTTTGACTTTTATATCCATGGTACCATTCTGCAAACTGGAACCAGAACCTGATTTGTTTTTGTTTAATTTTGTTTTTCTGGAGGACGGGAATTCTTAAAAAAAATAACAATGTATTGTTAACCAGGTGTGGCAATAAGTATAATGAATGTTAGGGCCAACATCACATTCTTATTTAATTCTTCTTTCAACTATTAATTACCATTCCAAAGTGTTCTGTTGACTTTCTATGGGACATTGACATATGGGACAGGATACTGAGAAAATTCAATCAGTAATCTGAATCTATTTAATTAGAAACCAGAATCTCGTATCTCCAGAAACACATGCTTAAGCAGCAAAGGGCAAAAGGCCATGAAAAAAAGTTGATAATATCAGGACCATATGTGAAATGAATAGGATTATAAGAGGCCTGGAGATGAAAGCTAAGTGGAACTAAAATGTTCTGCAAGAGATTTCTTGTACACAAGAAATGTAAACCCTGAAATTTCACACACTATTGGTGGGAGTATAAATTATTACTATATATCGAAACCCTAAAAGTTGGGCAAACTTTTTGCCCCAATAATTAGATACCTCCATAATTTATTTTATGGAGATAATTTAGGGATGTGTGCACACATTTAGCTACAGGGTTGTTAGCTGCATCATTCTTTAAAACAATGGAGAAAACCTAAATATTTAAGACTTGGGAACTGGTGAAATAAGTGATGACATATTTTAGGGGGTAGAAAATTATGCAGCCTACAAAAATGATAAAGAGGTTTACAATACATTTTTGGGTGGGGAAAAAAGTTATAAAACAGTATGCATTGTATGGATATATTTTTATAATTTAAAAAGTATAAAATGATTTAAAAGTATATATGAAAAGATTAAAAGAACAGAAACCAGAATTTTAAATAGTTCATAATTAAATAATCTAAAATAGGCTATTTTAGAGTAAAAACATCAGTTTTCATATTTTTTTCATCTCAATTAAATTTTCTTTTTCCTCCAATGTTTATGAATTATTGGTTGTACTGCTAAAAAAGAAAAAAAAAAAAACCATGCAAACTAAGACTGCACCAAGAAATAGGATGGTTTCATACTTCTGAACATCCACTATATTTCAGTCTTTCTAAACTTCCAGAAATTAAAGTCATGACAGCTTTACTTTGCAAATTGCAAAGCTAGTATTTATGGTGATAGGAAGCCAAGTCAAACTAAAAATCACAGAAAGTTGACTCTCACAAAGTAAAACAGAATGGGAGACATATTGTATACAAAAATCACAGGCTTAGAAGTGAGTGCTGGGTAATGAATATAACCGGCTCTAAATAAAGTAAATTTCATGAAAAAAAAATAGGAGAGGCTTCAGCTAAGCAATAAGGATGTTTGCAAGGACTGACCTCAAGGGTAGACCACTGCGGTCTGCATGGATAGTTTATCTTGTGGGCACACATTACAGAAAGGGTGAGTAATCACAGCTTTCAACTGGCCACTTACACGTATTGGTCTGGAGACACAGGAGTCTGTCTGGAACGTGACAGGGAAAGTTGATGGTGGGAATGCGTGGAGTCAGTGGTTTACAGGGGTGGCATCGCTCACACGGTGGGAGGAAGAAAGGTTTTTGATTAATTGGTTGATTTCAAGGGCTTATTTTCTTAACACTGGTACTCCTTTAAAATGATTGCTGAATTCATTTTGATCTCTTGTCACTGTCTCCTTTTGCTGAATTTTGCTTCAGATGCTTCTTCTACTTCTTTTGGGTGGGGGGAGGGCGCGTCAAGACAAATAGCACTGCTGGAATTAAAGCTTGTTTTGTATAAACAATCTTGGGAAAAACTGCCCCTTATAATAAGAAATTACAGAAAGCTAATGACATCTGCAGGGGGCGGGAAGGAAGCAGAAAGTGGAAAGCCATTTCATATTTCTGCATCTTTGCCATTTGATTGGGTTTTCTCTCACAACAACTCGAAATCGCTGCTTGTTTTATTTGTCCTTGCATTTCTCAGAACCTTTCTACTGTCTGTGCTTAGAAAATGTAAGCATGGTGATGTTTCATAAACTTATTTTCTCCAGTTTGTTAATTTTCCAGGTCCTGGGAGCTCGTAGAAGTGTTACGCGATGTTCCCAATTTCTAAGTATAATTATTTATTTGCCAGGATATTGAGAATTATACAGGATCATTTTGTACCACACTGAGGTGGGGACGGGGGAGTGACCAGGTGGAAAGGTCAACAGAGGTCAAGACTACATGGATGCCACATGCCTATGAGTAAAAGAAGGGAGGTGGACTGCCTTCCTGTGTTCCCTCCCACCTGCTCAGTAGCTGAACTTTGCCCATGAGAGCAGCATATCTGTGGTTCGATTCCATATTATTCACTAAGCCGCAGATACAAAAATGACCATGACTTGCTCTCAAGAATACTTTTCCTTAAGGAGATTATACTCTCTAGTGAAGACACAGGTTTTGAAATCTACTAAAAGGAAAATACCCTTTCTGAAGATGTCCAACTCTTTAAGATATTATTAGCCATTCTATTCTTTAGAATGGACATATGGCTGTATCATTACCCTTTGTGAGATCCTAATTTGAAAAGGAAATAGTAATAGACTTTAGATGTCTAGAGGATGACAGAGCAGGAAAGGGCAGGGGAAGAGAGGGAAAGAGAACCTAAGGGAATATAAATGGATAAACGAACAGCGGTGGAAGCTAGGAATTGTCAGCATGCTTCAAAATTTGCAATAGCAATGGACCGTGTAGTTGACCACCTGTCATTAACACCCCACCAGAAAATTCCATCCATTGTATTTCTCCTTCCACCTGATGAAATTCCCCCAGAATTGAAATACAGAGAAGTTTGCAATAGATATTAAATATAAGTAAAATCCACAGTGGTGGATCCATTCTGATCCACTAGTATCACCAAAGGAAGGTATTATCTGTTCACAGACCTGGGAAATGGGGAAGCTCTGTCTCCCAGCCATATAAACCTCTTCCCTGGGTCTGCAGTTCGGGTCCTCTGGAGTCTTCCCAGCCTTTCCTCTATCTGAAGGAGTTGACTCTGGCTGGTCTAGCAAAGTCAGCCCATCTAGATAAGAAGTGAAATCCTCCATCCCACTGCCAGATGTGTCATCTATGAGAAGACAAAACAGCTGGCCTGCTCGAATAATTAAGTTGCTGGCAGGAATTGCTCAGCTTTCTTAAAGGAAGGAATGGAAGGCACCCTGCAGAGTAAGCTGGGATCTTTGAAGCTCAAAGAAAAGACTGTGTGGATATTCAGGTTGGAAAACAGGAATCACAGGGAGGAAGCAAGTTTGTCTTGCCTCACCTTGCCAGAATCTCGAGCTGGCCCCCAGCGCACAGGTTGACTCCTCTTCTTTGGAAAGGGGTAAGTGAAGCCAAATCCACATGCATTTACATTTCCAAAGCAGTCCCAAAGGACAATCATTCTAATGGTGCTGAGTATATCTGGGAGGTCACTGGGGCTTTCAAAGGCTCTTCATCTCAACAGTCTCACAGGAGGGGCAATTCTTTCCAGTTAAACATTTTTTAAAAAGAAACAAAACATATAGAACAAGCACCCAGAGAGGACAGGTGACATTGTCTGAGCTCAAGACCATAAGGATTCCTTCAGGTAAGTGATGATAGAAAAGACCTCAGGCTTCTCTCAGTTGGGCGCTCCCTTTATAGATTATGTCTCCTGACAACAGGACAGGCACATACTTCCTTGTGTTGAATAGGAGATGTGAGCTTGCCTTAAGATGCTGTGAGCCCTGCAGCTGCTACTCAAGTCGTCAGTTCCAATATCTGATTTGCCATACCTTAAATTCTGTTCCAGAAGATTAAGAGCAAATCTCATGTAGTGAAGATGTCAGTGTAGAATTAAGCTCAGTTTCTGACTGCGGGAAGATGCGAGTGGAATTCCCTTGGAGCTAGAAATGCTAGTTTCCTGATTTGCGACTGATGGCGTTTCTTTTCAGAAAATAGACCTTTCAACATTTATGAAGCCAAACAATACTTTTAAAGAAAAAAGAAATAATTGAACAAATAAGCAAAAGAATGATAATCAGGATAGGATACAGATCTAGAGAAACCTTCATTTCAATTCTGCTTCTGTCCTTATTACTGTGTAGTTTTGGGCAAACGACTTAAAATCTCTCTGAGTCTTGGTTTCCTCATATGTAACACAAGGAAACAAACATCTATCCCCTAAGCAGGAAGACTGTCAAGATCGAATGAGGTGTCTTAGCTCTGGCTGCCATTAAAAAAATAAATAAATAAATCATAGACTGGGTGCTTAAACAAGAGAAATTAATTTATCACAGTTCTCAGGGCTGAAAGCCTGAGATTAGGCTACCAGCATGGCCAGGTTCTGGTGAGGGTCTTCTTTTGGCTTGTAGACAACCAACTGCTTGCTGTTTTCACATGGCAGAGAAAGAGAGCGAGCTCTCTCTGGTGGCTCTTTATAGAAGGGCCCATAGTACTATCATGACCCATGGGATCAGGGACCTGCCCTCACAATGTGATCGAACCCTAATTAATTCCCAAAGCCCCATCTCCAAATACCATCACAATGGGGCTCAGGGCTTCAACATGTGAACTCTGGGGGGAGCACATTCAGTCCACAACACGAGGTAACCTATGCCGGGCCTTAAGTAAGCATTCCTGCTGTTTTGTTTTGGATATTATAATTTGGCCCAGGATGGACAAGACATCTAGTTGTGAGAACATCTTCAGGAGCTGATACATTAAAATAATTGACAATTCATTGACATTTCAACAATAAATAAATATCTCCAAGTGATGTTTTCGAGGAAAAGCCAGAATATCCAGAAAAAGTTGAGAATTCAACTATACCATCTTTATTTAAAGACTCAGTTAAAATCCACACATATTCATGAGTAGATTCAATTCCTTGGAAGAGATATTTCACAGCCGTTAATTCCAGAGGCTTGGATAATGTGTAGTGTACCATATTTTCCAAAATGCAGTACAATGAGCACCAGACTTTTGCATGTGTCCATGTCTAACAGTATACCCTTGAGTTTTGTAAGCTATCTGGGTCTCTGTTGTCAGATCCCTCCGGCCTATGAAGGGTTGTTATAGGTATTAGGAATCTTATACAAAAAGCTACTAGCATAGTGCCTGGCACATAAAAGGGTCACAATAAATGGAGCTCTAATTACTGAGCTGCTGGTGGAAAATCTGGCATTTAGTCCTAACCTTGAGATCTTGGGCAAGTCATTGAAGCTCTCTGATTCTCAGCTGAACAAACATCTCTTTGAGTTCTCAGTTGAGACTTGGGAGCCAGATTTCTTGGTTCTGGCATTTACTAGCTGTTTCACTATAGGCCAAGTTATTTAACTTTTTTACACCTCAGGTTCCTTGACTATAAAATGGGAATAATAGAACTGTTGCAGGGAATAAATGGGCATGCCTACCCCCAGAAAGAACTCATGATGTGCTGTCGATCATTATTATAGATAAAGAGATGGCGGTGCAGAGCAGGGTGGTTAGGTCACACGAGCTGATAGGTAGTCAAGCTAGGAGTTGAGTCCAGGGGGTCTAACACCAGAGCCTATGCCCTTACCTTCTATATCACACTCATTCTTTCTTTCTTTCTTTAATTTTTGCATTATTTTAGCACTCAAAGCCTCTCCATAAAGCCCACATGCACAATGTCTTTCGCAATTTGGTGGTAGGAAAAGCTTTGTCTCTCGCCAGAAACTAGTATGTTTCCCCTTTTTAAAAATGAGAATTACACAACTTATCATGTGTTCTTTTTTGTCTTGGCTGCCAGGAAGCTCAGAGCCAAATGATTTTGTTTAATCACAGCCACTAGATTGTTTCCTTCTTCTTATATCTTTGTTCCTTAATTTCCCTTTTAATTCCCTTTTTGCTAACATTTTCATTTTTGTCTCTTGTTGATAGAGGCCTTAAAGGTATTTGGAAAGTGGTGGGGTTGACATAGGCAAATAAAAATCTGAAATAAACATTAAAAATTGTAGTTTTGAGCCTTACCTGTTTCACTTGCTCTAAGAAAAATAGTCAATGGGAAATTTAAAAGAAAGAATTAAAGGGCTATTTTAAAGTAGAAAAGAGAGAACCAACAGAAAAACAGAATGACCAACGTTAACAGAGGCCAAGTTAAAAGAAAACTGCAATAAATATGTCTGAGGCTAGAAGTGTTTGTGCTTCCCCTGGCTGGAACCTATCATTTCTTAATTATATCCTGTGTGTGTTTTGCAAGATGTGAGTTGCTGTCAAGAGGAGGGACGGCCTCAGACAGGGGAGGGGCCCTGGCCCGCCCCTCGGTCCTCACATACCTGTACAGAAGTGAAATCCCCCGAGGCACAGGCACCCAGAATAGCAGCGCCCACAAGAACAGATTCCACCTCTTGCGACAGGACCACAGGCATGCCTGCGCAGGACAAGGCCACACCTTGGTTAGAGAGCAGGGCTGGGGGTAGTGTGGGGTGCCAGCCTGCAGCCCTAGCGGCAAAAACTCTGGACGTCAAGGCAGTAGCAGGCGCCCCCTCTCTAACCTTCCCCAAAGTTCCCTGTTCCTTGGGATTACCTGCTTCTAGATTTCACTGCCTGTGCCTGCTGGGGTGGTAGCCCAGGACTCCTAGGGAGCCAACACCATATGCATCAACTCATGAGACCTTGGTGCCCGGGTTTTCCAGGCTTCGGCAAGCTGCTACCTGCCATTTGGTTCAAGTTCAGTTCAACAAATGTTTTATTAAGTGCTTTGCTGGCCCGGGGAACACTGGGATGAATCAGACTGTGTCTCAGAGGGGAGATGGATGAGAGAGATAAGGTCTGTGTAGGGGGTTGCTTCTCTAACCGAGAGAAGGGAAGTAGCAAAGAGGGTGGGATTCATCCTCCTGGGGCTTCCCACCTCACTCAGAGTGCAAGCTGCAGCCCTTCAGGGGCTGACAAGGGGCCGCCCTCCTGGATCTGGCCCCAGTGCTCTGGGGCTGATCTCCTGCCCTCCTCCCAGTGAGGCTGTCCTGGCCTCCTTGCTATTTCTTGAGTATGCTCCAGGGCCCTTGCCCATGCTGTTCCCTGTCTGGAACACTTCCTCCCAGACACCCGCGTGGTAACTGCCACCCCTCCCCAGTGAGCCCTCCCCAGCCTTCCAATTTCAAACTACAACCTCCCCTCAACACCTTACCCCCTGCTCTACTTCTCCCTAGTTTCCAGCGCTGCATTTTACTCACTTGTCTTGTTGAGTGTCTGTCTCCCCTGCCAGAACTTAAGCTCCTTGAGGGGAGGGACTTGGTTTTGTCTACTGCTGTATCCTGGCATTTCAACCAGTACCTAGCACAGGGCAAGTGACTAAATGATGAGAGAAGGAATTTCTGGGGCAGCGGTCATTCCAGGGGAGATGAGGCTTAAACAGGCATCCGAGTGGTGAGTCGAGGTCCCAGGCAGGGAGAAGCCCTCCACATGCTTCCAGGGCCTGAGGGTTCACGTGGGTTTAAGATTAATGGAAATAATTTGGGATTCTTAGGATTTCAATATATGTGTGTGTGTGTGTGTGTGTGTTTGTGTGTATATACCGCCCTCCAAATACCATCTATCTATCTGCTCATCAGGAGATGGCAGCAAATTCCACAGAGGTAAGATCTGTGGTGTAAAATCTTCCTCTCCTCAAGACATAAAAGTTACTTTTCCAAAGACGGATTTCTCTTCCTATCTTGCCCGTGAGGACTTCCCTGACACACACTTCCACATCCCATCACCTCCTCGCTCATCTCCTTCCTTCAGGGCTGGCTCAGCTGCCCCAGCTACCCCAAAGGGGACAGGGAACAGAATACAGCCCCCCAAGAGGACGCCAGCCCCTACACTGCTGGGCCAGAGCTTGGGCCTTTGCTGACAAGGTACCAGGTGGGATAGGGGCTCTGGGAAATGCTCAGACCTGGGTTTGTTTCTGGTTCCACTAGCTCTGCCCTTCAGCACGTCACTCATACTCTTAGCCTTGGTTTCCCTATATGCAAAATGCGGATGGAGATAAGACGTACGGCACGAGCGTGTCGTGAGCATTAGTGAGAGGGCGCATGTGCGGTGCTTAGCACATTTCCTGGCCGATGGTAAGCCCTGGAGACACGGCTGCTGCTGCTGTTAGAATTAAGAGCCATGTGAGCGAAGCGTCTGCACCCGCATTTCACCCGGGCTGGAAACTGGACCAGAGGGGAAAGGACAGGGCAGCTTCCCATCGACCACTCCGACGGGAAGCAGAGACACGGGCCGTGCTGGCCCTATCAGGGGAGGGCACTTCCCAGGGATGGTGCAGACATGACTGTGACTGTGCCTACCCAAGCTTCCCCGGAGGCCTGGGATGTTGGAAAAGGCAGTACGTCCAAATGCCATTTACTTCCCAGGTCCTCCTCACTCTGCCAGAGCGTCCCTAGTTCTGACAAGGGAAGGGCTACTTGAAGGCCCCTCCCTTTGGGAGCCAGAGACCAGAGTGAACCTGGGGGTCCCTTATCAGCTCTCAAGTTGCAGCCCAAAGTGCTCTAGAACCAGACTGCCCAGGGTTTAAGTGCTGGCTTCCTCACTGGCTTAGCTGTGTGATCCTATGCAAGTTACCTAACCTTTCTGTGCCTCAGTTTTCTTATCTGCAAAATGGGGTTAAAATTCCACCTATGTTCATAGCGTTGCTGAGAGGATTAAAAGTGCTGTTGTAAGTATGGGATTTAAAACAGTGCTTGACTTAGAGAAAGTACCAAATTAGCATTAGCCGTTATGATTCTTAAAGTTTACCTTACCTCTGAAGTCTCTCCTCACACCTATTACCCTGGGTGGACCAACCCACTGCTTCCATTTGCCCTACAGACCCACCACCCCTCCCCTTTTCCTCCTCCCACCTGCCCTGAGCCCTGGGAGACTGGCCTGTGGGGACCACATCTGTGCCCTCCCTGTAACCCTGCTCCCCGATACATCCTCGACTAGGCTCCTGCTGGGCTGCCCTCTTCATGTAGCCCTTCAGTCTCAGGTTGGGCTCTGCCCGGTGCCTTCACCCTGCAAGCCCAGGGGTGAAAACACTGTTAGTATCCCCAAGGCACTTACTGGTTGTCTGGGTTTCCTACACCCTGCCCACACCTCTGTAAATAGACCCTTTATTCAACTTTTCTCCAGTTAACCCAATTTGAATGTGTTCCCTGCCTGGACCTGACTGATACTGACACCTCTGTCCTCTGGGTCCCCACTCTACTCTGTCTGGATATTGGTCAGAGGACCAAGGGTACTTTTTCTGTGTTTTATAACGAACCTCTTGGCAGGAGATTATTGTTCTTCTTTGTATTCCTGTGCCAAGCTCAGGACTTGGCAGGCTGGTATGCTCAGAGAATGCTTTTGAGTGAATAAATGAATGAATAAATGATTAAAAATAATGAATAAGACAAGAAGAGGGAAACCCCTACTGAAACTGCCAGTATTGAAAACAAAATTTAGAAGAAGGAACATTTAGTCCCAAGTAAGTGGGGAAAACCTACAATTACTTAGTACACACCATGTATTTTTTGTAACCACAGCTAACTAAGTGGCCAGGGTACAAGGAGGTTCTTCTGTCTCATGTAAACATTTTCCAAGTTGGCAAAGCCCCCTTTTCCTTGCTTGCATGGAGCAGTCTGTTCCCAAAATGACAAGACTCGCTTACAAAATGTTAAACTGCTTTTTTTCTCAAACGCGCCTTCTCCTTTGTGGCATGGTGCTACCTGGAGGAATGAAGTGAACTAACATTTATTGATCATCTCCTTTGAGCCAGGCACAGAGCTCGGTGCTCACAAACGTGCGAACTTTCATTTCTCAGCAAGCACAGACTACATATGTGAGATGGGAACATTTCTGTTTTCCAGAGGCGGGAACTGAAGCTCAGAGAGGTACAGCAACTTGCGCAAAGTCACAGGGCTGGTCTCTTGCTTTTTCCGCTATTCCACACTATCTCAAAAAAATTCTTCCACATTCCATCGTGCTTTTTCACATGTATTTCTGAGAATCACGTACCAGGTCTACGATCCTCCCTAAGTCCTTCTTTGTAGGAAAACTAGAGCAAATGCAATGTTTAAAGGCACCAAAGGTACTACCTATATACAGGCTACTGTGTACGTGCCTTTTACAGGGACAAATGCAAATGTGTTCTTTTCCCCGGAGTGCTGGGTGAAGGAGAGGAAGAGGGCAGCTTCGCTTGGAATGTGAACTATTTTATCTGATGCATTAATGAGTTTAGCAGAACCCAAAGCATTCAAAGGCAGATGCACTTTGCCACCGCTTGTCAGTCACAGGCTTCCAAAGGCAGAGGAATTCCAGGCCAAAGAAAAGGTCCCTTTGTCTGGAACTGTAACTGGTCCATAGTTAGAGACAAAGGGTCCAGTTTCAATCCGAATCCAAATAACCATTAACAGCGTTTTCATTCAACAGCCTGGAGGAGAACAGTTTCCAAAGCAGAACTTTCTGTGACGCCGCTGCACCCCCCTGCTTCTGAGTCAGCTCGGCCATGTCATGCCTGGAGGACGACCCATTTTCACCAAGGCCAGAGCGGCAGTGTCCAATCCCCGCCCCGTCTGCTCTGCCTGTTTCCCATTCCCTTGGGTGGTATGTTGCTCAAAGCTGACTTTCATCTTCCCTCCTGCATTCAGGTAGGAAGTCTTTTTGGCTAGTAGTAGGCTTCAGATTTTAAGTTTGAACCTTACCTGAACCAGCCAGCTGCTTTTTAGATAAGATATAGTTATAGTTTTTCTCCTGGAGAAAATCATAAGTAATTGGGACTCTTTTTATGTCTTTTCTCTTTCAGATGAGCCCAGGAAAGTAGGTGCATCATCAAATGGAACAAACTGGGCAGAAGAGTCAAGAGACCTGGGTCAGTGGCACAGCACAGAGGAGTGCTGGGCCCACACCTGCCTCGGTTACAATCCTGGGCCTGCCCCTCACTGGCTGTTTGACTTTGGAACGTCCATCTAATTCACCTCCCTGATCCTTAGTGTGCTTGTCTGCAAGACAGGAGCACCGATTTCTATACTACCTTTTGGCAGTATGTGAGGATTAAATGTATGTAGAGTGATTCACACTGACACAGACTAGGCGCTTGGTTAATGGCAGTCATTTCTGTACTTCACAACCTGATAGCTCTACCCTTAGACTGCACACTTTTCTTACTGCCCTCTGACTGTGCCTCAGTCTACTTGTCTATAATATGGAGGTAAGTGATTTATTTAGTTTTAACTCAAAAGGTGCAAAGATCACCCATGTCCGTAGTGTTAGACAAGGCTCTCATCTACAGAAATCTTGTGGCCTGGGGGGGCAGGGGGATGTGATGGGGCAGAGACTCTGATCCATACAGCTGCTAGAGGTAAGGAAGTCAGGAGACAGGCGACATCAAGGGGACATGATGAGTGGAGGCCTAAGTAAGGTGGGCTCAGATCAGACTGGAGCTGGGGCTGGGGGCAGGGTCCAATCTACCCCTACTTCCTTCCCCTTGCCCTGTCCTGGTACCTGGCCACTCAGGGATGGGCTCTGGGAGGGAACACCAGTCCACAAGTGATGCTGGGGAGCAAGGGGCAAGAGGGGTGACGGCACCAGGTGCAGAGAGACAGACATCCAGGCCAGCCTCTGTGACACCAACAAGCCTCCTGTCAATGGGGCCCCTTCTTTGGGGCCCAGGGGCTCCACTAGGATCCTGCTCTGCCACTGTTTGCCTGTATCACAAAGAGCTCAGTCCCTTACTCTGGATTCCCTCCATCTGTGTCATGATCCCTAATTCTGACGAGCTGAGAAGAAATCACAGAATCTCAGGGGTGTAGGCTTAAATTCCCCAGTTTGCAGCCGGACCCACGTTTCCCACAGCATCTGGGCTCTGCATTCTTTCTTCAAGACGGCTTCCTTATCGCTTCTCCCAGACCACATGCCCCGGGCTATCACAGGTCCAAAACTAGGTGAGGGGTCCCACCGTGTTTCCACAATACCCTGAGCTTTTCTCACTCAAGCGCTTGTCACACTGTATTTGTCTGTTTGCTGTTTGCCGTCTTCAATAGACTTTGAGCTCCTTGGGATAAGAATCATGTCTTGCTCATCTCTGTATCTCCGACACAATGTCTGAATCAGGAGTGGCACTCAAAACTGCTGAGTAAATGAATGAATGAAGATCTAGCCCTTGCCCACCTCTCTTGTCTCATTTCTTACCATCATTCAATAGTTGGATATACATGGAAGTCACTTTTCCTGTCATTAATATAAAGACTTCACAATTATCTTGATAATCTGGCGCACCACCCATATCCTCCCATTCTCATCTTGCCCAGCACTTGGCCACACCCATTTGCTATCAAGCCTAAATTGGCCTTCTCTCTTCCTCCCCACACTTACCAGTGATGTCCGCGTGCATTTGCACAAAAAGGGGATTCTTGCTCAGGCCTCCACACAAAAAAAGAGTACTGATAGAGTGCCCTGCAGCCTCCATGGCCTCTATAATGAAGCGGGTCCCGAACTTAAAGGGAAAAATAGAAGAAAGCATTAGTATGGTAGCGAAAGTAAATAACAGGGAACATTTACTAAGTGTTTATTCCGTGCTAGACACTGCAATAAGAGCTTCACATACACTATCTCAGAAAGTGGAGACCCAGAGAGATTTTATGTCCTATGATCACACAGTTAATTAAATTGCAGAGTGGGAATTCCAACCTGGGCCTGCCCGACCCCAAACCCCTCTTAATTACTACACCAGTTGCTTCTATCAGTAGTTATCCAACACTGACAAAAACAGTAGACAATGTCAACACAGTTTATATTAACACAGTTCATTTAAACAAATATTTGAGGAGTGTCTACTGTGGCCTGGGCCCTCTGTTAGGTAGTGGAAATGGAGTGATTGCAACACTGCTCTGAAATTAACAGTCAGTGGTACCTGGGTCAGTTTTCCTTCACCAATGGGAACTAACGACCTTTTCCTTAACAAAGGCACCAAAAAGCCCAGCAGCAGAAACATGGAAAGAGGGCTCTAGTTACATAAAGAAGGCGAGATACAAGGCGTCCGGCTGGCAAAGGGCTGATATTGCCATTGTTATCACCTAAAACCAGGTAGTGGTTTTCTAATAAGACGACTTCTGAGCCAGAGTCTATTCCCGTCAGTCCTTAATGACCTGCAATGATGCAGAAATCACATGCTCTGGACGGCTCAGGGCTTCACCATATTTTCAATCCAGCCCTTGTGTCTTAACACCTTCCTAAAATGCATTATTCTCATCCCTGTCTTGCTAAGTTTACCATACTCAGTAAAAGTCATTATTGTTTGAGAAGAGGATACTATCTCAGAGTCATGGAGGTGAATCTTAACATATAATTCTTTAGCTTTAGGTAGAATATTCAGATGGCTGAAAATTATAATTTATTTGAAAGTTCAAAAAACTATTAATAGAAGTTCAAAAATCATAATTTACTTGGGGTAAGGCTTAAAAAAATGATGAACTGTGACATGGCCTTACAGAGGCAGCCACATGGTGCCATTTGAGAAACATGAGGAATGGATGGAGAGGCTGAGAATGTTTAGAGTTGGAGCGAATTCTGGGAAATGGGGAAGCTCCTAGGTATGGACATGGGAGCATTAGTATGGTAGCAAAAGTAAATGGCAGGGAACATTTACTAAGTGTTTTGGGAGTGAACGGCTAAAGTGGAGGGAAGAGAGGGTCAGAAGAGATCTGGGAGGCCAAAATGTCTCCAGAGATGGCATGACCACCAAGAAGAAGAAGGTATATCTCGGGCTGGAGAGAAGATACAAGCCAATATCACGGTTTTTAGAGAAAGTGTGACTGTGTTGTGGGGTTGGTACCCAAGTGCGCAGAGAGGGAGAAGAGGTAGTTTAGCTTGAGGGCAAGAAGGAACAGAAGTTTGGCCACAGTAAGGAATAGGGTTCGGAAAGTCAGGAGGATGTTGCCCTGATCTCTGGTCCCAGGTGGGCAGGGATGCAGGGCAGGTGAAGCCTCCTTCGAGGAGGCTGTCTGGAGAGCTGTCTTCCCAGGGAGTGTGGGTGGGAGTGGTCAGAGGGTGATCTGGGGACCGTAGGACATGAAATAGCAATTGCTCTGGAGTAAATGATGAAAAACAGCAGCAGTTCAGAAGTAAAAGGCAGCAGTTCTAGCCCAGAGGTCTTTAGGGTTTGCTGAAGCTATTCATGAATCTGGTAAAAATATGGATTAGGTAAAACTTGGGCTGCCAAAGACAGTCCACAGATGTAGTGTGTTAAAAAAAATTAAAACATGTTGTACCATATAAGGCCAGATCCTGCTTGCTGACTACGGCTGATTACCCCCAGATGTTCTTTTTTAAGCTTTTTGGGGGGTCATGAACCCCCTTGAGAATACGATAAAACATATTGACCTCCCCAGAAAAACAGTCACCTACACAATAGTATTATAGATAATTTTAGGAAGTCTACAGATGCCCTTAAGTCCAACATGGATCATTTGATGCTGGTGGATTCTAGGCAACCCTGGTCTACTCTAGGGGTATGAATCTGTTATAGCTAAGAGCACGACATTTGAATGAAAAAAACCTAAGTTGGCATTCAGGCACTTCACGTATTTCTTGTGCCTAACCTTTCTATGACTCAATTCTCATTTTTTGAGTGGGAATAATAACACCATATTCATTCAGTTAAAAATTCTATGGATTGTCAGAAATGTTACCATGCAAAAAAATTAAAAATTTCATCTTAGACTTGATAAAATACAGTAATACCTACCTCACAAGGTTGCTGCTGTAGGCAGCATATGTAAAACTTGCAGAAGAAAGTCCAGCCTATGGAAGGTGCTTACAAATGAAAGCTATTCTGGTCACCAGCTACATGCTAGGCACCCTGCTATGCATGTTAATGTCATCTCCAATCCCAAGGCAAATGTGAAAACTGCCTATTGTTATCCCCACTTAGGAGATATATAATTTGACTAAGGCAATACAGTCTGTATGGGAGGGAAAGTAGCTGTCTTCTAATCTGTATGGAAATGCCATGTAAAACTGATATTTCTGGTATTTCTAAAACCAGGGATCTAGGACCATGTGATTAGCAGTCCGGACACAAGGGTAATACAAAGCACATTTCCTGGGAAAACGAAAGAAATGATCCTAATAAGAGGCACTCCCTTGAGAGGGGCTGTGACAGCCTGTCTCTCCCATGTGTGGCATTGTAGGCTAGAATTTCCCACTCGGCCAGCGGTTTGTTACACGGCATTCCCTTTTGGTGTCCCAGACTCCACTCTGTATAATGCTCCACCCTACTGAAATGTCCCACCAAAGGGCTTTGTACAAAAATGATTTTGTGCTCACCTTTCTGGAAAAAATGTTTTCACAGAGAAATTTAAATTAAAATTAGGCTATTCCACTGGGAATGCACAGAACCAAATGCAAATCAAGAGACTTCAAATGCAAATAGTACTTTTTAAGGGTCTGTTCTGCAAAGAAAACTATAGATGCACAGACTATGGATAAACTGGGTGGTTGACAGGTCTTTCAATTAAGCGTGATCAAGAGAGAATTTTACTTCACGGCGGGTTTCGCACAGTCCCAAGTTAACTTCATTGCAATCTTGCCTAAATTTCATTCCATCCATACAAAATACCAACCATACATATTACTACAGAGAGAAAGGAATTTGTTTAACTTTAACTAACCACCAACAAATAGATGCTAAGGCAATATTCAGGGCCAATGAAACAAACAAAAAAATTTTCCAAGTTGAACATTATGGAAAAATATCTGTTGTCAGCATGCCTCATTAAAATGTACATTTTTGCCTAAAAGATCAGCATGTCTGGATACTTTTGCAAAACAGACTGAACCCCTCACCATTCAACTGACACCACAATAAAGCCTCATCGAAAAATCTCTGTCTTAAAATGCCTTTCCTTTGTGGTATTATAAAGGTCATTAAGACAATGGACAGAATAAATATGATAGCTTTTAATACATGTACGGCCCATTAAATACAAGATTGATTTTCCAAGTGTGTGGTACTTGGGAAAATGTAGCTGGCTTGCCCCCTCCCCCTCTGCCTGCATTAAGTTTAACCTCATTTATACATTCCTGGACTTCTGTTCAGTATTCTTACCAGGAAAGGCACCTCTGTGAAACAATCCCAGGCCAAATTAATGATATTTTCTCACATGTGTTAAGTAAAAAACTGTTCTCGGGAATGCCTGAAAGCTTATTTTATCCATGCAGCTTTTAGAAACAGATCAAAGAAAAAGGCAGCATGGAAAAGCAGAAGGAGCAGGAGCCTGGGAGTGAGAGGTTTAGAGGTTCAAATTCCAACTACCATGCACTAGCTGTTTGACCTTGGCAAATGGTCTTCCCCCGTTTGTAAAATGAGAACAAACCCATCTACTTACAGGGTTACTGTTCTAAGCTACAGGTAGGTAAGGCACTCTGTTTGGTGCCTGGCACAAAGTCAGTGTCTGCTGAAAGGTAATAATCATTACCAACACGCGATGGTGCCCCTTGGCCCATCTTGTTTGGCCTTGTCCTTCATGTCCTCTTAGCATGTGCTCAGAAGGGAGAGAGCATCACGCAGCTCTGATTATCCAGGATTATTCATTTCAATGTAAGTGATTGGTTATATTATAAGGCTTTTCATATAACAAACCATATCAGAGAGTAAAATTTCCTCGATACAGTCATGTGTCACTTAACGATTCTGGGAAATGCATCATTAGGAGATTTTGTCATGCAAACATCACAGAGTATATACACTCACAAACCTGGATGGTACAGCCTACTACATAGCTAGGCTATATGGTATAGCCCATTGCCCCCAGGCTAGAAGCCTGTACAGCATATTACTGTGCTGAATACTGTAGGCAACTGTAAACAATGGTGAGCATGTATGTATCTGAACATATCTAAAAATAGAAAGGTACAGTAAAAATACAGTATTGTAATTTCACGGGACCACGATCGTACATGCAGTCCCTTGTTGACCGAATGTCATTATGCCATGTGTGACTGTACTTCATACATCTCATTTTATTTTAGAAAGCCGCGTTCAAATCTCAGCTCTGCCATGTACTAGCTATATGACCCTGAGCAAGTTACCACAAGGAAGCTTAGGTTTCTAATATGTGGAATGAGGATTATACTATCTACCTCATAAGGTTAAATCAGATAATGTGTATAAAATATTTAGCACAGTGCCTGGTACATAATAAATACCCCCAAACTCTATTTATTATTACCACCACCATCATTATCATTTTATTATCCATAAAACAGGATAATTGAATAATTCTCTTTACTACTGATACATACTTCTGTTCTCTGTTTTCCTCTTACTATTAATTTCCTCCATTTTGACGGACGTCATTGTCTGTTTTTGACCACGTTTCCATGCATAAAGCTGCCTGATTGATTTCACTGAACTGGCCAAGCTATTAAATCAATAAGAATGTTGCTTCAGGAAGATACTATCAACCCAGTCTATAATCTAAAAGGATTATTGAATCAAGTTGGCCAATTCCATACTTGCATGCTGTTGCAATAAAGAAGGTATATTTCTTTAGTATTATGAGTATTATTATTATTTGGGAAATTTCATTCTTTATTATAAATACATAGCACCTGGATGATTCTGAGCATTAAAAAAAGCACTCTCATTGATGATATGAATAAATATGCATGTAGTTCCATTATTTAAAGTAATGAGGT
The DNA here is from genome assembly GCF_000956105.1 of Propithecus coquereli. Classification (NCBI taxonomy): domain Eukaryota; kingdom Metazoa; phylum Chordata; class Mammalia; order Primates; family Indriidae; genus Propithecus; species Propithecus coquereli. Next base: position 9,006,793 of record NW_012138302.1, read on the forward strand.
TATACAGTTATATGGACAAACAGAATAATTCAATATTATATATGTACTTACAGCATTAACAGACAGAAATATTTGTTTAAATAGGTGTCACTGAAAAATAAATGTTGAATCAAAATTTAGGGCATTGATTTTTCTTTTCTGTTGGTTCCCATTCTCTTTCCAAAAGTGGCTAAGCCTCACTGCATTAACAATTATTTTGGGGTACCTACCTGCTTTGAGACCCTGAAAGCCACGACCCACTCTCCCACTTTGGAACATGTACACATGTACAACCTTTTGCATGTGATTTCCAGGTTTAGAATCCTTTAGCAGCCCACCCATAGATCACCTCTAGATAAGAAGAGTGATTCCTTAGACAATGTTTGAGCTTTTAGGATTTTTGTTTCTATTTTTGATTTATCTTTAGACACTCCTAACATTTTAGAATTAAATTCACCCCTTCCTCCCTAACCATCCTAACCTCTCATTTAAGCAGCTAATTATCTAAAAACACACACTTTCATGTTGTAAGGAAGCTTACTATTTAAAGGAACCCTATAATGAATCCTTTTGCAAAAGAACAATTATCATGTGTTTTATAAATTCGGACATCCTTAATACCAATTTTTCCCAATGTAAGCATACATGGCATCTGCTTGCTTACTATTATTTAATTAACTTTAGAAGACAAATCAGATGAATGACAAGTATAATATTCAAAGACTTTAACTCCTTTCCACTTTTAGTTATGTGAGGTTATTAGTTAAAGCAGGTAAGGATCTCCATCAACATTCTGAACATTCAAGCATCTCCTTTTTGCAAGCTCCTTTTTAATTAAGAATCTCTGTCATAAAAGCATATTATGTGTCTTGGGGAACAAGTGGCACAGAGCATATTGACAGCCCTAAGTCTCTTTAAAAATGTCATTACAGTGTCTTACAGCAATGGCTTGAACTGTGGCCAGGTAGAGAATAGCAAGATCGTCAAGGTCCTGAGACAGTTTCAATCCAGTGACCTGGAGGGATGGAGAAAAAAAACAAGAAGGAGATGGTCAAAAGGAGCTGCCATGGATAGAGATAGTTCCCATGAAACACGTTCAGATGTGTTTTCTCACCGAAACAAGTTCATATGCAAATCCCCTTTTTGTGAGCTGAACGTGAAATGCCTACTAAATTGTTTAATCTCCAGACTTGGGAAAAACTATCCCTTCCTCCCCCAAAGAAAAATGCCTTGTCCTTAGATTAAACAAAAATGGAATAAAATAAACACCATAGGAAGACTGTGTTTGATATTTCTTAACATAGAATTAAATACCTTTGTATTAAAAAAAATGCCCTTTTCTTATAAATACCTATTTTCTGTGGCTTACAAGAAATCAACATGTAACAGGGGCATTCTAGTACAAGATGATATGATTTGAGTCCTACTACTGTCAGAATTCAGTGTAACGGTGCCTAAGGGGTATTCAGGGTAAAGTAATATGTCTCCTATAAATATTATACCTACAAGGGGATAATTTAGAATCTGTGGTTTGCAAGGGAATCTCATTAAAGTCAATCAGAATCATATGCTTATATGGAATATGTCAGTCTCTGAGAGATTCCAGAACTGAACAGGATGCTGGATTGGAATGCCTTCAAGGCTTGTTCACAGTCCCACCTTCACGTCTCTCATTCACCAAGGTGTTGTCTCAGGACATTTCTAGAAGATGAAAGATGCTGGTTTCTCCAAGCCTAGCTTGAAGATTGTGGGCATCAATACTAGAGCTCACTTTAGACTCACGTTATAAAATTAATTCACACAACACGCATTTACTCAGCTCCTATGATGTGCATGGTCCCGAGCTCAGCCAGGTGTGGGCATGCTGTCTGCATCAGAACAGGGGAGCTGAGTGGTCTACTGAGGTCCTTTCCTTCACCTCCAGCCCCATTTAATTATTCTCTCCAGATTCCGCCCCCAGCTAGGATTGGCATATTGCAGGGCACACACACCATTCAGTGGCCCAAACCAGAAACCTGGGGGCCCTCTTTCTTGAATCCTCCCTATGCAGATTTTATCAATCCCTAAGTCTTGTACATTTGATCTCCCCAAACTTTTCCAAATCCATCTTTTCTTCATCCTCATGGTCATTCACTTCCTTAATTCAGACCACTGTTAAGCCTTTCCTAATTGCTGAGAAAACCCCTGAGCAAATCTCCCTCTCTCTAATTGTGCTCCTCTCTGCAATGGAGCCAGACCGATTGTTCTCAAATGCAAATCTGGTCCTGTCACTCCCTGTTACAACTTCTCCCATGGCCTCTTTTCGCAATGGGAATGCCTTCACCGCCTCCTGCACCTCTCCTGGGCCGGCCTTCACTCGCTTCCCAGCCTCTCCTCTTGTCCTTCCTCGCTCAGCGTCCCCTGCTCTGGCTTCCCAATGACTCACCTACATCTGTGAAGGAGAGGATTCTTCAATTCAGCGGAGCTACCCGCTGCTAGTTTTTCTTGGCAAATAACAGGACAATCAGACAAGAACTATGGCTTTGAATTTAACACACAGGAAGATATAAAATTTGAATAAGAGACCAGAGAGGAACTCTGGGGATGTATCTTCTGAAGCGAGTAACTGTAAAAGAATATCCCTCAGGAAGTTCCCTGGAGAGCTAGATACAGGGGAAGAATTCTGGAAGTAGGAGAGAACATGAACAATGCTGACATTACAGAACTGCATTTCACAGGTGAGGAAATAACTTGCCTAAGGGAACGCAGAGAATGGAAACCCGAACCTGGGTATTCTGGCAGACTTGGTCTTATTCACTGGAGTATCTCAGATGCCTAGCACTGTGTCTGGCACATAGTAGGCACTAAGTTAATACTGCTGAATGTGTGGACTAGTGACAATTCAATGCTCCTTTTCACCTTTTGGACATGACTCTCTCTCCTAATGTCCTATCCTTCTTTGTAGAATTCTACAATTAGAGGTGGACAATATTTACTAACTCGGCTCCTCACCCATTCACAGAGGAGGGAACACTTGCACCATGCCCCAAAGAAAAGAGCACTGGAAGAACACTTTCAGACACTCACGCCATGCTCCCTCGCTTACCCTTCCTCATCAGAGGAAGTGGGGTCCCTGTGGCTCATACACAGCCTTTGTGTGAATCAGAGGAAGGCACCCTCATCTGAGAGAATGAATTATAAAAAGGTACAGAGCAAATAGGATTTCAGCCCAGTCATAACCCTCCTCAGTGAAACACCTTGTGGGAACCACCTGCGCCATGGCAGACATGGTCCTGAGGCGGTGAGGATCACTAGTCATGTTGGTTTCTCTCTCTCTCCTGTGCTGGCCTCTGCTGCTGGTCTATCCAGGAAGCTGACTGGGCCACGGCTTAGAGCGCCCCTCCAGAGCCAGTCCAGGAGGCCACCTCCCTCTGCGTTCCTCTCTGGTTATCACTGGGAAGTGGTTAGGCCATGGGCCACAGATGGGCCCTGAAAACCCAATTTGGACAATTTGTGATGGGGGTAGGGGTGAAATTTGGCTTTGTATATAAGACGCATTCCCTTCTGAGTATTTATTAGGAACCTCAGTGCATTGTACAATGATATTGATAATGGTGCTGCTATCCTTCTTGATTAGTAAGAATCTGTAAGAGAGAAGGGGTGTGACAGCTGAAATTAACTCCCTTAATCCCCAGCAGATAGCCACAAGAACTTCTGAAAAGCAGTGAGATTCAAGCAAAAAGATAGCATGGACTCTTCTCTAAATTTCTAGTGCCTCCAGAGCTCAGAAATCACAGAGAAGAAAAGGGAAGATAATTTTTTTTTTCAGAAACTGAGAATGAGATCATCAATGTAATTGAGCACTAAATTTAACTCTTGAGCTTGCTAGCAGCTATAGCAAAAAGGGACACAGTATGGGTGATACAGTTTTGCTTTTTCTGATAAAGAAAACAAACACAGCCATTCTTGACAGGAAGAAATTCTAGAAGGGATTTATTACATGGATCATGATAGGGAAGGTACTCAGTATCAAAAGGAAAACAGCAAACACAGTTCTGCTATGGCCATTTCCAACATTCCCTCACCACTAACACCAGAGCCATGGTGTTGAAATGTGACTTAGTGAAAGATGTCTCTCTGAGTGCAAAGATACTGTGGTCTGGGGTCCTTGTTTCCTTGACATCTACCTGATATGCAAATGGAGACGACAGAAAGGCAGATGATCATTAAGTCCATCTGATATTCTCCCATATACCACAGATCTCAGCACAGCCAGCCCATGATGGAACTTTCTAAGGAGTGGCTGCCCTGTGGCCTGCTGGGGAGGCTGAATGGGATCCTCGGGGAGCTGTCTTGGAAGGGAGGTGGTGGCAGTGCCCTGGGAGTGCCAGGGATATCCTGGGGGAGGCACAGTTTCGAAATGGCTAAGAAGGCTGGGATCGGCCAGAGGAGCCAATAGCCCAGCTGAAGGCTGACTGGTTCCATCAATAAGAGGAAGTGGGGAGGAAGCGTAAGTGGAAGGCGTATGTTTATAGATGTACATATGCCTATTTTGAATGTTTGGGTGAGACAGTCAAATGTGTGGGGAAGGCCCATGGGAGAGTTGCAGTGGTAAGCACATTTTATTTATTTTGTTATTGTGTAATGAGGAGAACTGTGAGAGAAAGCACTTATAATTAATATTTAGAGATGTGTGAAAGTTATATACAAGGCCAAAAAAAATGCAAACAACTGCAAAATGCATAATTTTAACATCCTAGATTACAGATATAAAATGTTTATGTAAACATTGGCATTTTTGAGTTTAGAAGAGAAGTGCATATAAATGGAAAGAATGAGCTTTAGAGTAGGACACCTGGGTTTAAACGTTGACATTCCCTCTAACTGGCTGCATGACAGTGTATGAGTTTTGTAATTTCTCTCAGTTACAATTTTTTCATCTGCAAAATAGGAATGATAATACATACCTTAAAGTATTATTGTGGAGGGTTAAATGAGATATCATTTACAAATGAGATATCACTTTTCAGTAAGCTGTACTGAGTCTACAAGAACTAGATACTCCTCTAGCTCTTACATTGCCCACTAGGTGCACACAGGTGGCACTTCATAAGTGCTCAGTTTATTTCCCTTTCTCTTAATAAACGTTCATTCTCTTTCTCTTGAATTTCACGAAAGGCTCAATCTCATTCGTATATTGGAATACAGCCACAAAGTAGCTCCTTCATCATGCTATGGGTACCAACAGGGTCTTAACAAGGGGCACTGAAGCCAAGTGGCCGTCCAGTGTGGGGAAGCCAGGATGGAAGCTGATCATCGGCACTGGGATGATAATGGTAAAGGCACAGACAAGTTGGGGTGTGGAGAAGCAAAGTGCCTTTGATAAGTGAATGCCCAGACATAGCACAGTAGGGGCCACTTGCAAGGACTCCTTGGGGAAGCCCTAGTTCTTATCAACCTACACGCTTCCATTCACTATGTAAAAAGGAGAGACAGATACTCTTCACCCTGGACTTCAGCTTAAATCTTGCTGCTGCTTACTAGCTGTCCAAACTTGGACATATTCTAACTCTTTCCTGAGATCCTCGTTGAGTGCAGATTTCCTGGGATCCTATTCCAGATTTACTGAACCTTTGGTGTAGGCCCAATAATCTGCATTTTATCAAGGTCCAAATGCACAACAAATTGTGGGAATGATTGCTCTAAACCTTGGTATTATGAATTATAAGCACGTAGGCCCTAAAATAGTTGAGATTATTAATAAATGTATTAGTAATTAAATTTTTTTCCTTCCCAGTTGTTAAATTAATTGATTATATATGTCAGTAAGGAAAAAAAAAAGGCTTAGGAATAGCTTCCCAAGGGGTCTCTAAAGATTATAAAAGACAGGAAAATGGGATTCCATAGCCCTGAGATTTTCTAGGGTCATCAGAGCTTGACGGAGGTATCCAAGGCTCAGGGGAATTAGCTGAAAGCTTTCCAGAACACAACAGACCAGCAAAAGTGCCGTTTGTTCAGTCAATAATGAAGGTGGAGCTCACGGACAAGGCAATGAGGAAGATCAGAGATTTATAGGAAACCTCTGGAGGGCAGGGAGAGATTGGAGGACAAGTCTGAGATAATCAGCAGGCTGGAAGAGAAAGGGGGACAAATTTCTGCAACGGTATTTAGAGGTTTCAGTGTCAAAAATATAGTCTAACACTGGACATTGCCCCAAACCCATCCAGATTTGGGAAATGCAGATCAATGTGCTACTATTGGAAGAATTCTAAAGATATCCCCTCAAGATTCCTGTCCCCTGGTTATTCAGTCAAATACTAATCTAGGCACTGCTATAAAGGGACTTGGCAGATAGAATTAGTTACTAGCCAGTTGACCTTAAAATAAGGAGATTACCCTGGATTATCCTCTTGGGCCCAGAATCATATGAGCTCTTAACAGCAGAAGAGGAAGGCAGAAGAATTACTCAAGAAATATGGTAGAAGAGATGAGGCAGAAATGGAAATCAGAGAGGTTCAAAGCATGAGAAGGACTTGATATACCACTGCTGGCTTTAAAGATGGTGGTGGGAATGATGAGCTGAGGAATGTGGGTGGCCTCTGGAAGCTGAGAAGGATCCTGGGAAGATATCAAGGAAATAGGGATCTTCGTCCTACAATTGCATGGGATGAATTTGGCCAACAATTTGAATGAGTTTGGAAAGTGATTTTTCCCAGAATCTCCCAAATCAAAGCCCTTGGTTTTGGCCTTGTGAAAATTGGAGCAGAGAAACCAGTGGAGCAAACTTGGACTTCTGACCTACAGAACTGCGAGATGATAAACTGAAGCCACTGTATTTGTGTAACTTATTACAGCAGCAACAGACAACTAATATACACATTATGACTAGATGATGGATGGACGCTGTCCCTCATGACTTTAGTCTATTGGTGAGCTGTGAATTCTACACCACACAACACGAGTTCATTTGCTGTTCATCCAATGCAGCAGGCCCTACACCCCTTTGTTTGCCTGGGCCCTGAGGTGCTAAGTCTAAGCCATTTTGATATGCTCATGCACCAGTGTCCCAAAGCTGTTCTGTACAACTGTTCTGGCCCCCACTTGCTGTTTTTCACCCTGTCCTGGGTCTGCATGCCAACCTGGATCCCATCCTTGGTCCTCTGGCCTTACTTCCTTCCCACTGTTAATCTTCTGAGCCTTCCCAGCAGATTCTACCTGATTTGACCCTCAGCCTTTTACCACGCTGCAACACCTTGGGAAATACTCCTGCCCATAGTCTATCCCCTAGTTTTACTTCTTGTTTGGTGTATATAGGAAAGATAAGAAGTATTAAGGAAAAAAAAGTCTGATTCTGTGATAGAATTTAAAAAGCCACTAAATAAGAAAGAAATATGGCAGGTACATCAAAAATAGAGAAGGACTGAGAAAAACACAAAGTTAGTTTTTTACTTTTTAGTTTTTCCCCAGAGAATGGCAGTGGCCCAGGTTTGAACTCTCTGGTTTCAATCCCACTCCTACCTACTCTTTTCTCCGGTGGGAGACTCAGTTTCTCTCTTGTATTAAATGGGGCAACAACATTATCTTGCAGGGCTGTTGTGATGGTTGTTGATGATACATGCAAAGCATCTACCATGGTGCCTGGCACATCAGGTCCCTGAAAAATGGTAGCTCTTATAAGTCACAATGCCAGCTGGTAAATTAGTCACTTCAGTAAGAAAACATACATCAGAAAACCAGTTAAATGGCACTGAAGATAGTAAGCTTTGTTACAGGATTTGATTTTTCATAAGCAAAAACAATATGTAAAAAATGGCTGAATAAAACAGTGTTAAATTACAAGAAAAACATCCACAAACTCATGTCAAAGAGTCCATGTGTTTCCAAGGCTTATAAATATATCACTTAAAGGCTTTTCCTGAGCTTCAAGCTCCATCATCCATCTCCCCATCAGAAGCAGCCACAGGGGTGATGTCTGCGGTCTATTGAGTTTTTGCAAATACTGTTGGGAGTTGCTGACTCCACCCACATCTGGATCTGCTTAGGGATACCCGCCTCTAGCTGGGATTGGATCCCCTGGGACTGGCTGAGATCGCTCAGTGCTTCTTCCCTGATACCCTCCCAGTTTTCCATGTGCAGACTTGTTTTGTGCTTGCTTTGAAGAGCTGTTGGAGCAGCACTCAACCTCTCCAGCAGTTTGAGGAGCATATGGCTTGACATTAGAAGTTACAGCTCTTCAAAGAAGCAGAAAGTAACTTTCCGTTCTGGGTAGTGCTGTACTTTAAAAATGAAGCAGAGAAAACATATCTCAACCAATGGTGAATATGGTGTGTTTGGTGTGTTTTCATGGCCTGATATGTCTCCAGGATAATTTGTTTATTTCAGTGGATATTTCAGGAAAACAATTAAAAAAAATACCAAAACTAAAAGGTCATACCAATTTATAAGCAAAAACTGCTCATATATACAAGGAGGCAAGAACTCTTTCAAAATTCCTACAACACTATTTCATAAGGTATACCAAATTTGAGTTTCCTGTTGTGTTGATGAGGAAACTGAAGGCCAAGGACTTAAGTATAGAGACCAATCTCCAGAGTTGTATGAGACTTGCTTCCTGTGATGGACCAAGGGATCGTTCAGTTTCCCTGGCTGGTTGGTAGTGACTGTGGGTCCAATCAGTTCTGGGGTAAGGTGGAAGGCCCACAGCTGGCTGCTCAGGGTCACAAGGCCACACTTACAATCCTGCTGGGCATCTTATAAACATGAAAGTAAGGGCCACCAAGCAGGAGCCACCTATTCCAAGGCATCTGTTGTGTTGTCTGTCCACTGTGTGCCTGTCACAGTGCCGGCACCTCCTATTTGACTCTGACAGTGACCCTGCAAAGAAGCCTGGGCTGTTCCTGCTTACTGATGAGCAGAGTGACCACACAGAACTATGGGTCACACACTGGTACATTTTCAAGCCAAGTTTAAATACAGGCCTGATTTCAAAACCTGGGCTCTCCTTACTACTTCACAGTGGTAAAAACCATCCAACCAACTGTTCAAAGTAAAAACCACCATAAAAAATGCCTAAAACATACAAGTACTCCTGATGGTGAGTATTTAGTTTCATCTATATTTATGTGTGACCATGTCATTCATTTATTTTAAGAGCAAGCAATTTTTTTGGTTTTGTCTTGTTTTGAAAGAACCCAGAATCACCAGCGTTCAACGTTTTGTGACTGTTGTTACCTACGTTTCTGTTTCTTTTAGATAATCGTATGTGCAGCCCTCACCTTCTGTGCCTCATTTATCTAGTGGAAAGGAGAAATATTTGCACAGGTAGGACTCAGTCCAGGCGTACTATGGAGTTGCCTGCCCCTAACCTCCACCACCTCTTTTTAGCCCAGTGCTGCAGGTTGATACTGCATCACCAAGAGCAAAATGAAACAGCTAGTCACATAACACGAGCCAACTGTTGCCAGAACGAAAAGAAAATGACACTATCAAGCATAATAAAAAGATTCCTTGGTTATGTCCTGTTCCTACTGATGACAGTGGGCCCCTAAAGTGGAAGATTTTAGAGCCAGGTGAAACCAGGGGTGGCTATTACTTTGGAAATCTGGGTCAGTGAGTGTGGGAAGGAAATTAGAACCTTATTGAGAAGAGACAGGGTCAGACTTTAAATCCAAAGACCAAGGTTAGGGTAAAAATGGGAGGATGAGCGACAAGGTTGGTGGTCAGAACAGGGACTAGCCTAAGGAGAGTGATTCAGCATTAAGCCACGTATGATGTATCTGTGGGGACTTGATTTTCTAATGGTCCTCAGTGCATTTTGTGAATTCCAGAGTTATAAGTTAAGGCGGCCTCATGGGCTGTGCAGGCTGAAGGTCGATCTCTGCCACTTCTTGGCACTGTGACCTCAGGCATATCACTGTTTGTTCCTCAATAGGCAAATGATGATTGAAATAATTGTTTGATCATAAGGCAATTATTTAGTGCCAGTCTCTGACTAAGCACTGTTGAGATTAAAAAAGTAAATAAGCCATAGCCTCTATCTTCAAAATGTTTTTCTAATAGAGAAAATTTAAAATATATGCTAAGTTTTATGACAGCCCTGATCTTATTTTCTTCAGTGAATTTATTATACTCCCTATTGCTTTCAGCACAGGTTTTAATTGTTATTGCATTTTTAGTTGTCTTGTGGTCTTCATCATTTCCCTTTTTTCTCAGTCTACTGTCCTTTCATCTTAATTCATTCTTTCCTAATTAATTTCTGCCCTATTTCATAGAGATATGTCTTTTAAAGAAATCCCATTGAATATGTCAAGTAGTTCTGTAATATTTTCTTTTGGTTTCAGAAGTAAATAATTTGTAAGAGGTCTTTCCCTAAGTGTTCCAAATGGTCCTTCTTTTTCTTTGAATACAATGTTTTTCCAATGGGACTCACTTTGTTATTTTTAAAAATTTACTCTAACTGGAGAGCTATACATATTCAGTATTTCCCAGAATACAGTACACATCACTTTCTCTTAGCACCACTCACTGCATACTTGGATTTGCTCTTCAGATCTACAGCTAGATGCCAATTTTTAGAGTGTAGCAGTTTTTATTTTGTGTAGCTTTGTTGGACTGAAGTAGATCACCACTGCCTGACTTTCTAGCCCCAGGACAAACAGTGCAAAACCACACCCTTCCTCCAAATTCACAGAGCTACCAAGGTTTTTCCTACCTCTTCTCCATTAACAGAATTGTACTTAGGATGCTTAGAAAGTAAGGCATCACTGTTTGTCCTAACTCATACTTCCTGTCCAGGTGGCTTCTTGGGTTAGCAATTTTTAAACGAATTGAACTGAAGGGGAAGATAGGGACTTGGTCATGTGTGAGTGTGGGAGGTCTAGGAAATTAAACTCATTGGCTGCTTCCCCCCCCAAAAAAAACAAAACAAAAACCCCTCAACCATCGGCAGCAGAATAGAGGGATAGCTGCCCTGGTTTTAGGCTTAAAAGAACCTGTGTTTTTAGCTAGGGAGCAGACGGCGGGGAGGTACAAACCCTTTCAAGGCTGGACCTTGTTCTTGTGTCACATATTATGTTTATCAAACAAGTTAGTCCTCTAGATTCTGGAAAAATCTTCCCAGATCCTCTATGGGAATATCAATTCTAGTTTTCCTAGTTGAGTGTCATCCTAATTTCCAAAGCTAATATGAGTTTATGTCTTTTTTACATTTTACAAATATTTTTGAGTGAAGTAAAGAAAGACTGCATCAGGGTTTGCTAGGCAAATGCCACATAAAAAAATTCCAAAGTCAGACATTTACTGAGTGTCACCTTCAGCTTGCACAGATTATTACAGGGATCGCACTGTAAAATGATTATATAATATAAACACAGTCTTTCTCCCTCTCTCTCATACATGTGCAATAATTATCTCCCTTACTTTTAAGTAAACTTAGGACAGGCACTTTTCTTTGCTTTTTATTTTTTTTGTGTTCCCTGGCTTAACAAAGGCCTGCACATAGCAGGTGTTCAATAAAAGCATACCGAATGGATGAATGTTTGACAAAGGTGGGGGAAGAGTCAACTGAGGGGGGAGTGGAGAACTGGGAGAGTGCAATGACACTGAAGCAGAAGGAATAGAGGGTATAGCCAGTGGTTCTCTGAGGAAACATTTTCTTTTTTTGTTGCCAAGATAAAACACTAAAGGCAGTCAGTCTACCATTGGTTAGACAATGACACAAGGAGCCAAAGTAATAGACATTCATATGCCATGCCCTCTCTCCATTCCAAGCACTGCATATACTATGATTTCCTTGGCCCCAACCCTCTTCCCTGCCTCACTCTGTGTCCAAGTCACCTCCTGTCTCAGCCTCTCCTGATTGCTGAGACCAGGATGGGCAATCATCTTCCATGAATTCAGAGAGCCCTGGACAATAAGTGACATTTGGAGCTTGATCCCATCTTTCCATTGGCTGTTTATATATTCAGTCTGCCCAGGAGAGACAGTGATATTTTCCTAGACAGGGATTGTGTCTATTTACCCTAATATCCCCCACTAATGGGGCCTGTATTTGTTTGATGAACAAATGTACTCATAATTATGATACAATGGGAGCTTATCGACATAATTTACTTGCACATTAATGTTGATATTGAATACTTACCATATGGATAGCAAGAGTCAGTAGCTATCTAATCCATTTGGTATTAGCATGTTGTTCAGAAGTTTATTTTTTCTAAAGCAATAAATGACCTCTTTATTATCTCCATGTTGCCTATAAATTATCAATAAGTACATATTTAGCTCTTATTATGTGCCCAGGGGAAATGTTTTAGCAACCAAAAAGAGAAACTATATATGGATCTTGCCCTGTTGGGATTATCCTGACAATTCTAGTTCCTATTAACATTTTATCAAGCATTCCCCCCACCACTTTAAACATGCACCATAAGTGCAGAAATCATTGTACCTTATTGCATCTGCACCGTGCTTGGCACACAACAGGCACCAAACTGATATTTACTGAATGAGTGTTGGAGGTAGGAGTCATCGTAGGTTCTGGCAAAAGCATACAACATAGTAACAGGAGAATTTCAGGGTGATTATTTTAATATTATCAAAAATTGAACTGAAGGGAAGAGATTTCAGCCAAAGCTTTTAGCCTAGAATTGCCTTCCTTCTATCTTATTGAGGTCACCTTCTCCTTCCATTGTTGTGGTACAAACTCAAAGACAGTTATAAAGGGAAATCACTGCTAAGAAGTATCAAGGAATATATGAGGTATGTTTATAAAACAATAAAGCTTTTTCAAAAAGTAAATATATTAATAACAGAATTTTTAGATACAATTGGGCACATGCCCCCATGTAAGAAGTCTCTTGGTGAGTACATACTTATTTTCATGAGATGGGCATTCCTCAGAACACTCGATTGATTCCTTGGGAATTACATTCTGCATTTGGGTCAACTTTATTAGAATATCCTTATGATGGTATTGCTTAGGTCTTTGGATGCCATGATTGGTTTTAAGAAACAGACTAAAGCCACTGGGAGACATGGAGGCTGACATGCTGGGTACTGAAGCTGGCAGAAATTGGCAAGGGAGGGCCCCAGGTCTATGGACTCCAGAGCCATGACCATTTTACCATGCAACTCTGCTTCGTTTTGAGGTCGTTTTAAGGACTGGTCAAGCTTCTTAACTTCTTTAACATTTCAAGTGTCTAACTGTATTTGGCTGTAGATATTTGTCTCTAATTAACATATTCATTTTTGTACCCACATAAGACGTGTTTGCCCTACCCTGTTTGCAGAGAGTTAGTTATCAGAAAGTATGGCTCTCTAGCCTGTTGCCACATGGCCTGCTCTGGACCGTACTCTTCTGTCCCCACAGGCCAAATAAGGAGGCAAAGTTCACTATTTGTTGGGTAGGCACACTTCATGGACGAACATAACTTTTGTTACGTCCAATTTTCCTTTCTTTTCACCATGACTCCCTTATATTATTAATAGCAGAAGTTGATTATGTCAGCTAGGTAATCAAAATCAAGTTCAGGTCTTCCTGTTGGCACCATAAAAGTATTTACAACAATATCCATAAAATTAACCAGAAAATGGTAGTCTTTTGAGTCTTGAAGTTCTTGAAGCCACCAAGCCTACTCCACTGTCATGCAGCCGCCTGTGCACACACCTTACATTGCTCACAGCCTCTGGTCTGAACTCCCTGCCTTAACTTACATAACACTCTGCTTCTTAGCTTCTTGACATCTTCCTGGAGTCTGCATTTGCGACTTATTTTCTTATCTGTGGCCTTGCCTGGGCCCTTCTCTGGATCCTTCTCTTGCTTTAACCTGCTTCATTCATCCTCAAGCGTGATTCTCGATGGCCATACTGCTCCCAGCCACCCAATCTCGCCTGGTCACCAAGATGCCCTATCTCAGCTTAGGTGCCTGTGAGCTCTCCCACCTAGTTCATCCTGGCCACTCCAGGAGGGCTCAGAATCTCCACAGTGGAAGTCACCCTAAAGGTCACTAAAAGTGAAATTTGTCCTCCAACATAAGTTATAAATTGTATTTCCTTTTACCAAGGTTTAATCCAAAATCCTAAATATATTAGCATAGACTTTGACCAGTCCTGACTCAGAGCCTAGGCAGATGTGTAGCTGTGGTCAGCAAGACAATGGGTGGTAATATTTACCACTGATTTACTGGGCAACCTGAAGATGCAGTTGGAAAACATGACTTTAAGAACCGACGTAAATACAAAAATTACATAGGTATGACGTTCCACCACTCCATGGGACAAAGAGGCAGCAGTAGCTAAACATAGGAAACACTGCTTTCAACGCTCTCAAGGTTGGCGCAGAAACAATGAAAACTTTCAGCAGGTCATCGTGGGGAGCAGCAACAGCCTTCACAACAGCAACACAACTGCAAAAAGCCAGTGGGCTGGTGGCCTGTTTTATTTTTCCTTGCTCCTCCCTTTGCTTCGTCCAGACTTTGTGGCCCTTTGGCCTGCCTTCACCTACGTGCAAGGACTGGCTGTTACTTACCATGCCCTTTAGTGTCAGATCTGCTAAGGGAGACCGGTTGCCATGGAAATCTGGCCAAACATGTAAATCAACAGTGAGGAAACCCACAGGCCGGGCCTTCTTAATCAGATCCAGGTGACTGTTCAAATATGCATATATATTCTGGCATCTGGAAGAGAAGTGGATTTTATTTCATTTTTAAAAGGAGGGTAGGGTTGGGGAGCAAATCGTTCTGTAGAAAGAAATCATTTGTACTTCCATAATAGGCCCAGGAAAGTAAGCAGGGTCTCAAAGCTTCGGCAAAGGAACTACTCCACACCCAGAGAAACTAGTTTACTACACTCTCACGTCAGCTTGTACAATCACCAAAAAACGGTGCCATGTCCTAGTGGAAAGGAAAAAGGTCTGCAGTCAGAAGATTGGACCCAGGAATGGCTTTACTCCTAGTAGGTGTATAACCGTGAGAGTTATTCAATTTGAATCACCTTCTTCTCATCTGTACAAACAGATATCAAAATCTCTGTCCAACTGACCTCCCAGGGTTACTGTGAAGATCAAAGAAGATTAAGTATATGAAGATACAGTATTTTGTAAACTCTACGATACTGTACATATGTAAAAATTTTATTAAAATCAGTATTCGTAATTGTAATTATAAGGATGAGATGGCAAATACAGACAAATATAAGATCCCAGATTCAGGATAGGAGTTTGCTAAGGGAAGTGAATTAATGCTATGAATGCAGTTAGGATCAGGAATCGGAGATTTGATTTTCATCCTAAACCCAACAAAGGACAATATGTGTTTTTTCTCCTTTTTAACCCTCAGTTTCTTCATATGTAGAATGGAGGGTGTCAGACCAGCTCCCTCATTCTTCACATGTTCAGGTAAGAAGGAGACAGAGAGAGGATGACAGGCTTGAGAACACAGTTGGGTTCAGATCTTGGTTCCTGTCTGTCCTAGCTGGGTAACACGGGCCAGTGCCTTAACCTCTCTGAACTCCAATTTTCCCTTTCATAAAATAGATTTAATGATACCTACCTTACTGGGTTAAATCTTACTGCATGGCACAAAAATTAAAGCTGGTTAGCCTCTTCAAGTTCTGAACCAATGATGCCAAAAGAAAGTGTGTATTTCAGAGGTTGGCATCTGTGCGACTTCCCATTGGGGCCCTTTGGAACTCTCTTTTAAAGGTTAAAAACACAGCTTGAATAATGGCAGGAAAAAAAGTATAGGAAATCAATGTCCAAAGGAGGTTAACATCTAAGATACCTAAGACTTATTTATGTTTTGCATTTTAAAAATGTTTTAGAAGTAAGGCTCAGTGATTTCAGGTTCTAGTTTGTGTCACCACCAGTGTCCCCGTGGATCTTGTGAAGTTGTTGAAAGTTTTCTAAACCAAGAGTAAGGGAACAAACAAACAAACAAGTAGAACCGTGGTTTTAAAACTCTCTTTGTTCCCTTCTACCAGTGGAACTCTTCTATTAAACAAAAATTTTATATGGAAATGCAATATAAAAAACATAGAAAAGCAAAACTGCTCTGTGTGAGCAGGAGAGAGTGTGTGTAAATGTGAGAGTGTGTGCATGTGTGTGAGAGATGTGTGCTGGGGTGGAGGCGAGGGCAGCTCTACCTACTAGCAGTCTTGTTGCTTATCGCTGTAACACCCCATTCCCATCTGTAAAAAATGTTCTGCCTTAGATCATATTAGGAGGAATAAGATAGTACTTGGAAAAGGCTGAGCAACCACTGCAAGACCAGCTGCCATTCACTGAGTACACCAGGCCTTCCACTACTGCACAATGAGAGGGTATCGCCAACACCCCTTTACAGATAATGCTCCAAGAGGTGAAGAGACAGGACTGAGTCCAACTTTAAACCCATCTCTGAGTGATTCTGAAGCATGTGCTGTCTGTATCTCAGGTCAGAAATTATTCATCAAAGCCTCACACTCGAACTGTTTTAGACTGACTCTACTATGGTTTTAGGGAAGGATCCTCTGAGGCCTCCTTGGTAGAATAGGATCACACCCTGGTTTTCTATCTCCCAGCTCTCTCTGCTCCTCATCCAACAGGAATCACATTCACAATGCAAGTCCGGAGAATATCCTTTCCAGCTAGAAGTCAAGAGTCTACACTAATTCTAGCAACTTTCCACTTTAGAATAGCATCACTGCTCTTAAAGAAATTTTTTTTTTTTTTTAAAGAAGCGCACATCTATAAATCTTTTCATTCTGCCTCTCAAGGAATCTCAGAGCAGGGCATTTGGTTTCAGACATCTGGGTCAATAAGAACCTATAGTCCTAATTACTATTGATTCGTCATTGTCTCATTTACTGCGGGTCTTTGCAAACAGTGAGATTCATTTAGCCTCTACATATATGGTCACTCTTGCACTAATGAGATCCCTGGGGGATGGGGCATGTGCTTATCCCTTTGACTCCTAACCTCCTCGCAGCTGTATGTTTATTCTTTGAATTCAGCCATTCTCCTACATGTTTTTTCAATTATACCGTGTGTTATCTGAGTATATCATTCAAAATGAAATGCACTTGGAAGACATTAAAATAACTAATGCACATCATTAGTCACATAATTTTAACCTTGCATGATGCCTTTTTTGGTTCTGACTTTGTTTCATTTTGCATGTTTTATCAATTCTTTCTCAAATGGCAGCCTGGCCTCTTCTAGCCAGGGAATCGAATATTAACTATGATCCCAAGTGGATCGCTCTCCCTCTCTCTCATGAGCCCCAGGCTAATATATCCTGTCTCACAGGGAGAAATTCTTACTGTCCAGGTTCCACTGGGTAAGATAAAGAAAATACAGTTTCAACAACCATAAAGTGACTCACCAGGTACCAGCTGGGTGATCAGGTACACCGAACTGCTCTGAGCCCATTTACTCTTTTGCAACTGGGGCTAATACTCTCCACCTTATAGGTCGCTACAAAGATTAAACATAGAGCCCTGAGCGCTGTAAAATGCTAGGTTATTCATAAATAGTTCCCTCTTCCATGCCATCACAAGAAACTCATTTCTAGATTTTAAAAAAATGCAAGAGTCAATGAAGATTTTTTTCAGAGTTTATTACTTACAATCTTAAATGCAGACAACAGTTTTGGAGTATCTACTCTCCCTCTCCATAAATCACTGAATTCTTTGGACTCATAGGCTGCCCAGAAGTATGGTCACCATACTCTCAAACCAAAAATCAGAACCCATGGTATAACAAGAGACATGAGTGCACTTTCTAGGAGTAAGAGAAAGTCTTGGAAAAGAAGCATCTATACTGTCTGTCTCCAGTTCCTTACTTCTTAACCTAATGCAACATGCATTCTGCCTGCCCTATTCTCCTGCAACTGGTCCCACTATGAGGAACTATATCCTCTTTGTTAAGAACAATGGACCTTTTTTTGTTTTGTTTTGTTTTGTTGCATTTTACATCATTTTGGCCACTTCTTCCTCATTTGTTCTTTCGTTTCCAAAACATTATACTCTGTTGATTTTCCTACCTCCTTTCTGACTGGTTCTTTCCTTGTCTCTTAGATATGTGAAATCTTCCAAAGATCTGTCTTTGGCCCTTTTCTTACTCCTTATCTACCCTTGGATAATCCCATCCTCTTCCTATGGTTCCAGATACCATCTAGAGTTGAGGACTTCCAAATATATGGCCTTATCTCCTGCCAATTTCTCTTTCATGAGTTCCAGGTCAAGTATCTGAATACTACTGAAACGCCTCCTCTTGGATGTTCAAAGGCAATTCAACTAAAAATGTCTAATAGGACACACATCATCTTTTCTGATACACTGATTCTTCCTTCGCTGTTCCTTGGTTTAAACAAAGCCAATCTCATTTAAGCGGTTGCCCAAGCAACCAGTTGAGAGGCACAGTCAGAGTGTGTATCATTTTTGACTCACCTCTTTCCCTCAGCTCCCAAATTTAATCTTTTACCAGGACCTGCCGATTCCTTTTAAATATCCCTGTAACTAGTTTTTTCCAGCTTAGCTGCTACTACTTTATTCAAATCACCTTCAAATGCCTGGATTAGAGGTTTGGCCTCTGAATTTACTTTCGTGCTTGAAATCTTAACCCCTCCAATTAGGTTTTCTGCATTCTTTCCTGAGTGATTCTTCTACAATCTAACTCTGATTATGACTCCCACTTCTTAAAGCCCTTCAATGGCTTCTCCCCATTGTCCTCTGGAGAAAGCACAAACTTCCTTGCCTGGCATGAGATGCTCTCCATTATCTACCTCTTCTACCTTTCACTGTATCGCACATGTCTTTCATTCCTCCTCCCTCCTCACGCCTGTACACACCACGCTTTAACCACACTGAACTACTTTTCATTTTCATAACATGCATGCTTTAACCTCTGAATGTCTGCCTAGTTTACTCCCTCTTGCCTAGAATTCTTTGTCTTACCTTGTTTACTTGGCCAACATCAATCATCATTCTAGACTCATCTTTGATATCATGTCTGGAGGCCTTTCTTGAGGCCCATGCTCCAACAGCAACCTAAGCGGCCACAGCCATCTCAGTTCCCGCCCTGCCCTCTGCAGCCCCAGCCCTCTAAGGGGAAAGGAGGAGTGATGCTGGCATCTTCGCACACCCTCAGAAGTGGATTGCCATAGACCTTTATCGCCCATACTGGGGGTCTGACGGTAGCATTCCTGCTATCTGGCTTGGGAATAAAGAGACTTTCTGCAGTAACACTGATTACATTACTCCCCTGCTTAGATTCCAGCAATGGCTAACCACTGTCCTTTGGACAAAATTGATTTCTTGCTTTGGCTTAAAAGGCCCTGGATGACCCTGCCCCATTCTCCAACCTCGCCTTGCCCACTCTGGTCTGTGGCCTAATCATCTATTCCAGTCCCTTCACCTGGAATCCTCTTTCCTTCTGCTTTTCAAGTGGTAATATCCCTTTTATCCTTAAGATCTTAACTGTCAGTCCACCAGCCAGGGGTTCCCTGACCACCTTCTCTAAATGAGTTTTCCCTGATATTCTATCACAGCACTCTGCTAATTTCTGTCTTTTCACGTTTGTCACTGTAGACTTATTTATGGGTTAATTTACTTGTTAACTGCCTACAGCCTCCCCTGGACAGTAGGGGCAGAACATCACCAGTATATATTCAGAGTTTAGCAGAAAACTTGGCACATAGCGCCACTCAAAAGTATTTGTCAAATGGATAAATGGCACTTTCTCCACTGTATAATAATTTCCTCTTTATTTCATTCATATCCATCTCTGGATTCTGAACTCCTTCTAGGCAAGGACTATATCTTACCCACCCTATCAAGTGCTCAAAACATAGTAACTTACGTGTAGAATGAATGAATATAGGTCTTTTATGTAGAATACTAGAATTGGAATCTCTGGATCGTTGATGATTTATGGAGAAAGAATACTTGATGAGCCTCTGGAAAAGCTGCTATGAAAGGTAACTATATTCAGGTGCTATGAACTATATGTGTTCCCCTCAAATTTACATATTGAGTTCCTAATCCCCAAGGTGATGGTATCGGGAGGTGGGGCCTTTGGGGGTGATTAGGTCATGAAGGTGGAGCCCTCAGGAATGGGATTAGTGCCTTATAAAAGAGCCTCAAGGGATCTTGTTTGTCTCTTCTGCCACGTGAGGACACAGTGAGGAGCACCATGCTGTGAACGGGGATTTGGGTGGCCACCAGACACTGAATCTACTAGTGCCTTCATCTTGGACTTCTCAGCCTCCAGAACAGTGAGAAAAAATATTTCTGTTGTTTATAAGCTACCTAGTTTATGGTATTTTGTTATGGACTAAGACATCAGGTTACCTCTTAACTGAGGGAATTTGGTAGATTCCCAGACATCTTAAGTGTTTATATTAATACATTATAGATATCTCTGTTATCTTGCTGTATTCCGCTCCCAAAGTGTGAATTTCTGAAGTCACATGGACACAACCTCTCAGGTATGCTGGTGTATACGGAAGAATGGGGCAGGGAAAAGGAATAGACATCTTATGAGCCCCTCCTCCACCCCATGTGTGTGCCAGGCACTGTGCTGGGCTGCACACAGTGCAGAAAATAGAATTACTTCCTAAATCAGCATAGCCCCTAGTTTTCTGTTGAGGACCCCAAAGCCCTGAGCACTTATTTACCTGCAAAATAGAAGTCAAAGAAAAGCATAATAATACTTAGCTAATTTCTATTTACAAAACACTTCTGATCTGGGAGCCCTCAAGAATTTACTGAAAATCCCTGCATAACCTTGGGGATGAAAGGTATTAATATCATCACCCTGGTTCTATGATTGCCCTAGCTGAAGGGAGGCTAAGTAAATATCTGGTGATAGACTGATGGACCTAGTTGTCAGAATTAAGGACCAAGGTTTAAAAAGTCATGAAGGCCAAGGGGGGAATCGGAGAACACAAGAGCAGAATGGAAAGGGAGAATAATCTTAGCTCCCAATAATCCTCATTTCCTCATCTAGAATTAAATAAGATAATATATGTGAAACTATCACTAAGCACAGTACCAAGCACATTGCAAATTCTTAATAAATGTTCTTTTTCTTTCTTTTTCCTTCCCTTGCTTGAAGGGGATTTGCATAGCCTTTAATGGGAAGCTTTAAATGTATCTGAGATTTGGCATATAGAGGACCAGCAAATTTTAAGAAACTGATCCAGAGTGGGACTATGGGAATCACAGAAGCAAAAGCAGTCTGAAGAATAAATCAGATCAAGAAATACTGGTTGTTCTCAAAGGGATAACAGGAAAATCCAGGGAAAGTGGAGAAAAAAGATAGACAGGTTAAGAGAAAAAATGTGAATTAGCAGAACAAAGACAATTCTAAGGAACCTGAAAACCAATGGAATCACAACAGAGATGACCACTGGTTATAGTAACCCCTGCAGAAGGAAGCCGGGCAGAGCAGGCTTTTCTGTTTATGGGCCTTCCTCCTCCAGAGACTGTAAGCTGCCTCAGTATGCTCAGGGGCCACAACTTCCCCATCTCTTGCTTCTGTTCTCTCTCTCCCTCCCCACCAATGGCTAGATTATTCTCCACAGAACAGCCAAGTAATCCTTTTAAAAGATAAATCTGATCATATCTCTCCCCTGCTCAAAAACTAAAACCTTGAATAAAATCCAGTGTCCTTATAGTTATCTACAATGATCCACAGGGTTTGGCCCCTGGCTCACTTTCAGTGCTCATCTGTTCCTCCTCCCTCCCACTTCGGTCCAGCCACAGTGGCCTTTGCAGTGAGCCCTGAGCCTACCAAGCTGGCCGCTGGCTCAAGGCCTTGGGACTTGGTGTTCCTTCTGCCTGGAGGGATCTGCCCCACAGAGTCATGGTTTGCTCCTTCCTTTCACTCAAAGTCCCACTCAAGTGGCACCTCACTAAGGACAGCTTCCTCATTGAAACAGCTCCCGTTCCTCATCTCGACACCCCTTGTTCTACATCTCCTTACTCATTTCTATTCTTCCTTAGAGCATTTAACAATTTCTGGCTATATATCTAGATGGCTCTATAACTATATCTATACCTACGTATGTGTATGCATACATATATATTGTGTATATATGCACGTGCATATGTGTACATGTGCTATATGTATAAATACATGTGTGTATATGTGTGTGTATATATATATAATTTTTATGAAAGCAAGGACTTTTTTCTTTGCTCACTCTTGTATTATAAATGCTCATAAGACACTCATCAAACAGATCAGACAGTCAGAGCCCTGGATTTTAACCGTGACTCTGCTGCCAACCTTGAATCTAGCACTTGTAGATTATGCCAACATCTCACCAAACCTTGTTGTCACCGAATTTCATTCTGAAACATTTTTAGTTAAAGTTCTGTGAGAAAATCAAGTTTAGAGGCAGTTTAGAGGAAAAGAGCTGAAGTTACGATCAACGTAAGGCAATCTCTGGTAATGAGTAAAATATCTAGATATATGGTCCCATCTAAAGAGAAACTCTGGTTGCCAGTTACACTATGGGCACATTTAGTTCTTGTTTACTTAATTTGTAAGCTCACGAAACACTTCTCTTCAGAGATGGGGCCTAAAAGGATTATGGTAAATCAAAAATATAAAATAAACTGTTTCTCAACACTTGTTTCCAGTTTCAAACAGGACTTGCTAATGCTAAGCTCTGAGATAGGGGTGACCTGCACCACTGTTTTCAGAAAGCCCCAAGTCACAGCAAAAGAGGCATATGGTTCCCAATTCTAAGGGATTTGTCTTTCCTTCCAAAGAGCTAACTTCATTTTCACAACAGCTATGCCTATTAAGACCTGAAAGCATAATGGTCCATAGTTTTAGAATACTGTCCGCATAGATCAGATAATGTACAGAAGCACTTTCCTTTGCAAGACGATAGAAGGAAAATGGAAGGGAAGAGAACTAACATTTATCGAATACCTACTACTAAGTAGACTGGAGATAAAATCTGGGAATTGACAACATACAGAAAGAAATGAAGTCAACAGTGTAGCTGGGATCACCTTGGAAGAAATGGCAAGGAGAGAAGAGGTCCGGAAAGCTAGCTATGGTGAACATTAATGTTAATAATGGTCAAGAAAAAAACCATTAGCTTGAAAAGGAGATTAAGGAGGAAGAGTCAGAGACAAGGGAAGAAAACTGAGAGGGTGACACTCTGGAAAGCCAAGGAAAAGAACGTTAAAAGGAGAAAAGAGTGATCACTGGTGCCACATGCTGCTGAGAACTCATGAAAGGGGACTGAAAAACATCCTATGGATTTAGCAAAACAGAGGTCACTGACAGCCTTAACATCAAATGTTTCAGGGGGTGATGGCAACAGAATTCAAACCAGAGTGGGCAAGGAAGGAGTAGAAAGTAAAGAAAGAGAGACCAAGAGTATAGGCAGTGCTTTGGAGAAACTTTGCTCTAAAGAGGAGAAATACAGGGAGTAGCTGGAAGGGTGTATGAAGTATGTGAAAACATTTGGGATTTAAATCCAGCTCTGATTCCAAGACTGAATTTTATAAATTGCTGCTTCTGAACCACCCAGTATTGCTGTTTCTCTGAGTTGGCATGCTGATCCACAAATTCTTCCTTTTTATATTCAATAAAAGCTACTCAAATGAGGTTCATTTATAGAAGAAAGTTCTGGAAGTTTTGAGTATGTCATTGCAAAATCTAACTCAATCAGTTAGGTTGTGTTGAGCATTAAGATCTTCATATATTGATAATCCCATGACCTGCTTTCGTCCTTACAATACATGTAAAATAAGCGGGGCAGTATTATTGTGATTTTATGGGTGAGGAAACTTAGCTATCAAGAACTCCAAATCTAGTGCTCTTTTCTTTGGGTTAGCAGTTTATAAATGCTGGTTCCCTGAAGAATGTGATGAAAGTTATGGCTCCTCTTCACAGAAGTACAGGCATAAGTAGGTAATCAGCAAAACCTTGTGCACAATTTCAAGGGGTTCACTGATGATCTGAAGCCAGGAATCCCTGCTCTAGGTTATATGGTCTCTAAGCCACCTAAAGTGCTAGTTGAGGAGGTTATATGGTGTGATCCCTCTCCATGGTAATGGTGTGGTAATTAAAGTCTCCTAAAAGAAGAAGCCTGTGAACTTTTCTCACACTCCTTGTCAGGATCAATCCTCTTTCCCTACCCGCTGCTGACGCACTGCCTACGTTCTAGCACAGCACGCATTTCACTCTGCTCGGTGCAGGCGCGCCTCCCCTGTTCGAATGCAAGCCCCTGATGGAATGGAAATGTCTAATGTAAGCAAGTACAACAATAATTTCTATCACTAGCACTGTTATTTATTAAGCACTTATTACAGGTAGACACTTAATTATCACTATGTAATGAGGTATGAAGTACCCAGGGGCACATAGCTAATAAGGGGTAAAGCTGAGAGAAAGGCAATTTGGCTCCAGAGTCAATTAATATTAACCAACACCTTAGACTCTTTCTTTTGCCATGTACTAGCTACCTGAAGTTTCTCTGTTACTGTTATAAAGTACCTGACTTTTCTTAAAAAGCCTGATAACTATGCATTATTATCATGAAATTCGCCTACTTATTATTTTTTAAATTTTTTA
>NW_012138302.1:9031380-9070317 GCF_000956105.1 Propithecus coquereli
TTAATGTTAACATCTTATATAATGTAATTATCAAAGTTAGGCCACTTAAAAGTAATTTCTAAATTTTGAAATAATTTTCCATTTACACAAAAGTTGTAAAAATAGTAGACAAAGTTCCCTTTTACTCATCACCTAAGAAATAAATAAAAATAACAATACTACATTTGAGTTTTAGCAGATTTCCTCAACTAATGTCCCTTTTCCGGCCCAGGGTCTAATCCATGATCTCACATTGTTTTTAGTTGTAGTATCTCCTTAAGTCTCCTCCAGTCTGGGACAGTTCTTCAGTATTTAAGTTTTATAATCTTCTTTTGAAGCATACTGGCTAATAACTTTGCAGAATGTCTCTCAACTTAGGTTTGTCTGATGTTTTCCCATGTTTACATTGAGGTTATGCATTTTGGGCAAGAAGATCACAGAAATGATGTAGTGTCCTCCTCAGTGCATCATAAAGGGCAACACATGATACCGACACATGTTATTGCTGGTGTTAACCTTCATCACTCGCGTAAGGAATTGTTTGCCAGATTTCTCCACTGAAAAGTTTCTATTTTTCCCTCGGTAAGTATCTTGTGGTAAAATCCTTTGGGAGTACGCAAATATCCTGCTTCCGATCATACTTCTACTTGCTAATTTTAGCATCCATTGATGATTCTTGCCTGCAACAATATTTCTGTGGTGCTTAATAATTTTCTATTTCCATTATTTCTTCTACATTTGTTATTTGTAAGGTTATTGTCCTTACAGTGGACAGGAAGATCTGTCCTTTCTTCTCTGTTTATTTCCTTCTTCAATTATTTACAATTATTTACGTCAATTATTTACATTAGTATGGATTCATGGAGTTATTTTATAGTATCATTATTTATTTTGTTGATCAAATTGTCCCCAATTAGGCCATTGAGAGATTCTGAAAGCTGAGTCTTATGTACTTTGAAAATTCCTTTTTGAGTAATTCCTTACTTTCTGGCACCACAAAATGTTCATGTGTTTTCCCTGCCCCAGCCCTAGAACTAACCATCTTTCTAAGGAGCCCTCATTACTTTTATTGGAGACCCAGAAGAATAGTATTTAGAAGCCAAGATCTGGGTGCTAGGTGTGCACATTGCTAGTACGATGTCACTGCTTTTAGGCTATCTCAGCAGAGAGAGCTAGGAAACATATGTATGTATATTCACACGTGAATACATACATCTTCTTTATTTATATTTATAGCCAACTCTATATATGTTAAAAATCATAAGTTGATACTAACGCTATAGCGTTCATTCTAACCTTCCCCTCTCCTGTTTGTGAGAAACCTGGTTCTCATTATCCACAATATATTTATTTATTTGCTTAATTGTGGTATATACATAAAGCATTTTCAGTATAGCTAACCCACATACCTATAAAAACCTAACTTACTAATTAGAACACAATATTTATGTACAGTTATTTTTATCCTTAGCCATATGGCATACTATCAAAACATTCTTATTATTTTTTATTTCTATAAATTTATAGGGCACAAGGGCAATTTTGTTACATGCATAGATTACATAGTGGTTAAGACAGGGCTTTTAGGGCAGTGGTCCCCAACGTTTTTGGCACCAGGGACTGGTTTCGTGGGAGACAATTTTTCCACAGACTGGGGGTGGGGGGAATGGCTTTGGGATGGTTCAAGGGCATTACATTTACTGTGCAGTCAAACCTCTCTGCTAATGATAACGTGTACTGTAGCTATTCCCCAATGCTCATCGCCTCCTCATCTCCACCTCGGATCATCAGGCATTAGATTCTCACTCATAAGGAGCTCGCAACCCAGATAGATCCCTTGCACACGCAGTTTACAGTAGGGTTCACTCTCCTGCGAGAATCTGATGCCACTGCTGATCTGACAAGAGGCGGAGCTCAGGCAGTGATGCGAGTGATGGGGAGCAGGAGTAAATACAGATGGAGCTTGGCTAGCTGGCCTGCCACTCACTTCCTGTGCATCACGGTTCCTAACAGGCCACGGACTGGTATTGGTCTATGGCCCATGGGTTGGGGACCACAGTTTTAGGGTATTTATAATCCTAATAATAAAGATTGGACCCACTAAGTAATTTCTCATCATCCACCCCCCTCCTACCTCCTCACCCTTCCAAGTCACCACTGTCTATCTACATCCATGTGTATACATTTTTTAGCATCCAATTATGAGTGAGAACATGTGATATTTGTCTCTTTGTTTCTGGCTTGATTCATTTAAGGATTTCCAGTTCCACCCATGTTGCTGCAAAAGACATGATTTCATTCTTTTTATGGCTGAGTAGTATTCCATTGCATAAATGTATCACATTTTCTTTATCAATCATCCACTGATAGACACTTAGCTTGATTCCATATCTTTGCTACTATGAATAGTACTACCATAAGCATATGAGTGCAGGTATCTTTTTAATGTATCGATTTCTGTTCCTTTGGGTAGATACCCATAGAAGGATTGCTGAATCCAATAGTAGTTATATTTTTAGTTCTTTGAGAAACCACCATACTCATTTTCATAGGAGCTGTACTGATTTACATTCCTACTGACAGTGTGTAAAAATTCCCTTTTCTCCATATCCTTGCCCACATCTGTTACTTTTTTGTCTTTTTAATTAATAGCCATTCTGCCTAGGGTAAAATGGTATCTCATTGTGATTTTAATTTGTGTTTCTCTGATGATTAGTGATGTTGACCATTTTTTCATATACCTGTTTATATATGAAACCATTTGTATGTCTCCTTTGGAAAAATGTCTATGTATGTTCTTTGCCAAATTTTTAATGGAATTTGTTTTTGTTGTTGTTATTGCTGTTGAGTTGTTTGAGTTCTTCTAGATTCTGGATATTAGTCCCCTTGTCAGATGAATAGTTTGCAAATATTTTCTCCCATTCTGCAGGTTGTATATTCACTCTGTTGATTATTTCTTTTGCTGTGCAGAAGCTTTTTAGTTTAATTAAGTCCTATTATTTTTGTTTTTATTTCAAACTATTAAGAGGGTACACATGTTTTTGTTACATGGATAGTTTTTATAATGCTTGAGTCAGGGCTATTAGTGTGCCTATCACCTGAACAATGTTCATTGTACCTGTAAGGTAGGTTTCTACTCCTCCCCTCCTTTACCCCACTCCCCCCAAGTACCACTGTTTTTGTTGCCTGTACATTTGAGGTCTTAGTCATAATTTTTTTTTGCCTAGACCAATGTCCAGAAAAGTTTTCCATGGGTTTTCTTCTAGTATTTTTACAGTTTCAGGTTTTACTTAAGTCTTTAATCCATCTTAAGTTGATTTTTGTATATGGTAAGAGACAGGGGTCCAGTTTCATTCTTCTGCATATGGCAATCCAATTCTCCCAGCTGTCAAAATATTATTTCCTAAACTTACTTAGGTTAATTCTTTTCTTTCCCCAACCCCCTTTAGTGTGGTTATATTATTCATTTATAATATAGTAAGTTCATTTTTTTACTATTTGTATTTTACTTTGCCCACCCCAGCATACACAAGTATTCTGCTATCTATCATCTGTTTATTTGAGGCAGACATGAAGTATTACCATGTCTTAAGAGTTACAGTTATATAAAAAGGTATAGTCAGAGAACTGTCATTCCCACCTACTACCCTGTTCTCATTCCCTTATTCTTTCTCCCTCATTCCTACCCATCTCCTATTAGAACCAATTTCATTAGTTTCTGGTTTAACCTTCCTATTTCTTTCATACAAATGAGTAGATACACATATGTTTTCTTTTGTCTTTTTCTTTTCATATGAAAGGGGGCATACTGTAAATCTGCCTTTGTATATAGCTTTCTTCAATATATCCTAGAAATCACTCCATGTCAGTTATTGCCCTCAGTTTTACAGATGAAGAGACAGGCTTAAAGAGGTTGAATTACTTGCTCAAGGTAACACAGCTAGTAAGGAGTAGATCTGGGATGTGAATCCAAGAAGTTTTGACTCCAGAATCCATTCTCCTCCTCCTACATCAGAGTTTCTCATCTGTGGACCTTGGGTATATTCCTGGGGGATCTTTAGGTTCTCTGAGTTTTCTTAGATCATTTTAAAAATTAATACATGTATGTTCTGGATTTGGATGATGATCCTGCAGCAAGTACTAACAGGCATTTTCATTGTCCATAGGATCTGAAAATCACACAAGCACCTGAAGTGAATGTTCTCAATACAGTAACAAAAGGAAAGCTGTAGAAGGAATAGAGATAGCAGTTACCTGGCTGTGGCCTTGGCTTGTAGTTCAGGGAAGGCAGCATGGCCCTGCACCATGTGGTCTATCTGAAAAACAAGAGAGATTCTTTCAACTTTTGTCCATAGAGGATTGAAGAACATCAAAATGCTAGCTCAGCAAGAGGGTCTCAGCTTAAAGAAATTTAGCTTTGATTAACCTAGTGCTAACCTCTTGACTGCATAAAACAAAGAAGTTTAGAGAGAAAAGTAACAGGAAATAAAACTCCCAAGGCTCAATTGTTAGTTAGCATCAGGCCCAAGGAGGAGTGAGGAAGGAAGGATAACTCAAGTTAAATGGTGGGAGGTCTGGGTGTTAAAAGCACCAACCTTCTCTGGATCGCTTCATTTCCCCCTCCTGATCCAGGCTGTCACCCCTGGGCAATGTCAAACCTGGGATTACTCACTGTGTTTTACTAACAGAGAAGCTGAATGAAAGAGACTATGATGAGGGAGTCTCAGTTAAAAAAAAAAATAATAATGAAGTGCCCCAGAGCTGTCTAGAGAACCTCCCTTGACTAGAAAGTTGTCACATGGAAACACAGCTCTCAAGGGCAGAAATGTCTGAGCTCTGCAGACAATCATTTTCTCATCTGAAATCCTGTGTCTAAAATTTTATTTCTTAATCCACTTGGTGGCTTTAAACAAAATAGTATGGAATATGCATCAGGAACAGAAGTGTTTCCCCCATGCTGTTACTCAGCTTGCTAAAACACCCAGCACTGTGCTCGAGTTCCTGAACCTAATGTGTGTATTTTCCGAATGTTTACCCGAGTCTCTAGGACTCTGTAACAACCATGCCGATGGATTTATTTTCATTCAAACCATGAACAGACTGTCTATTTTGGCTGCATGGGGATAGGCTCTCTGAGCATGTTTCCTCAGAGTCAGGGCTGTAGAAAGAGAAAGAATATTTGTTCAGAGTCACAGAGGCCAGGTTTGGGTTCTGGATCTCATTCTCATGAGCTGTGTGACTCTGTGCAAGTCACTAAATTGGATGAACCTCAATGGCCTCCCTTATGGTCCAGCCTCCTTTTAAGACAGGATTGCTAGGAAGTAAAGTGTATCTACTATAATGCCAACAGCAGTACAAATTATATCACCTAAGATTTATTGACTTATTTATAATACAGCTATACTAAGTTAAGCACTGTACACACGTGACTGTATTTCATTTATTCCTCACAGCATTCCCATGAAGAAGATACTATTTTTCACTTTGGAAATGGGGACTAAAAGAGAGTGAATAGCTTAACCCAGGTCACAGGAGAGTAATGACAGATCTAAGTCTCAAACTGAGGTCTCTATATCATAAGTCCTTATTCTTAACTATGCTACCATATTGTCTACCAAATTTCTAGGGATAATATAAGTCATTGAATTCCATTGGTGCAGTATTGTGGAAATGTTTCAAAATGGTACCAAAGCCATTGGCAGCTCAATGAAAAAAAATATCATGCAGGTATTGAATATTTTCTCTCTCATAGGTTCAACTTTGGCTTACAGTGATGAGGCATATTATGGACCCTCAAACAGTTTGCACTCCACTGAAAGCGTCAAGAGGAACTGACTAGGATCAGCATTTGAAAATTAAAGGCATTACTTGACTTGATGCTGATTTATATGGGGAGTGAGAGTTCAGTTCAGAGAAGCGAGATTTATGAACTTCCAGGAGGAAGCCCAGAACCTAGCACATGTGGTGCATGTATGAATGCAGTTATTCAATATTTACTGAATGTCTACTGTGCCAGGTACTGTGCCTAGGCTCTGGGGGATACAGCGAAAAATAAGAAATACATAGAATACATGTAATACACAGTAGCATAAAGCAAAGGGTCAATCATTTGGCAGTTATTATATAGTTGGAGAAGGTGAAGCTTTAGCTGATAGGGCAAGAATAAGCAGAGTTTGGAGGAGTAAGGGCTAGAGGCACAGCATGGCAGAAAGGAGGCCGTGGAGACCAGAGACATGAAGATGGAAAGATCCATGTCTGTGACCAGTAAGGAGACTGGTCCAGCCCCAGGCCTAGCATGTCACAAGTGCTCAATAAGTATTTGTGGAATAAACGTGGGATGAATGAACCATAGTGAAGGCATACCATATGTTCATGTAGAAACATGCACTTCTCCTTGGTGGCACTTACCACACTTTACATTTGTGTCTATTTGTGCTGGGCACACGTTGATCACAGGGTAACTATCTGTTAAACGAGACAATAAATGAAGTGGTAGAAACATAGATGAATAAAAAGGGTGGGGACAGACAGGGGGTTTTGAAAGTCAGGTAAGTGTTTATATTGAATTGGAGGCCACTGGAAATTATTTTGACTTGGGGAACAAAATGATGAAAACTTAAGGAAAATTAGTCTGGTAGGATATGCAGGACAGGGATGACTAGGCAGAGGGATAGGAAATGCAGAAATGCAGACAAAAATCAGAGGCCGAGAGTGGGAATACCGGGCACATTTATTCCCTGTCCTTGCTCTATTGTAGCATCTATCAGGCTGTTTTACAATCATTAGTTTATATGTCTGTCTCTTACCTTATAGTCCAAGCTCTTTTAAAGCAAGAGCATCATTATTTGACTCCCCAGTGCTTAGAACAATGCCTGGCATCTTAAATGGATGAATGAGATGCATTTTGAAGAAAATAAAGCAAACTTAGACACTGACCAGTTACAGCAGCGGTCCCCAACCTTTTTGGCAGCAGGGACCATTTTCATGGAAGATAATTTTTCCATGGACCAGAGGTTGGGAGGTGGTGGTTTAGGGATGATTCAAGCACATTACATTTATTGTGTACTTTATTTCTATTATTATTACATTGTAATATATAATGAAATAATTATACAACTCACCCCATAGGTTGGGGACCCCTGCTCTGTCAGGCTCTCAAACTCAGGGCCACTATCCTCCTGCTCTAAGCATCCCAGGGCCAGATACCGGACTATGAGAGACAACTCCTATCTCCCTGCCCGGGTCCCACCAAAATTATTCAATGTAACTAACACTAAGACTGCTTTACTCTACCTGCCTGTTCCTTCCCATGAAAACCCACCATAAAGCCTCTTGCCCATGTTTCTCCCTCACTCCCTCTGCCTCCTGACTGAGGCCGGTGCTTCTTCCTGCAGCCCTGCACTGTGTGGAGCGCTCTCTCCTCTTAGGAACTGTGAATAACAAACTGTCTTTTCAATGGCAGCTGTCTCCTGATCTGTTGGCCTCACCATACCTGGATAATAGTAAACCTACATTTTAAAACAGTGACTTAGTGGAAAGAACATAGGCTTTGGATATAGACAGACTCAAGTTCAAATCTGCAGTCTATACTTAACATCTGTGCAAACCTGGAGAAGTTACTTAACCTCTCAGAGCCTTATTTCTTACAAATGTACAATGGGGATAATAACATTTGCTTTCCAGGGAAGGTTGTGGTGAGTACCTGTTACAAAGGTGGCATTCAGTTCATACCCCATCTATTATGAAGGAGAAGCGGGGGTACACCAAGAGAGTAAAAATGGTTAGGAGAATAGGATCCCAAATGGTCAGCTGCACTTTTTGTTTTCCATGGCAGCTGGTAGTACAGGCCTTCCCTGATCAACACAAAGTGGGCAGTCCGTCAAATACTGAACTCTCATTCCAATAGCCTGGAAGTGCCTGTCCCTAGGGCTGATCTCTCTATTTATGTTCTGTTCTCTAGTGAATTTAGCACAGTATAGAAAAACAAAGTTCCCCACTAGCAGTTATTTTTTTCCCAATGAAATAACCAATTTTGCAACAACTGTCTTTGTCTCAGAAATATATAGACAGAGCTAGTCTAATCTATGACAATTTTCTTGTTTCCTCCATTTGCATTTGGAACATGGGAGAAATGGCAATGCAATGCAGTATAACACAGAACTCACAACTGGGTAGTACAAGGTGACATCTGGCCTACAGATGAATTTTATTTGGGATATATGTTTTTAAAAAGGAGCCAATATTTTAAAATTGGGAGAGTACACTTAAAGTTCAGATTCTGGTTTCTCTTCAAGGACTGAAGAGTGTAAAAGACTGAGCCACCCATATTTCCCCACAGCAAGTCAGCTGCAGCTGAGTGATGACGGGTCCCTCCAGGCAGGACTGCACTCTCCAGTTTGCAAAAGGCCTCACTACTCCCTATCATTGCCTAGTAACACACACCACATTTTACCAATTTATCATCATGACTGCACTAATGTTTCACTTGTAATAGATATATTTTTCTGTGCCAATTCCTTTGATGGAGGAAACAAGGAATTCAGCCCTAGAGTACTGTGAGTTGCAAGAGAAAATTCTCTGTGGAAATAAAAATAATTCTTTGCCGAGTCTGTTTACTCATTTATGCTATCTTTCTGATCCCTTTAGGCCTTTAAATTTTTGACCCTTGATATGGCAGAGAGAACACAGGGCAAGGAATTCTGAGACCTGAGTTGAGTCCTGGCTCAAGGTGTGACCTTAGACAAATCCATCTCCAATTTTCTCTCTAAAACATTTAATAAATTAATATTACAAATAGCCACATTTCTGTAAAATTACAAAGAGAACTGCATTGCCTCAGATATCAAAACTGTTGGCAAAGGGTTCACAGACAAGCAAAACACACCCCAAAAGCAAATCTAAAATTTATTTTAAGAATCTTAGGTCCTATGATCATTTTACTAAAACAAAGTTATCTTATTGCATGATATTTTTAAAAATTAAAAATTTTTCTAATTTTTAGGCCAGGCGTGATGGCTCATGCCTATAATCCTAGCACTCTGGGAGACCGAGGCCGGTGGATTGTTTGAGCTCAGGAGAGTTCGAGACCAGCCTGAGCAAGAGCAAGACCCCGTCTCTACTAAAAAAAATAGAAAGAAATTATCTGGACAACTAAAAATATATAGAAAAAATTAGCCGGGCATGGTGGTGCATGCCTGTAGTCCCAGCTACTCGGGAGGCTGAGGCAGGAGGATCGCTTGAGCCCAGGAGTTTGAGGTTGCTGCAAGCAAGGCTAATGCCACGGCACTCACTCTAGCCAGGGCAACAGAGTGAGACTCTGTCTCAAAGAAAAAAAAAAAAAAATTAAAATCAGTTTTATGTATTTTTCTTGAGGCTGTCTTTTACTTTGCCTTGATGATACAGAAACCATTAGGGTTGGAGAAACATTCATTACTTTTCACAACTACCTTCTTGCCATTTTCATTAACCTGTAATATCACTGTTTTCATCTAAGCTATTTCAGCTCCTCAATTATCTAGTCTTATCTGGAAGCTAAAAAAATTTGCCTGATCTCCCAGCTTTGAAATTATCATGATAATCTAATGAAAGAGAAAGTACAACCTACACAATTTCTTTTATGCTGCTGGAAAGGATTATAGATTTCAAAACTTAATAGTCCCTGAGAGCAACAAACATTCCTGAAAGAAAATATAAACTATAGTTTTTTTACAACTTTAATATTAGGTTTACACAGAAAAACTTCATTTACAAGTGAATAAATTCTGATATAATGCATAGCTAGTTTAGTTAGTTTTATTTATCATCAAAGTTGGTAGCTTTGTTTAATTTTATAGTTTGTTAATTCATTTATTTATGAAACTGACATGTGACATATGGCTATCTTGTATTAGGCATCATTTTAATAACTAAGGATATAAAGATAACAAAAGTCATTGCTCTGACAAAGCTCTGCCTTCAAAGGGAAAATGGACATACCAATATTCAAATATAGTCTAGACTGATAAGGTTCTTTATAGATTCAATAAATGTTAACTGAGTACCTATTCTGTTCCAGACATAGTAAGTAAGCATGGGAGATTCGGTGGCAATTAAGACAGACATAATCTCTGTCTACATGGTGATTATATTTATTGAAGTTAGTCAATAGGTAAGTATAATAATTAGAGATAGTGATTAGTGCTTTGAAGGAAATAAATAGGTTACTATAATAAGAACATTAATCTTAGAAAGAGAGGTCAGGGAAGACCTCCCTGAAGGTAAAATTTAAGCTAAGACATGAAAAATATTAGAAGCCAACAACTCTAAGCAAAGGGAGTACTAAATGGAAAGACCCTATCGATAGAAAGAGCTTCATACGTCCCGAGAATTAACAAGAGTCCAGTGAGACTAGACTGGAGTAAGTAAGAAGAAAAGTTGTATAAAATGGAGATGGAAAGGTTGGAAGGGGGGAAAATCAAACAGGCCATGGTAAAGGCTTTAGATTTTATTCCAGTGACAATGAGAAGGGTTTCATTCAGAAGAATAAAGTAATTCTACTTGATTTTTAAAAAATCATTCAAAGGTTCTACTTCTTATAATGGCTGAAGAACTCATATCATACCAATTTTCCCACAGATAACAATGACAAATGCTGATCAAATACAGCAAACAATTCTCTGAAGACACTGAAAAATGGCCCAAATCATGTAGAAACTGAAGAGAAGTAGACACATGGAAGGAAAAACAGTACTGTGTGTGTTTCCTGATTTTACAGATTTTTGCCTAAGGGTAGTCCCCAGTCAATGCCATGCAGGATGACTAATACTCAGACAGAAATACGCAGTCTTTCCAGTTAACAAATGAGAGGTTGAAGTTCAAGTCAACCGTAGTAGCTGGTAAGTAAGTTGTTGGGGGATCTCAGAAAGGAGAGAGCCATAGAAAGTCCCACAACGTGCATAAAAATGCTACCCTAATCTCTGGATGAGCTCTGAATTACATGTGCGTGGGGATACCATAAATAGCCCAGCTAAGGCTACAAGAACTCAACAGAGATTTTCAGAGGTGCACATCACAGGAAAGAGGCAAAACTTGAAGTCTGAGTTGGGCCAAATTCACTACCTGCTAAACTGGAAAAATCAACACTCTTCAGATAAATGAAAATAATACAGTATCTCTAAGATGTACCAATCACAATGTCTATGATATGATCCCAAATTACTAGACAGATGGAAAAATAGGGAAATGTAATCCATACTTAAGAGAAAAGCCATTTAATCAACATTGAGCCTGAGATGACACAGGTGTTAGAATTAGATGAGAATTTTAAAGCAAATAGTTTAACAGTGCTCAAGGATGTAAAAGAAAATATCCTCATAATTAATAAACAGATAGAAAATAGCAAAGAAATAAACTATTAAAATGGAAATTTAATAGTATTTATAAAGATGATATCTAAAATACGTATATAGTAGATGGGCCTAATAGTTGATTGGAGATGAAAGACAAAAGAGTCACGGAACTTAAAAATAGAATGTGAGTGAGAATGAGAACACAAGTGAGTGAGAGAGACAGAGAGAAAGAATATGAATGAGGATATATATTGAAAAAAATAACATCCTGAATTTCTCAGAGGCCTGTGAGACAACAGCCAACGGTACCAAATATGTAGAATTGGAGTTAACAAGTAGAATAGAAGAGAGAAAATGGGACAGAAAAGACATTTAAATGCAAAAATTTCCCAAACTTGGTGAAAGACATCAACTTGTAAATTCAAGAAGGATGAATCCTAAAAACACACTTGTGCATACTAATAAAAACCAAAGATTAAGAGAGCATTTTAAAGCAGCCAGAGAAAAATGACACATTACACAAAGGGGAAGAATGTTAGAAATAATAGTTGAGTTCTCGTAAAAAATAATGGTGCCAGAATACAAAATATCGACATCCTTAGATAGTGAAAGAAGAACAACAACAAAAAAAGAAACTATCAACCAAGAATTCTATATCGAGTAAAAATATCTTTCAAGATAGAATGTAAAATAAATACAACGAAAAAAATAAACAATGTCTTTGCCAGTTGACGTGCACTGCAAGAAAGGCTGAAAGTTCTTCAGACCGGGAAAAGATACTGGATGGAAGCTTACATTTTCAGAAAGAAGTAAAAACCAATGTAAGTGGTCATTATGTAGGTAAATACAAAAGGTTATGTTTTATTTCTCAGAATTTCTTTAAAATATGTATGACTCTTTGACATGGACTGAACTATGTTCACTCAAAATCCATACATTGAAGCCTCAACCCCCACAGTGATTGTACTAAGAGATAGGGCCTTTATGGAGGTAATTAAGGTTAAAGAGGTCATAACAATGGAGCCCTAATCTGATAGAACTGGTGTCCTTATAAGTAAAGGGAGGAACACCAGAGTTCTCTCTTCACACACATGTGCTGAGGAAGGCCACGTGGGGACACAGAGAGAAAGGAGCCATCCACAAGCCAGGACGAGAGCTCTCACCAGAAACTGAATTTGCCAGCACCTTGATCATGGACTTCTTGCCTCCAGAATTGTAACAAAACAAATGTCTGCTGTTTAAGTCTATGGTCCCAATCCCCAGGTGGCAGACCGGTACTGGTCCGTGGCCTGTTAGCACAGCAGGAGGTGAGTGGTGGGCCAGTGAGGCTTCACCGTATTTACAGCTGAACCCCATCCCTGACATCACTGCCTGAGCCCCACCTCCCCCTACCACCCATGGAAAAATTTGTTTTCCATGAAACTGGTTCCTGGTGCCAAAAAGGTCAGGGACCTGCTGGTTTAAGCCACACGGTCTGTGATATTTTGTTATGGCAGTCTGAGTAGACTAATGCACTATTTAAAGCAAACCAACATGACAATTATTGCAGTGTTGGTTTATAGCATCTGTAGGTATCACGTATAGGATGACCACAGTATAAAGGGCTGTGTATGGGGGTATGATAAATGGAACTATACAGTTGAAGGCTTTTTATATTTTATACAAAATGATATAATATTCACTCAAAGTAGACTGAAAAGTTTGAGATGTTTATTGTAATTGCTAAAGAAACCATTAAAAAAATACAAAAAAAAATGATTAAAAAGCCAAAAGCCAATAGAGAACTTAAAATGGAATTCTGAAAACTGAAAAATATTCAATTAATCCAAAAGAAGTCAGGATGGAGAGATAAAAAGAAAAGATGGAATTGACCACAGAAAATAAATCACAAAAGATCTAAATCCAAACATATTCATCTTTACGTTAAATATGAAGAGTCTAAACACTCCAA
Source organism: Propithecus coquereli (assembly GCF_000956105.1). Classification (NCBI taxonomy): domain Eukaryota; kingdom Metazoa; phylum Chordata; class Mammalia; order Primates; family Indriidae; genus Propithecus; species Propithecus coquereli. Next base: position 9,044,638 of record NW_012138302.1, read on the forward strand.
GTAAAAATCAGAGATTATAAGACTGACTAGAACAGCCAGATCCAACTATATGCTTTACATGGACTAGCATAGGAACAGCACCACTGGTGGTCTGGCCGACAGGGCTGGGAGTGGAGGTTGAAAAAAAAAAGGATGTATTGGTGATATACTTTGGAGGTGGAACCCATAGGACTTATTGATGGATTGGATGTGGGGAGGGAGGGGAAAGAAAGAGTCAAGAATTAATTGTAATTTTTTGGCTTTAATAAAATTATAAATGATGATGTTATTTACCAAGATGAAGACAAGTAATGGGGGTCACCTTGGGGAATATGTCAGTTACTGCAGTCAGAAAACTGGGAGTGGTTCTTGATTCCTTCCTCCCCTTTCCCCTGTGACATCTAATCCATCTTCACCATTGATCACAATGCTATACTCCCCAAACCTTGGCTTCTCTCTTTTCTGCACACTTCACTACCAATCCACCAGGAATTCCTGTGGCTCTACCTTCAGAATATACTCAAAATCTAAGTACTTTTTACCAGCCCCACTGCCACAGTCCTCATCTCTCAGCTGGCTTACTGCAATAGCTTCTTTCTGGTCTCTGTTTCCACCCCCCACTCCCACCCATGGCTGCTTCTCGACAGGCAGGTAGCAGTCAGAATGATCCTTTAAAAACCTAAGTCATATTGTATCAGTCTTCTGCTCATTATTCTCCAAAGGCTTCCCACTTCACTCAGAGTAAAAACTAAAATTCTTACAGCGGCCAATAACAGCCCCTGTCACCTCTCTGAATTTATTCCCTACAACTTTCATTTTGGTTCACTCTGCCCCATCCACTGTGGTTCCCTTGCTATTCCTACAATACCCCAGGCAGGCAACCCTCTCATGATCTTTGCACTGGTTGTTCTCTCAGCCTGGTATATCTTTCCCCTAGGTTTTCAAATGGCCAAATTCCTTCTTTTCCTGGTTCTTTGCTCAAATGTCACATAAGTGAAGCCTAACCTGACCATCCTTTCAAAAGTTGCAAGCTGCCCGTCTGAACTCACAAACCATCTCCTCTATTATTTTTAATAACATATCATAAAATGGAATTTATTTATTTATTGTGTATTATCTATCTCCTCCTAGCACAAGAAGAGGACATATTCTTGGCGAGGGGACAGAAGAGGCTGTTTTATTCACTACTATTTTCTTACTCAGAATGGTACCTTGAACGTAGTAAGCATTCAATAAATACAGTAAACATCACTCTAAGAGTTTAGACTTTATTCTAAAGACAACTGAAGAACTCTCAAGGGTCTCTTCTGATGCATATTTGTGTTTTAGAAAGACTGCTATAGCTGCAGTGAAGGAGAGGGATTAGAGGGGAAAGATGAGAGGCAAGAATCTAATTAGGAAGCTGTGCAGGGATCCAGGTGGGTATTCAAAAACCACAGTGAAAGCCGGCACAGGAGGAGGGAGCAGGGAGGCATTTGTTTGTGCAGACTTGGTCTTTGTATCCATGCAGTCATTCTAATTAGCTAATGTGAAACGCACAGATCCTGTAAGTGCTGATACACAAACATTCTTCTCTCATGGCCTTACAAAGCCTGCCAACTGTATTTGCTTCAAGATGCTTAAAAAAAGTGTCTCAATAACTGACAACAGTTGCTTCTCAAGGGAGTCTACAAGAGAACTGTAAGAAAAACTCAACATTCAGCTCTACAAGAGTCAGATTCAGTTCTGGAAAGATCTGGGACCTCTGGTGGCCAACTTGGGCCTGCATTATGGCTCTCCCACTTACAACTGTAAGACCTTGATTAAGTTACCTCATCAATCTCAGCCTATTTCTTCAACAAACTAACACAGTAACACTGACTGCATACACGTGCTGTGAAGATCAGATGAAATACTGACTCTTAAGGGGCCTAAAAGTACTTGGCATGTCATAGGTACTCAGTAAGTGTTAGCTCCTGCCTTTCTAATAAGCTGTAGGGATCGCACTATTTATTTTATGTGCTATCGTAAATTATAATTATCAGTGCTGTCTTCAACTTTCTTATTTGATGATGAACTACTAGAGTGACCACATTGTTGCCTGGCCCACTGTAATCGTTCAGGAAATCTCTGTAACATGATGGAATGAATGATTGGATGAAGGCATGAAATCACTATCTCCGTAACCTGTACTGCATTGTGCACACTGCAAGCTATTCTTCATATACCCACTCATGGCAGAATGACTTCCAGAGGTGACTTCCTGAGGCTAGCCCCAGGTGGAGCAGATTTGGCGATGAGGGAGGAGGCAGACAGGCACTCACAATGCACAAATCCTAAAATCCCAAGAGCACATAGCAACTTGCCACCTTGTGATCCTGTGACTCAAGTTTGTAAGTTCAAACTCCGGGTTCAAACAATTCCAAGGCAACCCCTCATCTAAGCCCAAGTGTCCCAGAAATCTAAAGCTAAACATAGGGGCAGCTTAGGAACTTGTCTTAGCCTCCCTTACCAATGCCTCCCACGATAAAAATAACTTCCCGTAAGACAGAGAAGAGCACTTGGAGGGAGGCATGGCCAAGGTCCAGTTGGAAACAAGCTTCAGCATCTGGATGCAGCGACTGCACGGGGTCAGTGTTCTATGGGAAAAGTCTGGACAAAAAGCAATGTCTTTTTGCACAACTATTCTGAAGAGAGTATTGGCAAGCATGAGCCAATCTTTGATGGGTGCTTAGTGATGAAACAAAAAAATCAATAATCCATGGGAAGGTAGCATATGCCTTTCTAAGAAGTAAATATCATGGCACAAGCTTGAGATGAGTGACAAATGAGTCCTATTCTCAGTCAAATGAAACTGCAAGGGCTCCAGAGCCAGAAAGGGTCCTCTCCTATTTATTTCTTCATCCTGAAGATAACCAGATGAAGACTGCTTTAAAGTACCAATCTGTTTGCATACGTGAAGTGAAGGGTTTGCTTTGTAATGGAAGATCTGTATTTAATTGTAAAAATGAGACAAAATACCTTTTTTGCAAATCTACGGTTTATATATTTGCTTTATTTCTTTTTCTTTTCTTCTCTTTTCTCTTTTCTTTTCATTTCTTTTCTTTTTTCTCTTCTCTCCTCTCCTCTCCTCTCCTCTTCTCTTTTCTTTCCCCTCCTTTACTTCCCTTTTCATTTCCTTTATCCTTTCCTTTCTCTTCTGCTTTAGGTGGTGTATTTATGACTGCATTATGGGATGGACAAGACACTGCCAGAGCAGACGCTTTCAGATGTGGCTTAGTAGAGAAGATGTGCATGTGAAACAAAGAACAAAAAGGATGCAACTTTCTCTTCTCATGTCCTATATGATGACAATGTGTTTTAAAAACCAGAGATCAGAATTTACAAGAGAATAAACCAGAATTAGTAAATGGTAAGGAAAGGTGCGTGGCAGAGGAACCATATAAAAAGGCCATTGATAGTGGGTGAGGAATCTCCCCAGGCTGTACTTGCTGCCTTGAGTTTCACTAAAATACAAATAACAACTGTGCCTATTCTCATAAGAATTTTGAGAGGATTAAATGAGATAATATGTAAAAAGTTCTTGGAATTGAGATTGGGAAATAAGCCTTCAAAATAACATTAGGCATTGTGATTATTATGAATATCATTCAAGGTTTAATAAGATTATGTATATAAATTCCTCTCACAGAAAAAATATTCAATAAGCTGTAATTATTATTATTGTCATCATTATAGTTATCCTTTTTATTTTATAGCTGGTTTCTTTCTCTTTGCTTGGCCTCTTTGGACTGATGGTTTATTGGATATGTGCTTTGATCTTGATTCAGATTTTGCTCCATTATCCTAGCTTTTGGATTTCCTAAAGATTTCATTCTCTGTAACCCAGAGGTCACTCATGTCCCATGCCTATGTCCAACGTATACGTAGAACTGCCCAGAGTCAAACTCCAAATGCAGCTTGACTGGTGGATGGCACAAAACTAACAGATAAAGGCTAGCAATCCGCATGACACCTGTCAAAAACCACACTGGAATGTCATGAAGGTTTTTCAGCAATGGCGAAATAGAGCCCATATTTTTAATTTAAATTCAGGCTCATGAAATAGGTGTAACCAATTCTTATCCGCGAAGGTATGTCATAACATTTGGGTTAAGATGGCTTACAAACATGGCACTAGAGCAAACTTTGAACCAAATCCTGGGGAAAGCATTTCTAACTGATACAGATGTCTGATTCACACACTAATTCTCTGAAAGCCTATTGATGGGTAGGTTCACGGACAATGCATCCTACACAAAGAACTGGTTTACTGGATCTTTATTTTAAACAGCTTCTGGATTATGTCATGTATGAGTTCGGGGTCTGCTAAGGGTGATTATGCTATGCTGTGATGTTGAAAAGGGCTGTGTTTCATTAATGGATTTTCATTCAAGGTGCCAAAAAAAAGGGAAAGAATATTTAACTTGAATGTTGTATAAATACACCAAAGTAGTTTAAATAGAAGGATGCAAAGGGGGCTCCAGTCCCACTGTACTGTAGACACATGATGATGTTTTCCTTTTCAAATTTTACAGCACTGGTTATAAAGCCCAGTTAGATATTATTTATTTCATACTCACTAGGCTTCCTTGTCAGAGTATGAGCTCTTTAAAACCATGGAGTGATGAGGTCTAATTGACTTAATTTATTTCTGTAGCCTGGCATAGGAGTAAGGGCACAGAATATGCTCTTTGAATCCATCACTTACCTACGCTTCTTTCTACCTGAGAGAGAATCTGAGGCAGTTATGTATAAAAGAGAATACACTAAGAAATGGAAACTTGCAGTTATTTACATGCGTATCTATCTGTGGGTCACATCACTCTTAATTTGGCTGAACATTTAGAAGAGTTGATAAGGATTTAGCCACAAACATATTTTCAATATAATAGTAAATGTGAGGTTGGATAATTGAGCCTAGGTCTCAGTTTCCCTTGCCTTCCACAGCCAATCTCTCAGAAGCAATACTCTACTTTGTGAGAAAATGACAATGTTATTCCCCAGCCCAAACCCTTCAGTGGTTCCCCCATAGCCCAATCTCTTGACCTCAGTTCTTAGTCAACATTGCCACTATCCTCAATTAAGCCCTTGTGGCTTTTTGTCTGTGGACTAAAACTGGTCTCCCTGACTCTGGCCCTGTGTCCTCAGGCCTTCCTTCTCATGGCTGCTAGCCAGAGAGAGCTCTTTACAACTGAGACTTGAACATGTCTACGTACTCTTCTGAACTTTCACTGATTCCCCTTAGTTTACTAGACGAAGTTCAATTCCTTAGCATGTTCTGTGGGGACTTCTTAAGATCTGGTTCCTGTCCTACTCTCTAACTTGTATTGTATCCCATTATTCTAAGAATAATTTATGCCACAGCTGAAATTCTGGACCTTTTGCAATTTCCCTCAAATAAACCTTATTATTTTTCACTTCTGTGTCTTGCTTCCCACGCAAGTTCTCCTGCCTAGAAGACTATCCCTACCCTTCTACCCTTCTTTGCCTGCTTTGTCCCTATTTGTCTTTTAAGGCTCAGCACAAATGTCTTCCCCTCTGCAAAGAGTTTCCTAATGTAGCTTTGTGCCAACTCTGTACCTTGTACCTCTGTTACTGTACTCATCTCACTTTTATGGATATTCTGTCTACCCTATTACACAATCCCAATAATTCAAAAATTTCATTAAGTTATTAATGCTGTTAATAATTGTTAATAAACCAATAATGTCATTAAGTACCTTGTATGAACTAGGCACTGAGCTGGATATAAAGAGAAGTATGATATGGCTCTTGTCTTTAAGGAGCTCATAGTGCTCTGGAAAAGATAAGTTAGCAATCAATAAGAATAAGAGAGTGTGGTAAGAGCTGAAGTTGTAAAGGGACAAGTAAAATTGTCCAGGTGGTAAAGAACTCCCCATGCAGGGAAAGAAGCACACACAGAGGAGTGGAATGATAGGAGCCATGGAGAAGCTGTGAATAGGGCAACCTAGCATATCAGGTGATGTGTGGGACTGGAGGGGACCGATCACGAAAGGTACAGTGTGCTTAGAAAATTATCTGAACAATGTACCAAGGGCTATCGGGGAACCACTGAAGGGTCTGGGCTGGGGAGTAACATTGTCATTTTCATAAAGTAGAGTATCACTCTCACTGCCATGAGAAAAATGGATTGGTGTGGGAAAGATCAGGTGAGATGAAAGGACAATCAGCATTGCCTGAAGGGACATTTATTTGTGTAACAAACACATGCTACACATGAACTGTGCTGTGTACTGAGAGAGTTAACTCTGACCCAGGAGTCTGCAAATCTTCCAGATACTGGGTATGTGGGTAATATGACAGAATGGGCTATTCAATGGCATAAAAAAATTCATGACTTTACTGACAAAGTGTCAACTTACCAATTTTCCAGTAACGCTCTGACCACCTTCATTCAGCCAGAACCCAGGCACCATGGCTGAGAAATAAGGTCCCCAGACACCTGGCACAAAAATTGGGTCTTTGCTGATCTGGAAGGAAAGAGGCAAAGTATGTGAAAACAGTGACCCTCAGGGTTAGAGGGGGCCTTATCTTCTCCTACCTGACGTTTCCATGACTGTGAAATTCAGCTTCTTATAGAATATCTTTTATAGTGGAGAAATCACTCTCTCCCAAGAAAGGCCACAGTTCCTTTTTGGGAAACCTTTATGACAGATTTAATGTCAAGGTAGCAAAAGTGATCATTTTGGAAAGAAACTGATAAGACATTTCCTTGCTGGCTTCCTCTCTAGGGCAGAGATTGCAAAAAATGGTTCCCATTCTCTACCCTTTCTGTATCCACATCCTTTGCAATGAGATTTTGCAGCTCCCACGTTTAGAGGTGGGTCTATCTCCATAATCCTTGAATCTAGGCCAGTCTTGTCACTTGTTTTGCAAGAGAATGAGGCAGAAGTGACACTGGCCAGTTTTCCAAGCCTAGGCCTCAAGAGGACTGTGTGCTTCTATTCCTTCTCCTGTTCCTTCACCTTGGCCACTAGAACATGCTCAGGCAAGGCTATTCACGAAAGGACATATGTAACAGAGCTGGGTCAGCTCGATTGTTGCAGGTGATGTCCCAGATATATGAGAGAGCCCAGGAAAGACCAGGAAATCCTCTTAGGTGACCAACAGCTGACTAGCCAAGATCATCAGAATCACCTAGCCAACCAATAGGCTTGTGAGCAAAAATAAATGTCTACAGTTTTATGTTACTAAGGTTTTATGTTTATCTGTTACCTAGCATTTTTGTGGTAAAAATAAAAGATATATTTCTTTCCTAGCTAGTTTCCAAACATTTACTATCTACCTAATAGCATGCCCTCCCCCTCTAGTGGGTGCTGGGGACACAGAGATGAATCGGAGTTCTTACTTTCCAGAAGCTCCCATCTAGTGGGGAGCTATACAAATAAGTAGACCAACAGAATACAGTGCGGTCCATGAGACGGTAAGACAAAATAGAGAATGTGGATGGGCATGGGAAGGAGAAGTGTGCTAAAGACATGTAAAAATTGAGGCCGCCGTTTAGATATATACCACTAGGCCAACTGCCCATAACCAAGTAGCCAAAACTTAAGTCATCCTGATTTCCCTGAATCGCTAGCTCTAACCATAAACAGAGTACAAAACATAACAAGTTTTATGTCCTTGTCAGCATGATTCAGTGAAATTTAGCCAATCAGCTGTAGACAAATCAGTTCAAATAGCTCTGTTTGTCCTTAAAAAATGCTAATATATAACAGCCAATCACAAAATAGGTCAAAAAGTACTTTCTCCTTTATGCTTTATAAACTGTGCTGTAACTGCTATAAGGTGAGCTTCTTACCACTTGGTTTGAAGTCTCACTGATTGCAATCTATACTTTCTGTATGATAATAAACTTCTAAATTTTCCCTAACTTGTTATGATTTTACTTTTGACAAGTGGAATGGTACAGAGGTGGCTTCTTAAAGAAAGGGACAGAAGCTTAGTTTAAAAGACTAGTAAGATTTAGCTAGATGAAGTGGAACAGGCATTCTAGTTAGAGGGAAGAACTTGAACAAAGCAACATGGGTGACAGAGGTGTTTTCAGTAATGGAGACACTGCAGTGGCTTTTTACGTAGCATTCTGTGGCAGTCCCTTTAAGTGTAAGCAAAGTGTATAAAGAGATGACCCAGAACAGGTAGGGATAGACCACGTGTTCACTCTTCTGCAATGGTACGTGCTTCTCACCCATCCAGCAGAAATAGATGCTGAAGTCAAATTTATGGTTGTGGAAAGGTTTAGCTAGAGGGTTAAGAAAGAAAAGGGACATAGGGTCTACTCCACCAGGTCTCGAGGCTGAGCAGAGAATATATTCATTTATTTGACAAATCTTTTCTTAGCCCTTACTATTATGCTTGGTACTGTTCTAGGTCCTGGGGATGGTGACATGAACTGAATATCCATCATTTCTGCCCTCATGAACTTTCTATTCTAGCATTTCGGCATGGGGACAGACCTTTAATTGTCTTAACCTTAACTATTCTGGTTCCCTTTTCACTAAACTAGTGATTCCTCAAATCTGTAAGATTTCCAACCCCCAAATGGGATGGGGGTGAGGGAAGGCAAAAAAAAAAAAAAAAAGGATATAACATTGTCAACTTTAAATTTTTTCAAATAAGGGAGATTTATTAAAAAGGGATGTTTAACACCTAAAGTAGGAAGAATAATCTCAGGGAAAAAAGATTTCTACAAGAAAAGACAGTTTGGTTTACCTTGACATACTCATTCATTTTCTTACTGGCTCAACAGATGTTTCCTGAGTTGCTATCATGATCCAGGTCTGTGCCAGACATGGAGATAAATGTTAAACAAAAAAGCACAGTTCCTGCCCTCAGAGAGCATCCTGTCTTGAGAGGGACACAAACAAGGGTGACCAATTACGCAGGTTTGGCCAGGACTCTCCCAGTTTTAGCACTGACAGTCTTGTGTTCTGGAAAATTCCTCAGTCCCAGGCAAATTGGGGCAATTGGTTACTCTAAGACAAATCATTAAACAAATGTATAATTACAAACTGAGAAATGAAGGAAGGAAAGCCAATCAGTATTATGAGAACACACAAGTGAGGTACCCTATTTAGTCTAGGGGTCAGGGAAGGCATCCCTGAGGAAGTGAGATGTAAATTAAGATGTAAAATTGCATAGAAATTATGCAGGTAGGTGAGAGTGTGTGTGTGTGTGTGTGTGTATGAGAAAGACAGAGAGTGGGAGAGAGAGCACACTATGGAGAAGTTCCAGCCGCAAGGAACACACACTAACTGGTACTTATTTTTGTCACTCTGCCTTTCTTTGCCCAGTGAAAATTTTATCAAGTGCCAATCCTAGAAACTTTTGCCCTAAATTACATCCCAGAGCTTCTCTGGGGTGAATAAGATAGTCCATATTCATAACCACTTAGGACCCAGGGTTTGGACAGGTAGATGGGTACCCACCAAAGCCAAACCATTTCTTTTTGTGCCTTGTACACCTTCCCTTCCAGAACTCTTAGCCCCATTTCATAGATAAGTCTTGGGGAGATTACATAAGTGGTCTATGGCTAGTAAATGCTTGACCAAAGTGTGATTTAAACCAAGGCAGATGTTAACCTCGAACTCCACGATAATGCTTTTTTTCACTTGTATACATAAATTGCTTCAGAAGAATGCGCATCACTCCTCTTGCTTTCAACCCCAGTCCCACAATTTGAGGACGTGACTGTGTCAGCTGCAGCAGGACTTCACTAGAAGACTATGGCCCTGCTGCTCAGAAATGTCAGGTGATGGCTTTGCTTAGTTCTGCCCAGGGAGAAAGTTTTCAGTTAACTCTTGTTTGTGCTCACTCAGCTGGAAAGGCACATGCTTCTCCTCAGACATCCTGTGTAAATCAGGGAGCAAAGAACACTTCCAATCACTCCAAAGCCTCTGCTCTTGGAAGAAACAGGTACTAGATTGAAAGACAGAGAAAGACAATGCACATTTGTGTATGTATGTATTCTTTAATCCTTTTCAATAAACCTAAATATTTGAAAATATTTTTTGTGAAAGCTCCTTCCATGCTGATGCCTATCTTGGCTTGGAGGTTGCTCTGTGACCCAAAAGCAGGGAGTTCTGTACCACACTGATGACAGGTGTCCATACAGGACACTGACTTACCAGTAATAATGGTGTAGTTGGCAGCAAGAAGAACAGCTAAGATTGGGTGCATAATGGCCTTATTCTAAGCACATTACAGGTATTAAATCACTTAATTCTTACAGGGAAGATTCTGTCATTATTCCCATTGTACAGATGTGTAAACGGAGGCAGAGAGAGTTAAACAACATGTTCAACATTACAAAAACACAAAGCAATCAGGCACCAGGCTCCACAGGTTCTATAGTTGTCTGTGTCAAATTATAGTCTCGTTTTTAGGCTATCATTGCTTCTCTGAGTTCTTCATCTGTCTTTGAAAGGCCATTAGAGCCGACATAGACTTACTTAAATTGAATAAAACCTCCTGGCCTTGATGACAAGTAGGTTAAGGACTCGTTATTTCCAAAAGCCTTCTGTTAAGTTTTCCCTGATATATCTGTGAATAGTGGAGGAGAGAACTTGGGCTGAGACAAAGATCCGTCTTGATTCTGTTCCTGACTCTGCTGCACTCTGGCCAGGTGACCTTACACAGGGTAGCTGTTCTGAGCCTCAGCCTCCTCGATTCCAAAATAGGAGGAATGATATGAATGTTGCAGGACTTTTGTGAAGATTAAATTAATTGTCACAAAATACAGTGTATTATATGTTAAATACCAAATAAACATTAGCTCTCCTTGAAATGAGGCATGTGTGATGGTGACCGATTGAACAGTCACAGCCCAAAGTAATTGCGACCATGCAAGGAGGTCTCTAGAGTCCCCCTTGGTCTAATTTTAGTCAACATGGTTAATAATGAAGTAGAAGATGATATAGATGCTAAGCTTATTTTTTCAGATTTTAACACATGGAAGGATTGCTTATTATGGGACATGTCTAAATCAGGATTCAAAATTACTTTGAAGAACTAGAACACTAAGCAAAATTCTACAAGAAAACAGTTAAGATTTATTTAATCATATAGTTAACAATTTGCACTTAAAGGCTGCAAGGCTCAGAGTCATGAAGCTGTACACTCACTCTGATTTCATGAGGGCTCAGTTTAAAGTTCTGCATTTTACTTTAAATAAAAGATCATATGGTTTGAAGGGTTGATATAGTTTTATATCAATGGATCCTTTTGTTTGTGAAAAACTCAATTTTTAAAAAACTATGGCTGAGAAAAATGTCTCAGTAAAATGACCCTCTATGTCAGATAATAGTAATAATACTAATAATTAACAATGTAGACATAATAATAGGATAGTAATTGCTAACAGTTATTTACAATAGCAATTGTGCATTTATCATGTGCCACAGACTCTTCCAGGTTCGTTACACACATTATCACATTTAACACTCATGACAACTCAACAAGAGAGGCCCTCTTGTCATATTTACTTCACAGATGAGGAAATCTAGGCTATGGGAGGTCACACAGGGAGTAAAGAGAAGAGGAGGAATTTCAGGATCCAAGTTAGGAACTACCAACTGATTTCCTTCTCTACACCTCATTTTTTCATCTATAAAATCACTGGATTGGACCAGAGATGTTTAATATGTCTTTTGTCTTTGAGATTTTCTAAGATTCCATCAAGTTGAGTCATTCCACCCTAGCTGGTCAATCACAACTCTCCAGCGAGATATTTCAACACTGACTCTGCTCTCACATGACTTGGGGCTTGTGGGATCTTCTTGGACTGTCTCTTGGGGCTTCTCAAAGTCCTCATTTGCTCTATTATCCCACTAACCTGTGGCCAAGATTATCACAGATTTTTTTGACTGTCAACTTCATGGGTTGTATTTAATGGCTACTATCTATAACATATTAGTTACGTAAATATTCAGCAAACATTTATTGGATACATGCTAAGTTCAAACTACTGTTTTAAACATGAAAAGGTATAGAAAGGTGGGCGTCAGAGCCACAGAAAGGATGGAGTCCTGACATGTACGATCCAGGGGGAGTTGGAATTCAGGACGGGCTGGGGGCTGACTTAGGTATCAAGGGACAGGTGAGTGTTCATTTGCATTCAGACTTAGAGTTACCCGAACAGTGCGTGGAATGAAACATCCTCAGCCTGTACACCAGCAGAAGACACAGGCACAAAGAGGGGAAGCAAACTGCCCAGATCACAAAGATCAGAGACGACAGAGCCTCTTTCCACGTGCTCCTGCTTTTCTTCATATCTGTGCCCAAGCTGGCTCTGTGAGCAGATGCCATTGGCAGAGTTTCACCCAGGGCTATGGGCCTGTCAGCTGAGTTTCCCTGCAGTGACAAAGCCCAGATGCCTGCTCATACCTCTTTGGGGAGAGATGACTGGGCTCAGAGCAGGGAGCTGCTCCAGCTCCCTTTGTTCTGCCTCCCCCACCCCGTCACCCCGAGGCTGGCCTAAGCCTCTGGCAGGGGCAGGAGGCAGGCTCCAGGCGCCAGCAGTCCTGGGAGGGAACAGGAGGTTTTGTTTTGAGTGCCTCCGGCCAGGTTGGGAAGTTTAGAGGGCAGCCGCAGGCATGTGTGGGTCCCGGTATTTCCGCGGTGGCTCATCTCTCCCTCCAAATGGACTGTGCTATCGTCTTACTGGAGAAAAACCATTTATACACATTCCAGCCAACTCTCAGATCACCACACAGTACAAAAAAGAACATAGGAAATTCTGTTTATGAATGGGGGCTCTCAGCATTCACCTCCATTTCTGCACTTCTCAAGCTGAACAGCAAAGAGCTGTTACCCTGCCTCTCCTACGAAACGGTGAGGGTGAGGGACCACATCTTATCTTAAAGGCAGTGAAAATGGTTTAGTAACAGGAGCATAGACTTTGGAGTCAGACAAACTTGAGGAATTCTGGTTAGGTCATTTACTGACCACGTGGCTTTGGGTCTCTCTGAGACTTGTTTCCTCATCTGTAAATGGGGCTAGTCTCATTGACCACAGAGCTGTGTGCAAGTCCTATGTGGTACAATGTGTATATAGACTCTAGGACATAGTATATTCTCAAGACATGTGAAACACCAGATAGCTTAAGTCTACCCCTTTTGGGACAGTGGAAAGGTTTGGAGTCCAAAGACCTGGGCTCAGGTCCAGCCTCTACTCATTATTAGCTCTGTCTCTTTGAAAGGCTCTTTTTCTTCCCCCTCCTGCATTCTCTTCCACATTCATCTCACTCCCTACATCTCTTAGGGTCAGCTCATCCAGTCCTATGTCTGCACTGGCAGTTTTTATGCTCTTGAGTGCCAAATTTTTATCCCAAACTCAGCCCTTGCTCCTGAGTTCCATACGGAACCTGGACAGCTAGTCAACATGTCCAAATTAGAACTTGCCATCCTTCCTGCCAGGAAAACTCTCGTTCTGGGGTCCCTGTCTCAGGAAACCATTCTTAACTTTCTGACTTGTTCATCTCTTTTATCTGCCTCACAATAATTCACTGTGTGAACTATTTTTCAAACACAAGCTTTCCTGTTTCTCCTCATTGCCACTACATTATTCTACTCCTTCCTCGTCTCTTGCTTGGATCACTGCAACAGTGATTCAACTGAATTAAACTGGTTTCCCTGACTCAAATATTGTCCTGCACCCTGCACCCTCTCAAGCCCCACTCAGAGAATCTTCCATACCTCCACCACAGTGATCTTTCTAAGATACAAACCTAATTATATCATTTCCCTTCTTTAAATCCTATAGAAGCTTCCCATGACATGAGACCTTTTCTGATCCAGCTTTTACCTGTTTGTCTGGCCTAATCCTATGTTATCATTCCCCAAACCTCAGCTCCCACCATTTTTTACTACATCAAACCCACCACAGGCTAGGCTCCAGACTTACTGAATAACTCGACAATCCCCAAGTGTGCCATTTCTTTCTCATCTCTGAGTCTTCAAAAATTCTCCTTCATAAATTCTTCTCTCTGACTAGAAGGCACTCCTCTCACCTTCCAATGGCTAACTTTGGCAGGTTCTTTTAAGATGCAGCTCAATATTATCTCCTCTGAGAAGCCTTCTATAAACCCTGACTTCTACCCCAAAGCAGAGGTAGGTATTCCTGCCTGGATCTTCCCTTAACTCTGTACTTCCTGTATCACAGGCTATCGTAACACAAGCTATGTGCATAAGTGTACATTTCTATAAATACATATGTAATGCATATTAATAGGTCATATGCATGTAATATACTATGCAAACTAAATCACTGCACAAATGCAGGACATGGCTACTATCATTAACATGACAATGACATTGACGTTTAGAGTAATAATAGGATATAAAACACGTCCAATAACCTGTAAGAGACACATGGTTAATAAAGCTCAGGCTTGCCAAATTTTCCTCTCCTCTATTTGAAGGTTTCTGGAAGGTTAAAAGTCCTCCAGTAGAGTCTGCCCTTCCTAGAAACCCCCCACAAAACCCTTCACAGATATCTCCTGGGGCTTAGCAGTTTTGGGGGGTGGGGCACAGCAGACTGAGCAGGTCTGTTACTCAACTAAATAGCCCCCAAATTTGCATGAGGGGAGGCAGCCAAACGTTGCCTACAATGTCCTGAATTATTTGCAAATTATTTTGGACTCCTTAAACCCTGAATTCCTCATTCTTTATCATTCTGAAATCCATATGTGATCACAATAGAAATTTAATCCATATGTTTCTCATTCACCTATACTCAGCGTACTCAAAGTTGCTTCGCAAGAGAGACTGAATAGCCAAGAAAACTTTGAGGCCTTCCAAAAGTTTCCCCCAATTTTCTCTCTCCTGGAGATAAGAAGCCACACTTGGCCTCCTATATACAAACATCTGACTGGCCCTGAGCTCAGTTGGCGCTCAGTTGGCTCTCAGCTTTGAAAGTTCTGAGAGCTTTGTGGCTCCAAAGATAAAAAATCATATCATGCATCTGTTTTACAACCCCAACAATCCTGGTGTGTGAACAATACTGGTCTCTTTTGTGGAGGGTACCAGGGAGGAGGGCGGTGGGGCAGGGGAGGGAGCTAATGGGGAGGAGGGGTAGGTGCTCTGTCTGCACAGCACTCATCGCAGGGCATCTTAGCCCTGTTGCTCTGATGCCACATTGCGAGTTGGATCCTCAGAGTCAGAGCCATGCCTTCTATTTCTGTCAAGCAGGGGTGGGGAACTTGCAGCCTTGGGGCCACATGTGGCCCTCCAGATCTCCGAGTATGGCCCCTCAACCAAATCCAAACTTCACAGAACAAATCCCTTTATTAAAAGGATTTGCTTTGTAAAATTTGGATTCGGTCAAAGATCCAGAAGGCCACATGTGGCCCCAAGGCTGCAGGTTCCCCACCCCTGCCTGGGGAGGAGCATGCATAGTACTAATTAAGTAGTTCTCTAATATGGCCCCACCAATGCTCTTTTTTGATTCTAAATGGGCTGGTAGAAAAAACAGCTCCCTCCTACAGATTTGGGGTTCAGTTAAAAGGATGTCTGAGGACAGTTTCCAGCCCCAGCAAGTCAGTAGGTACAGAAGGGGATGACACAGCCTTTCCCCTTACCACAGCACGTGGCCCCCTAGGACAGTGTCTCTGCCACATCTTCTGAATTTTGACTGCTGAACTGTGGACGTTTTCTCCTCCTGCCCTGCTCCTGATCAGTTACTGTTTCCCCTGTAACAGCCTTTTTCTTTGACACCAATGTCTGGCCTCACAGATGTAGATTTTCTAGTTTAATGCTCAACGTCCTGTCTTAACTTGCTGTGTGACCTTGGTATTTGGGGTCCTGATCTGAAAAATGAGACAAATAAGACCTCTCTTACAGATGTGTAAAGATTAAATGCGGCACAGTCTATTACTGGCCTTGGTACGGTGCCTGGTACATTCAGTGACCCAGGGAAACGTAGCCTGTATTAATATCACCACCTCCACACCAAGCCAAAGTGTATTTCTTATTTATGGATTGGAGTTCATCTGGGGGCTTAATTTTTTAGAAAGTAAGACCTGAAACCCTCTTGACTAGAATTCTAAAGTAGGGTGCAGAGGTTGCACCGGCTCTAGAGAAGAGAGAGAGAGGGAAGAATCAACACGATCACTCTGATGAGCTAATTTCTATTTGTAAGACCTGTCACTCAGAGTAAGTACAACTGAGGCTTCACCCTGCTAACAGCACATTGTGTAAAGGCAAAGAGAGCCTTGGCAGATTTATATCAGGCATCTTTTAATAAAAGTCAGAATTTCTGTGGATATGAATCAGTTATTGCCTTTTGCAAGTTTTCACCAAAAGAACCCACTCTTTCTTCTCAGACTGAACTCAGAGGAATTCCGGGCATATTTGTGCAAGTCTAGACCCGAAGAGTCTTGATCTTTAAAACTCATTCTCCATTTTTGGCCTAATAGAAGACGAGAAGGCTAAACTGGACAGGCAGAGAGAACTAAAAACTCCCCACAGACACTTGGGTAGCTCCCCTGCTTGACTGTGAAAGTATTATGAACTGAGAAGTGTTTATCAAATATCAGCCAGGGTGATGAGGGTGAAGGAGTTGATCCCTCCATCTTCTCTGTGACAAAGGGGATTGATAAGAGCATTAAAAACCAGAATGGCTCGATGTGAGGAGGGCAGGAGAAGAGAGATGGAGAGAGAGGGTATGAAACCCAACATTCCTTGGTTCCCTGAGATGACACCAGGGACAGCACACAGTGGTGCATGAGCCAGCATGTCCACAGCAGACAGCACTGATCAGCCCCTCCTTCCTGCCATGTGGATTAGGTCTGAATCCTTTACAGACCTGGGTGCCAGGAAGCTACGGCAATTAGCAGAGTGAGCTGTGCGGTGAAAGGCGGGCCACTGTCACACACGTTCTTCCTAAGTCTTTCTCTAAGACACTAGGCAAGCCTGAGTCACACCCAGTTTTGACAGAAGAGGAAACTGAGCTTCAGAGATCATCTCAAGTTCCTTCCTGGGCTTACGAATAGGGCAGAATCAAGACTTAGACCCAAATCTGACTCAAGAGCCCATACCCTTCCTAAGACACCTTTTTTATGGGAAAAAAGGAGAGGCAAGGACACAGCAGGCAGACAACACCGTCTTCAACATTTGGTCTGGAGCCAACCCAGGTCCTTTTGTGCCCTGAATGGAATATGACCCTTGGTAGATTCAAGAGAGGTAATGGGATTTTCCTATGTCAGAGAAAGAGAAAATTAAAAAATAAAAATCACACATTCCAGTGGTATCTTTTCCCTCTTCTCCACATTCAACAGCAGCTCTCTGAGAATGTTAATTAAACTTCATGTTAAACAAAAAAAGAAAATACTTAAAAATTGTTTCTCTATTGAAATGAGCTCTTAAAAAAAAGAAATGATACGTTATCACAGAGGCAAGGGGCACTAGAAAAGAAGAAATAGTGCTCACAGGGAAAGTGGGTCTGGGAGGGCTTAACTTCTGCCTGTACTCTATAAAAGATCATGCTAATATGTAAAGTATGTAAACACTGTAGAACAATCAGAAACAAATGAAACGACGGTTTCAGACTAACAGTATTCAGCTGTGGGCAATGGCCAGGAGGCAGCTTTTGTTATGAATAGATCATAACAAAATGCTTTGGATGCGAAGCAGGCCTGATTTTAACCCTTGGGAATAGGCTATCTAGGGTATTAGAATGTATCTGGGGCCCATCTGGACTTCCTTAAAAGAAAAAGGAAGAAAATCAACTATCTGTGAAATATATGACATGATGTAGGACAGGGTTATAGTCCTGTGAGAGTGGCTTAAATAGAGATTGTGTGTTATTAATCTGTAATGTGTTTAGCTCACAAAGTAACCAGTGACAATTAACAATTGCCCTTATTTTTTTAATAAAGACATCGCAAATGAACGTGGGGCGGGGGCCCGAGGAGCGAAGGAAGGCAACTAACATCTGCCAAGTAGCTGCCATGTGCTATTTGCTTCACACACATTCTCCTCTATAATCTTCAAGATGATCCTGCCATTTCCTTCAGTTTACAGATAAAGAAACTGGCTCACGGAAGGTCAAAGCCTTGCTCATTGTCATACAGGTACCAAGCGGCAGAATGGGGATTTGATCTGGGTCTGTCTGACTCCAAAGGCCATGTTGTTCCTTTTATAACTGGCTGCCTTTCAGCTACTTGGGGAACACGAAAGTCAAATGAACATAAGGGGGTCAGTGGATGAAGCCCTTCCCCTCCCCAGGTGGTTTAGCTTTTGCTGTGAGTTTACAGAGAGGGGCCCCTGCACTCCTGCAAGGTGAGGGCATTGCCCAAGGGTACTCTCACTGAGCAAACTAAACCCCATTTCTGGAGATCAGTGCACTTCCCTTCCTCTCTCTCCACTCACCATGCAGCAATTAGAGACAAGATAAAATGAAACTGGCTACCAGGGTCAGTGTGGTCTCCGGGATGTGTGAATTCCGGCAGAACCCTCTGTGTGTTGATACCTCCCTGTATGGTGTGGGCTTGTTTGCCATTGGCCTGGCAATTTGAGAATTTGGCTCTCACCTGCAGGACAGATGTCAGAGTCAGGAGTAAGAGCTATTTTTCCACTTCACTGGCCTGCTCTCATAGGGTGGTGACTGAGCACTCAGTCCTGGCGGAAGGAAGCACCCGTGTGCCTCCATATAGGGCCTGGGGGCTGGTGAGACCGCTTCCTTGGGTGACTGGTGCCATGAGGAACAGCATTTGGGTTCACCCAGGTCAGGAATCACGGTCCCATGCAGCAAGTTATGAGACCCTCTTGAATTTTGGCTTCTTCCCATGTAAAAGTCAGACAAGAATATTCACCTTTCAAGATGCTTGGGGAAATTAGAGGCAAAGTTAGAGAAACCCCTGTATGTTGCCTGCACACAGTAAATAATCAACGAGTGAGAGCTGATTATTTAACTTTCTGTACTCTTATTTTTTTTTAAGCTAGGAAATGTTTAATCTACATTTTTCTAAGGTCAGAGTACAGACTGGTCTGGTTAATCCTGGTAAGATACAAACAACAAAGATGTCGGTAGAGGGGAGGGAATGGCTGGAGGTGCAGTAGGTTTGGGTGGAAGAAATCTGGGTCTCATCTTTCATGCTGGACCACGAGGATTGTTGGAGTCTCAATTTGCGTCCCTAGTGGGTTGATGGTAAAAAGACATCCAATGTTTACACTTGAGGCATTTGTGTTAATTAATACTCATCTGTCAATAGTTTACATAAGAATTGCCTCCTAGGGTTAAAGGGCTATGAACTGAGATCTTATATGCAAAGCCCCTGGGTTGGTTTCTGAAACAGAGCAAGTACCTAATATAGGGTAGGAGAGTAGGGGCCAGGAAGTATCTGGAGCCCTTGAAAATCAAGATTGTCCAGAACAGAAACCGCTTCACACACTCCTTCAGCAAACATTTAACTGAGCACCTATTATGTGTCAGGCTCTGGGGAAACATAGAGGAAAAAGATATTGTCCTTGTCCTAGTTTTTGATGTATTGGGATATCTGACAGTTAATCCAAAAATGGCAAGATATTCTGATAAGCACCTCATTAAAGGTATACGTTCCAGCATGATGACAGCTTGAAGAAAGCATTGTGGTTTGGCTGGAATGTAGACTACATGGTAATAATAACAAAAATCGCACAAATATTGGATTGCCATATGTGTGATCAAAAGACTGCTAGTGGCTTTATTTGCACTATCTCATTTAATTATTACAGGCCTGTGAGACAGATATCTTTATCCCCATTTTACAGATGAGGAACTGAGACTTAGAAGGATTACATAACTTGCCCAAGGTCAGGCAGCCAAGGAGCAGTAGATGTGAAAATAAAATGTCAAACCTATGCATGGAAGGGCAGGCAGTGGTCAGATCCTGAAGCACCTTCATGATGTGGGAATTTTTTTTCTTGAAGTCATTTGGAAAATGATCATCATTTATGTTTTGGTTGCTTTGTAGCTAAAAGTCCACAAACCCACTGCATGCCTCTCGAGCATGCATTCACGATCGCCAGACTGAACTTGCATGGTGGTTCATTTCGGTTTGCCTTGATCTGCAACAGAATGCTAATCGTCTGTTCTACTGCCCGATGGTTCTTGTGGTCACAGGCTACGTAAGTGTACCACAAAGAGCCAGGCCTTCCCTGGCCCTCTGGAGCCTCTGAGCTCCAGATCAGCCTCATGTCATGTCAGTATGTGTGGTTTCTTCTATTTTGCTAAGTCAGCAATTCCACACAGAGGAAAAGAGGTTTTGCCTCAAATACTTTCTCTAGAAAGTCCTTCTCTGCCTTATCTCATTTTATCCATCTACTCTTCCCCCAAACCCCCTCTCCACCACCTTCTGCCCACGCGTTGAATATTCTAAATGTGCTAATTTGATCCTGGACTTGTAAACGATCTGACCAGCCCAGGCACAAAAGCCAATATATAAGTAGTGAGCCTTGGACACTTCGAAGGGGCAAGG
Organism: Propithecus coquereli; assembly: GCF_000956105.1. Taxonomy (NCBI): domain Eukaryota; kingdom Metazoa; phylum Chordata; class Mammalia; order Primates; family Indriidae; genus Propithecus; species Propithecus coquereli. The sequence goes on from NW_012138302.1 coordinate 9,065,114, forward strand.
GGAAGATGTCAGCTGCTCCAGACCTGCTTCTGCCCTGGACCCTCATCTCTTATCTCTCATTTATGGCATGTCTTGTCTTGAGAGCCTGCATTTGAATTTAGGCTTCCAAATCCTGACTCTCCTATATGCTTTTGGCTTAGATGTGCTCTACTGGCTCTCCTGGCTCCGGGTGTCTTGGTGAGGATGGCCACCCAGAGCTGGGAATCAGACTGAGATCAGGGCACCAGCCTGGCACCCACACCCTACAGAGGGGTTTGTGCACACTGCACAAGGCGTTCCCCGTGAAACTTCCCCTCCTCCTGGCCCACGTCAATGTCGCTAAGATGTTTCCACACAATAGGGTTTCCAGACAGCTTTCATGATCACTTGTTCAACCAATCCTTGAGATACACCCAGAAAGGAGGAAAGAGTCTCATTTTATTTTTTAGATGAAGAGATGGAGGCTCTGAAAAGTCAAGTGAATCACTCAAGGTTACCTAGCTTGAAAGTGTGAGTGTCAAAAATAAGACTCTTCTTTTTATTTCTAAGACCAGCCAGCTTTCTGTTGACATAATTTTGATAAGGAATGTATATGATTTCAGAGAAGTCAGAATTGCCCTTATATTTCCCCAATGCCATTATCCTACCGGTCTCTTGTCGGATGACATACCAGAGAGAAACTCATTCATTTAGTTTAAAAATTTGATTCTGGTAAGAAGAAAGATGTGGTATAGGGATGCTTCCTGCGGTTAGTTACACCATAACATAAAAGTATCTGAAGGCGTTTTTTTTTGTCCTTGCTGGCCGTGAACAGACACTAGGAGATCATCAGCGTGGGGTGAGGAGGCTCTCACGCATTTCCTGTGCCAGACCTTCCTGCAGATGTTCTTGGTGTGGCGCAGGGCCAGCACCCAAGCATTAGAGACACCAGTACATATCAGTGGCATTAGGGAACGGTGGGCTCCTTTGGATCCTCAAGCACAGGAGAGCCTTTGAGGCACCAAAAAAAGATAAGCCTTTAACACACCACATCTCCCACATTTGCCCCACTTCAGACCTGAATCCAGGTTGGCTTTCAGTAAATTTCAGTAAATTTAATCCTCGCAGTGACCCTAAAACTCATTGTCATCCATGAGTTACGGATGAGAGAGAGCACATAATTTATCCAGTTAGTAAGTAGCGGACCTGCCTTTGAACTCAAGCAACTTGAAGCCAAACTCTGTGTGAAAATTTACTGAAAGCCAACTTTGTGTGAGGGCCTGAATGAGGTCCCCATGATACAGAAATGAATGGTCCATAGCACCTGCCCTCAAGGAATTCACAGCCGCATGATCAAGGAAGACATAAGCCAGGTAACTAACAACAAAACACGGAGGAACACGCGCCTTGATAGAGCTATGCGCCATGGAAACACATTGATACTCCACCTAATCTAGCCTGAAAGCTTCCAGGAAGAGGGTCTTAGGGCCTGAGCTAAGATGTGAAGGCTAAGTGCTAGTTAGGAGAAGGAGTGTAGGCAGAGGCTGAGGAAGCAGGGAGTAGAGAGTGTTCTACACCACAGCTAAAGGACAGAGAATGTGGGGGGAACATAGGGCAACACTGGGCTGGAGACATCTACGCAGGCCAGATTGTACAGGGGATTATCAGAATTGTTAAGGATTTAAAAATAATCACTAGAGGGGCAATGGAAAGGAGACGAATAACATGATTCCAACTGTTAGGAGAGATGCTGGCCAAGACTTTTTCCTTTCTGGGACTCAATTTTGTCATCTGACATGAGAGTATTGATTTGGAAGATCTTTAAAGTCCCTTTTGGGTCTCCCATTCTGACAGTTCATCAAATGGATGATCACAATTATAGAAATATTTTTCATGTAGTTATAGAATTGGTAGCCAAACATAATAAACAGGTGCCCGAAAGATCACTTAAGTTCTAATGAAGGAGAAAGAATGCAGAATTTAGCTTCAAGTGACTTGAGTCCAGAGACAAGCCAGCTACTTATTAGCTGGGCAAGTCACTTATGTATTCTCTCTCATTTATAACTCAGGGATAACAATGAGTTTTAGGGTCACTATGAGGATGAAAGAACACCCAATATTTCAAAGTACCTGGCCTATAGCAGTTACTCAACAGATTTCCAGTGACTCTATTAATTGGACAGGACAGACTACAGCTCAATATATTCTTTCAATTCTTATTGTATGTCTACTACATGCCAGGCCTCAGGTCTGTAGAGATAAATAAGCCACAGTCCTTTGAAGCTCAAAGTCTGGTGGCAGAGACACACAATTTACACATTTTTAGAAAATAAAAGGTGATAAATGCAACACCAGACATATAAATAAAGTGCTACAGTAAGAAGGAAGATGAGACTACTTTTGCCTGAGGGCATGGGAGGGGGCTTGGGCACAGCCACAGAGAGGTGCTCTTTAACCTGGTGTCCAACCACCAAGCTGGTTAGGACACTATTCAGTACACCTCCCTCCACAGATGTTGTGAGGTAGTCTGATCTCCAAGTCCAATTTTGTCCAACAAAGAGGTTATCAGGAAGGGATCCTGATGAAATTCCTCCTAATACAAATGGTCTCTAGGAATAAAAATGGGGAGGAAGTGAAAAAAGAAAAATGAGAAAAAGCATTAGTTCATCCGTAAATTTTTCATTTTTGTAAGTTCTGTCATGAAATATTACTGCCTTCTTGGCCAAAAAGCTAATGTGGATCTTCTCAGGGAGGCACAGAGCTAGGGTGACTGGTTGGCCTCCTCTCTCAGACCAGCTCGGGGAGGATATAAGATGCCTTCACATGCTCAAGAGCCCAAAGTCATTTCTCCTATGTATAAATTAGAGGAAAAGTTTACCAAACTCATTATTGACAGCCACCACCATTTAGCTTTGTAATATACATGGTCAGGGGCATTTCTACCATTACACAGGCCAAGTGGGAGGAAGACTGACCCCTTTCTACAGTCACAGAAAAGTCTTCTCAATGGAAGAAACAGACTTTTTCCTTAATTGGGAAATGAAAGATGCTTGAAGAAAATGACTGACATATGATAGGTACTTGGGATTTTTTTTATGAAGAAGTAGGAGAAAGAGAAGGAGAAGCGAATATACATGTGGCAGTACTGGGGAATTGAAAATTCTAGATTTAGGATTCATACTATTGTATGGAGTTCAAAGACAGCAACTTTACAATTCTATAGCATGAGAAGGACCTGCGGTTGCTGGGTTAGTCATCTCTAAAACCTAAACATCAAGAAAGAATGCAGTCTAAGAGGCAGTACAATGTGGTGGTTAAGGGCACACACTTGATTAAAGTGAAATATAACCAAAAGCTACGAGTTCTGGGGAAGGAGAAATTACATTTGACTCCAGCGGCATCACACAGGAGGTGGTATGGAATTGGAGTCTCAAAGGAGGCACAGGATTTTATCTGGCTCCGTTGGGGCTGCGGTGTAAGAAAGAGGGTAAGGAGAAGCTTTCTTGCCTGAAGGAATGGCATGTGGAAAGGCTGAAGCAAGTTAGGAAGCTGCCATTCAAGAACTATCTCTAAGAGTCTACTAGACGCTAGGCATTGTTCTAGGGGCTGGAGGTATAGCCATGAGAAAACCATGGAACGTATAGTCTGGTGGAGAATGGGGTCATAAAAATAAATGAATATTCAAATAAAATACGTCAGCCGGTGGTAATGCTGTGTAGAAAAATAAAGCAGGATAAAGAGGTTAAGCAGTGAGTGAGGGCACGTGGTGTTATTTTAACACAGGTGGTCTGGGTATACTTAATGACAAGGCTACATGAAAGCAGAGACTGAAGGGAGTGAGGGAGTGAAGAATGCAGTTGGGGCTGATGCTGGCAGAGAGAGAAGGGTGGGTACAAAGGCCCTGCGGCAGAGGAGTCCTTGCTATCACACATGAACAGCAAAGAATCAGTGCAGCAGGAGTGGACAAGGAGAAAGGGAAAGGAGGGGAGGGCAGAAAGGTGAAAGGGCCAGGTCTTGTATTTTTAAGGATGTCGGCTTTAATTCTCAGTGAAATAGGAAATCATTGAAAGGTTTTGAGCAGAGGAATGACATAACCTGAATTATGTTTTCAAGTGGCCAGTCTGGCTGCTGTGCTGAGAAGAGACTGTAGGGGGCAAGGGTACAAATGGGGAGACCAATCAGGAGACTGTCCCAAGGAACCAGGGGAGGGGACACAGCCTCTTGGATCAGATGGTCCAGGGTGGTTGGACTCTTCTGGTAGAACTGATAGTATTTACTGATGGATTGGAGCACAATGTGAGATAAAGAGAGGGGCCAAGAATGTTTTCAAGGTCTTCTGACTTGGGCAACTGCAAGGACAGAATTGTTCTTTAATGTTCTAGGAATGACAATGGGAGGAGGATATTTCAACGGTGCCGAGAGGAATTAGGAATTAAGCTTTTGACATGTTAAATTTTAGGTGTCTATTAGAAACCCAAGAAGAAATGTTGAGTAGGTGTTCAGATATAGTAGTCAGGATGGCGGGGGAGGAGTCAGGCTGGAGATATATATCTGCAGGTCACAGTCTATAGACGGTCTTTTAAAGCTATGAGTCCCAGTGAGGTAGCTAAAGAAGTGAGGATAAATGCGGGAACAGGAAGGTGGGATATGGGGTCAAGAGAGATTTTTTTCCCTCCCTTGCTCTCTCCCTCCCATTCTTTCAAAGGGAGCTTCTTCAGCAAGTTGTAGTCTCATATGATTGCATAGAGAAGAGATCTGTTGATGCAGGGAAGGGAAGGGAGAATGGCCAGAGCCTTTTATGGAAGGACTTGTACAATTTTAGGTGTATAGGAAACAACAGTTTTATTCTCTATTCCCTGTTAAATGCATTCCATGAACTGTTCTTTCTCATTCCCGGAATGAAATTTCAGGTGGATTAATAAGTAATCCTACACTCTTAAATAATAATGTCCTCGGGCCACCTTCAAGCACTAAATATGTACCCTCCATTGTAATAATCAAACCTCTTGCCTTGTCTAATTAAAATTCTCCTTCCTGCAGCTACAGCTTATTTCAGGCTCAGAGCATACCTGGAGAAGGGAGCCTACTAGCTTCTCTTCTCTTTACTTGTTCTACTTTTTCCTCTGCTGGCTAGCTGGTGCTGCTCTGGATTCCTCCACACAGGAGGACAGGGTGCCTCGGGAAGGTGTTACTTGACTAATATGGTCATGTCTTGCTCCAGTACGTCCTCCGGGTGTGGTGCATGT
>NW_012138302.1:9070367-9073321 GCF_000956105.1 Propithecus coquereli
AGTGGGAATATAAATTTGTACAGCCATTTTAGAAAGCAGTATGAAGGTTCCTTCAAAAATTACAAATTACATATAATCCAGCAATTCTGGGTATATATCCAAAGGAAATAAAATTAGTATGTCGAGGAGATGTCTGCATTCCCATGTTCACTGCAGCACTACTCACAATAGCCAAGATAAGAAATCAGCCTAAAGTGTCCATCAACAAATGACTGGATCAAGAAAATATGGTGTATATATATATATAAACAATGCAAATACTAGGGAGTCTTAAAAAAAAGAAGGAAATCCTGTCATTTGAAACACCGTGAAAGAATCTGGAGAACATTATGCTAAGTGAAATAAGCTAGGCACGAAGAGACAAATACTGCATAATCTCACTTATGTGTGGAATCTAAAAAAGTCAAACTCATAGAAGTAGAGTCACCAGGGTCGGGATGGGGTAGGGATTTGGGGAGATGTTGGTCAAAGTGTACAAAATTTCAGTTAGACAGGAGGAATAAGTTCTGGAGATCAATTCTATGGCATAGTGACTACAGTTAATAAAAATGTCATATTTGAAAATTACTAAGAGAGTAGATTTTAAATGTTGTCGCCACAAGTATGTGAGGTGACAGATGTTAATTAGCTTGATTTAATCATTTCACGATGTATACATATATCAAAACTCATAGGGAACCTCATAAATATATATAATTTTTATTTGTCTATTAAAAATAAATACATGATTTAAAAAGAGAAATTAATATATAGTTTGAAAGAAGGGAGCCTACTAGCTTCTCTTCTCTTTACTTGTTCTACTTTTTCCTCTGCTGGCTAGCTGGTGCTGCTCTGGATTCCTCCACACAGGAGGACAGGGTGCCTCGGGAAGGTGTTACTTGACTAATATGGTCATGTCTTGCTCCAGTACGTCCTCCGGGTGTGGTGCATGTCCACCACTGACTGTCTCATTGTGTGCTTTTGCTGATTCACTGCCATGTCCCACTGGGGAGCCCCTGACTCTGGAGTAGTACATTTGACACTGGCTGTCTCCTCCTCCAGTGCTCTGCTTACAACTCCCGTCCAGGCCCATCCTTCAGGTGGTTTACCCCTCTACCGGGATCATACTGTTCCTTCAGTTTGTTTTTGGATGGGGTCCCTTTTAAGGCATCTATCCCCAGCTGGCTCCATCGTGCCAGACTCCTACGCACCTACTGTTCCTTCAGTGGATATGCATCCTGTTCCCAAAGCAGCTCTCATAGTTTGTTTACTATCTCAGACACATCAGTCAACCTTGACCTCTTTCCTCAGTCCTGACCTCTGACTTCTTCCACCTCTATTTTATATGCTCAGGGTGGCTTTTATCACAAATTTTACAATTTTTTAGCAAGCCCTATATAGGTGGTCTAGGCTTTGGGGCTCTTCAAAAACTCCAAGGTAGGAAGAGCCCTAGCGTAAGATCCTGTTACATATAGCTGGAGCCCAGAGCATACATGGTGGGAGAGGAGGTGAACAAACTGGCTATGGCTAAATAAGTTAATTTTTATTCTCTAGGCAATGGGGAGTCATCAAAGGCTTCTGAACAGAGAGTACCAAGTCAGCAAAATGTAATCAATTTCTGAACACTGAACATTCTAATATTGAGTGTTACTCAAATAACTTATTAAATGAAATGCCTTTTGAAATGAGAAGTACACATACAATTAGAGTCATCATAAAATATTTAAAACTGCTAAGATATTCTTCCCGGTTTGTTTTATGATAAGCAACCTCTCTCCCTTATTCACTGATAAATCTATATATAGCCTTATTTGGGCATTCAACACTGTCTTTTTGCAGGTAAGCTTTAAGTTTACCACTATACCCAGATCCTCTCCAATTTAATACTGGAATTCTGAACCCTCCTGAGGCATGAGTACTTTTGTCTTCATTCAGAATAATCACTTTCAATACTTCATGGACAACACATATAAATTGAAAGACAGCAGCATGAGATGAATGGCCAATTTTTAGGAGAAAATGAAATAAGCAATTATTCCATTAAAGAAAGCAGTATTTTTTGTCCTGATTAAATCATCTTTAACCACCTGGCTTCAGTTCAGATAAAGTTCACAATCTTTAGGGGCAAAGTCTATTAGCTGGCAGCAGACTACTCTGTGATTGACTCATTCATTTATTCTTTCACATGTCAAATGATGAGCTGACTGTGCCAGGTGCTGGAGGAAGGTGAGAATGGCAGCAGTGAGCTCAACTCCTTGAATAAGGAGTATGGAAAACAGCGAGATTTTTGGCTCACTTTAAAAAAGAATTTTCTAGCTTTCATACATTCAACAAATGTTTATTAAGTACCTTCCATTCATTCATTCAATAGACACTGAAAGCCTAAGTTCCAGGCACTGTGCTAGACACTGGGAAAACAATAGTGAGTCAACAGTCTCTGCCCTAGAGTTTAAAGTCTAGGGACAGAGCACCCTGGCCATGGAATGAGATTATCAAATAAAATCATTCTTAGGGATTATTCAAGCACATACTGTTGACCATTTGTCCTGAATGCTTTAGAAAATCATTCCATCAATTTCATAAAGGAGATATGTATGTGTATATATGAGATACATATATCTCAAACATCTTCAGCAAATATACTCATTAGAGAAATTTTACATACATTCCCTTTAATTAGAAACCAGATGAGAATGCTTTTTATCAGCACAACTGGTCAACATAATACTGGAGGCTCTGGCAAACACAATAGACAGAAATTGACAACAAAAAGAAAGACGGAAGGGAAGAGAGAGACAAAATTTATAGATGATATAATGTCTTAGATATATCTCATACTGCCCCTTAGTTTGGACGAGTCTTTTCCTAACCAAAATATCACAGATCTCACTGCCTTAAAGAAGCCTTTGCTGACCATCCAAACCATATAAAAGCACCTAGCTCTCTAGTTTACAAAATTACTGTGAAAGAGATCA
>NW_012138302.1:9074224-9146753 GCF_000956105.1 Propithecus coquereli
TTACTTTAAAAATATATTTATATGTCACTTCTTTCCATAAAGGTTATGGTAGGTTGAATAATAGGTCTCCAAAAGATACTCATGTCCAAATCCCTGGAACCCATGAATGTTACCTTGATGGCAAAAAAAAGGACTTGTAAATGTGATTAAGGATCTTGAGATGAAGAGATAATCCTGAATTATCCTGGTGGACCCTAAATGCAATAATAGCTGTCCTTACAACAGAGAGGCAGAGGTAGATATGACTACAGATGAGGAGAAGACAATGTGGTCAGAGAAGTCAAGGTTGGAGTGATGCAGTCACAAACTAAGGAATGCCAGCAGCCACCAGAAGCTGTACTAGGCAAGGAATAGAATTTCTCCTAGAACCTCGAGAGGAAATATGGCCCTGTTGACAGTTGATCTCGGCTTAAAGAAACTGATTTTGGACTTCTAGCCTCCAGGATAATGGGAAAATAAATGTGGGTTATTTTAAGCCACCAAGTTTGTGGTAATTTGGTATAGCAGCTGCCATACGAAACTAATACAAAGAGTTTGAGATATTTTATACCCCACCAAATAAATACACACATGCAAATAGAGTAGTGAGTGAATAGAAGCTGCAATGCAAGACTAATGAAAAGAAGGATGAAAATACGCTAAACAGAAGGCCCAACATTCTAGATTGAGTATTAAATTTCAACTTGGAGTTTCCTGGCTTCCAGGGCCAGAAGAAAAATGTGATCAGTTGTATAGCTTTTATTATCAGAAAGAAGAAAATATGCCAGTTCAGATTAAACAATACTTTTCCAAATAGTGAATTCTAAAACAAATTATCAAGTGGGAATTTATATGGATACAATGAATGGCACATTAACTGATCAGCATGGTAACAGCAAATATAGGAATGGTCTTCAAATGGCTATTTATTTCTCTTTTTTCCTATTACTTTAAAATTTTTATTAAAAAATGATTTCAGACTTATAGAAAGGTTGCAAAAATAGTACAAAGAATTCTGTATACCCTTCACCCAGACTCTCCCAGTGTTTTTCATGAGCATTCTGTCCACATAAACATATATATATATATACACACACATACACACACATATGTATGTACACAATTTTTTCTGAACTATTTGAGTGTAATGTTCTTTTATTCCTAAATATGTCAATGTGTATTTTATAAAAATGAGGATATTCTCTTATATAACCATAATACAATTATCCTATCAGAAAATAAACATTGATACAATTCTATTATCTAACCTATATCTTATTAAAATTTCTTTAGTGTCCATTAAATGTCCTTCATAGTAAAAGTAAAAAAAAAAAAAAGTTTTCTGTAGTCTAGGATCCAATTCAATCTCACACATGCCCTTCAGTTGGCATGTCTCTCTTTATCCTCATTGAATCTGGAACCTTCCTTTAATCTTTCTTTTGTGACCTTGACATTTAAGAGTAGAGCCAAGTTATTTTGTAGAATCTCCCTTGATTTGGGTTTCCCTCCATTTCCTCATAATTAGATTCAAGCTAGGCATTTTTGGCAGGATTACAACTGAAGGAATATTGGGTCCACATGGCTACTTCTTGAGAAGACTTCTTATTCGAGCAAAGGACAAAATATTTAAAACATTTAACATGAAAACAACGTAAACCAAAAAAGTTTCTCCCCTGTAGGGCCAGTCCGTCCAGGGGACGCCTTCAGCCTGCTGCTCTTTCTCCAGAGAGCTCTGCTCACTGGGCAGCAGTCTAACTGCAGAAGTTTGGGGGAGATACCCAAGAAGCATCTGTTGCACTCACCCTGCAACCTTGGTGGTTTTCATGCCAAAAAAGTGCTACTGATTTTATCTTCTAAACATCTTTCAAATATATTGATTTCTCTCCATCTCCCCCACTATAATCCGAGACAAGCTACCGTGATATCATCTCTCACCCAGACTCCCAATCTCCTACCTGGTCTCCTAGCATCTGCTCTGGCCTCTCTCCAATCTGTTCTCCAAACTGCAATTATTTCGATCCTTTATAAATCCAATTACGTTAGCCACTGTACTTAAAACCTTTCAGTTTCTCTTAGAGAAACGACCAAAATCCTTTTTGAGGCTTACAAGCCCAGTACATCTGCCCCTTTTTGTTTCTCTAGCCTTAACTTAAGCCACTCTTCTGTCCTGCCCCACACAAAAGCTGCCAATTTCCCTCCCAGTACCCTGCTGTACTACTCTCTTCTTGGACCACTTTTCTCTCTATCACTACTATGCATAATCCTCTTCTCTCCCCACTAGACTCTTTGCTTAGTTACCTAATCAAAATCCCTCAGCTCAAACAGCACTGCCTTACAGAAGCCTTCCCGACCACCAAAACTATATGTCACTTGGCTCTATGCACTCATGATTGGTCCTCTGCTTTATAGCACTTATATATCACACATACAGAGCAGTGTATAAAACATATTTGAACATTTTAAAGACTGATGAGTACTCATGCATCCATCACCAGTCAATGCCACTGTCCCACAGCCCTTCCTGAAGGTATCTCTCTACCTCAACAACCAGAGCTCCCAAGCCATGTAATTCACTGGTGTCCTGACATTTGTGGCAATTGTCCCCTGCTTGTCTTTCTAGGCTTAGTGCCTTTGTAGGCATTCTTAAAGTATATTGTATCTTTTGCCTTTTCTGAGTTTTCTATAAATGAAATCATTCTGTATGTATATCTTTCATGTTCCATTTTGCACTTAAAACTATTTGATTTGTTTATGTTGTTATACATAGCTGTAGTTCATTCATTTTAAGTTTGTCTACCACTGCATGGATATAATACTGTTTAGTTATTCATTCAATTATTGATGGAAATTTGGGTTGTTTCAAATTTGAGCCTATTATGAAATATAATGCTATAAATACTCTTGGACTAGTCTCTGGATACTTACTGGTACACAGGAGCAATGGTTTCTACAACTTTTTACCTAGGAATAGAATGGGGGGAGTGCAGGCATGTGTATATTCAAACTTACCAGACAGTGCTTCACTGTTTCCCAAAGTGATTGCCCAATTTATACTTCTACCAACAGGGTATGAAAGCAAAGCACTTATCAAGGTCTGCAATTACATATTTTTGTGATTGTTTGCTTGGTATCCATCTCCTCCACTAGATTGTAAAGTCTATGTCTACTTCTGCTCACCATTTTAACTCCAGTGCCTGCCTGGCACGCAGTAGATGCTCTAAACAATTGGCTGAATAAAAAGACACTCTGATAAGAAAGCTGAAATATTTGGATGCAAACACAGGTCTGACTTCAAAACCCATGTATTTTCTACCACATTACATTTTCCTTATCTCAAAATGGCGATGATCATTTGTATCCTACTGATTATTTCCCAATGTAATAGTAGTAACCAAATGAGATTACAGATATCAACGTAAGGAACATGGAGTACATATTAAGTATCACCAATATTCCACTACTATGCACTTGGACCCAAAGGTCCACAGATGGGGCATATGAAAGATGGTTGTCAATGGCAACTGCTTTGTGAATGTATATGGATGAAGATTACTTTGTGGGGGAAGATGGAGGTTTCAAATATCACTACAGGGAAAATCAAGGAGACCAATTAATGCTTTCAAGTCTCAACTGCACCTGTGTCCCAAATTATTCACCAGCACAAACAAAAGAAGCTTGCTCCAACTCCTGATCAGAACAAACATTTTAAAATGCTTTTACCCATGTGGCAACATCTTTTATCTATGCCTGGGCTCAAGGAAGGGCTGGGCAGAGAGCTGGATTAAATACCACACTTCAGCTCAGCACTGTGGGTACAGAAGTTAATTCTGACTTCCTATTTACCCTGAACGATCTCAGGTCTTTGTGGTTTCCTGTTGCGCCCTGGTATGTCTGTGCTTTGGTTTCTGGGTTTGTCTGCACAGAGCTGCAAACGGGGTCTCTCACTCTTTCATTCCGTCCTGCTTTTGATGAGAAAATAAGAATTCCACAATCTAATTGTCAGCAGATTCTACCACATCCTCTATTCAAGGCATGACTTCTTAGTATGTCTGTACCTAAGTCTACCAAGAGACACCTTATGTGAAAGGATGGAGATTCAAGGGACCTCCAGGGTGCCCCACACCTGGAAGGGATTAGCTGACTCACCAACTTGTTTGCCTTCATTTTACGTTATTTTACATTTATTTACTTCACTCTTATATTCGTCCAGTGTAAATGCAGAGTACTGTCTATGTACAAGGTGCTCTGCTAGGCACTGAGGAAACAAGACAGAAAGATATCATTGCTACTCTGAAGGAGCTCAAAGTAGTTTTTCTGAAAGTGTTCCATTAGAATCACCTGGCCACATGTTAAAATTACAGATTCTTATTTACCCCTTCCAGCAAGAATTACTGAATCACACCCTATGGGAGTGGGGACCGAGGAATTACATTTTTTAAGGCGTTCCCCAGGCACATTTTATGCACACTAATTGAAAGTGTCTGGAGCTCAACGGAGCTCAGTGGAGAAATTACAGTCACAATGTGGATTAGTGACATGGAACCAGGAGCTCTTCCTGGATGAACCAGACTTTCACCAGCTATAGGATCCTTCAATTTGAGTAGATGAAGATGAACCAAGGATTGCAGGATTGCAGTGGAAAGGGCTCAGGGCTTTGCTCAGATACATACATATCATTAGTTGTGGGGCATTGGACAAATAAATCCCTTAGTGTCTTTAAGCCTCACTTTAAAAAAGAAAACAAGATCTGCTCTGACTGCCTCACTTAGTTATTCTGAGCATCAAATTCCATAAGGCATTTTGTAAACTCTAAAGCACCAAGAAAAAGTTTTTTTGGGGTTGGTTTTTTTTTTTTTTTTTTTTTTATGATTACAAAAATTTTCCTAAGCAAAGAAATCATTGAGCCAAGCTCTAAGGTTTCTCATAAGCGGTCAGAACTACCCCATCTCCCTTAATCATCTCGAGCTTTGCTTGCGGGGGCCTCTTTCTCTTAAGCATCATAGCTGTTATGTGGTTCCTTCCAGGTTCCAACAGCTTTTTCCAAAAGCAGAGCTTAAAATTGGACCCAGTCCTGGGGAGGGCAGCAGGATATACTTCCGGTACCATGTTAAGATATTCAAGGAATAAATATAACAGACCACACACTAGCCTGTAATCTCTCTGACCTCAATTCCATCATCCCTTAGATGGGGAAATGTATTCGATTGAGCCATTTTATGTGACTTCCCTCTAAGAATGTTTATTTTATATTTAGTCTAAATATAGTAGTATTACCCTTTATTCTGATCTAAAACATTGTTACTACATCTTTTTCTTTCTTAGACAGCTCTGATTTTTGTCCATTCAGGGATTCAACAACTATCCTTACATATTTGTTGTTAGGATTAGAAATTCTGTATAGACTGCCTAGCAGAGAAACTGGAACATGGTAAGTGTTTAATAAATCCTAGCTATGACTATCTGTAAGTATAAATGTGTTCCTTGCTCATCCTTGAACTGTCCCCAACAAATCCCTCTTCTCTATATACCATGCATAAACTTGAACAGGCTTTTCCTTTTTGAGTATTTCTTTTTTTTTTTTTAGTCCAAATTTTATATCCTCAGACTTGTGATTTGATGTTTACTATCTATTTCACTGAGGATGCAAATTATTTGTTATCCATTACCATAGCTCTCAAGGTTAAATTATAAACTATGCATTGAATAGCTACTATATGCCCTAGAAGTAGAGGACTGCAGGAGAATTTTCCCCCAACTGCTCAAGGAGTTCAGGCTTTTGGAGAAGACAGAGAATGATCAATGCCACATGAGAGCTGTGCATAAAGAGCTATGAAGGCTCATAAGAGGCACCGTTTACTAAACATGGTGGAGGAAGGGAAGAGGGCCTCCTGGAGGTGACACCTGAATCAGAACTTTGGGGAAGACGCACGCTAAGGATAGTGTAGTGATTAGGAACACAGGCTCTGGCAACTCCATACTTTGGTTCAATCTCAGCTCCACCTCTCCTAGCTCTGTGACCTCTCCAAGCCTCGGTCTTCTCATCCAAACACTGGAGGTGATAATACAATGAGAACCACCTCATACGGTTTGTTGGGAGAAACAAACAACATAGTAAATGCCCATGCTCAATAAGTGTGAGTTCTAGTGATAACTATTATAGTGATGACGTTACTCAACAGATAGAAGAGACATGTGGCCATTCCAGGCAGAGAAAACACCATGCCCAAAGGCTATACAGATGAGAGAGTAAAGGCTCCTTTTAAGAAGAGCAAGAACAGGTCTAGTATACTTCTTCAATCCAAAGCATTCCAAATGACAAAAGTTGTTTTCATGATTAATTTGATGGTAAAATCTGATCTGAACAGATCAAGACATTTAAAGCCTATTTAACCTGGTTGGTATGAATATTCATAGAGTTTTACCATATAAATATTAATATGTATGATTATGGGTGCTGCTCCAACCCCACTGGCAGTGTTATGCAATATCTTGAATGTACACAGTATTAACTCTCTAAAATCTGATCATTTCCTATCTCAAAACATGTGGCCCCATGGAATTCAAAGAAGGGTATGTGGATGCACCTGCCAGAACACAGGATGAATGGTGAGGGGTAGCAGAAGATGGTGCCAGAGGCTGGCAGGGGCCAGATCATGCGAGATCTCCTACGTCCAGCTAGCATTCAAGAGACTTGTCAAAAAGTTTTTATCAGGAGATTGAAGCCATCCGATTTAGTATTGAGAACCATCTTCACTGTGAGTCTATTGGGGTGGATAGGCCCATGCAAACTGGTGTCCTACATGAATACATACACAAAATGAATACATACAAAACCGACCACTCTCTCTGTGGACTCTCCTTTTTCATTGGCCATTTCCCTAATTGCAAAGAACCTGAGCTCTGTCTTCTAAGATTCTATCAAATCTCTCAGCTAGGGGTTTCATGGAAACCTGAGGAAAATCCAGTTAATTTCATCACGCAGACAGATGATGGGAGCGTAAGTCCTGGAGGCCCTGTGACTGGTCTTTCTCAGGTAGCACCTGGGCAGCTCATCAATCATTCAAAAGCAGCCTCCAGTCAAATGTTTCCTCAACCAATAGAATTATGGCTTTGCCTGGCTCCACACAAGGCTACAATGACTGGATGAAAAGTGCAAACATAAACTTGGCAATTGGATGTTGTTGATAGTTCTCAATCAGCTTTATATTTTTGCTTTTGGCCTGCTTCAAAGTATAACGCAATGGACGACTCAGTTCCTGCATGGATGGACCTGTGTGACTGAACTGACCAATGCTGTGTGTCATGTGGGAAGGGTCAGTTAATCGAGGAGGGGACCTACAACCTGACCAAAGACTGGACAGTTTACATGCTGTATTGCCCTTTCGCTCCACAGCCTGTCACTCAATGAAAAAAAGGAAATCAAACTGGTACAGCATGATTTGTTCTTCAGCTAACCTTTATAGTGACTACCTGGTATTTTTCTCTCTGTCCTTCTGCCCAGGTATCCATCCAAGATTTAGAGGACACCTACGGTGTGTCAGGTATGATGCTAAGTGCTAGTAAATGGAAATGTGCTGTTTTGTGATAACCTTCTGTTACTTTCCTAAGTAATAAAGACCACATGCTGGTATCATTCCATAGCATAACCTAAAAGGTGGACAGTAAATCTTCCTCTTTCTCGAACATCACTAAACTCGTTTCTCTATAAGTTTTAAAAATATATAGCAGGGGATGGTTGTGAGTTGGATGGTTTGTGAGTTATCTTTCAATAAAAAAGTTTTAAAAACATATGTGACAGTACTGTAGTAATTTTCACTTAGGATTTAAGACTTTAGCTTTTTTTGAATTGGATATATCCCAAATTCATAAGAACATAGCCAAAATGTCTATTCAATGATCCTATCTGAACTTTTTTTTCCCCTATGGGTAGTAGGGAGCCACTGATGGTTCATTAGGAAGGGACTTTCAATCTCATTCCTTCAGTGTTGATTGCTCAGAAAACTTCTCATTGGTTATTCTCAGATCTTTGGTCTCTTATTTCTCCTGACGCTCTAACCATTGGTTAAGTGGAAGAGCAGAAACTACCCCAAACTTCTGATGGCTCTCAGGGCAAAAAATATGAAAATTTAATTAACATATGAAAAAAGAGGCACTTGGAACACACAAAGAGAGTGGGAGAAGGGGTGAAAAAATAAGGGAAAGGCAACAAGGCAAAAATACTAAAACCTCAAAACTAAACGTCTGTTAAACTAAACGAGTTCATGCACGTAGAGGCACTCGGCACAGCACCGATACTTAGTGAGGGCTCCACCACGGCCATCTTCGCCATCTACTGCTTCCACACGGAACCCTCCCATCACTGCTAGGTAGCCCCCAGCAGCCACAATATCAGAATCACTCACATAGTAGATGAGTGGCAAATAGGAAAAGGAAAAAAAAAAATATATCAATGTGGTTTTCATCATGCTCCTCCAAACGAATACAAAAGCCTCTCCAGGAGCCGGGAAGTCAGCCGCATGTCTTCAAATTGCCAAGTTCAGCACTTGACCACAGCACGGCAGGGAAACGGGAGATTAAATAAAGAGTCTCACAAAGACTCACTTCCCAGGGGATGATGGTGACAAGTGATGCTGTTTACTTTTATTGTTATTATTAGGCTGGTGGCCTCTTGAAAGGCAGTGATTTGGAAGGCAGGGAAGAAGGGAAAATGAGAGCACTGTGGTCTAGCTGCCATCAGCCCTAACTTTGCAGTTCTCGTCAGGCTTTGGAAAAGATCTGCCTTGTAATCACTCCACCTCATTCCCACAAAACACGAGTGCGTATGGCCAACCCATCCCACAGCCTGCGTCCGTCTCATCCTTCTGCTAAGAGTTGAGAGTATGAGCTCTGGAATCCAATTGCCTCCGAACCTATCTACAGGACTTACTAGCCATGTGACCTTGAGTAGGCAATTTGTCTCTCAGAGCCTCGGTTTCAGTCCCCATAAATTGATAGGATAATGCTGGTAACTGTATAAGGTTATCATTAGGAGGGTTAAAAAAAATCCAAATTTCTTAGACCACGATAAGCATGTAATAAATATTAGCTGTTATTGTCATTGCTGCTAATTTTCCCCCACCAAGGCAGTCCTTTAGAACTTTCCACTCCCAACTACACCCCACCCCCACCATGCCCTTGGGAGGAGAACATGATCTTCTCCCACCGCAGCTCCTCAGGACAGAGCTGAAATACAGGTGCCCCATGTTTTCCCTCTACTTCCTCTACCCTTCGTCCAGGCAGGCTGCAGTCTCCCGTGGAAAGCTGGGCTCGGGCCAGTTGACAGGTACACTCTTGCCAGAGGCTTCTGTTCCTGACCTTCTGAGGAGCCTCCATTCACCTGACTTTGCTGCATTCCTGGTAGGCTTCCAGAATCATGGGCCAGACATCCCTGCCCGGCTTTTATAGGACTGGAATGGCTGGATCACATGGTAGGCATAACTTTTTAAGAAACTGCTAAACTATTTTCCAAAGTGGTTGCACCATTTCCTATTCATGCCAGCAGAGTGTGTTTTATTGAGCTATCATTAGCATTCGATAAACTGCACATATTTACAATGTCTGATTTGATAAGTTTTTTTTTTTTTTTTTGAGACTGAGTCTCACTCTGTTGCCCTGGCTAGAGTGAGTGCCGTGGCATTAGCCTAGCTCACAGCAACCTCAAACTCCTGGGCTCAAGCGATCCTACTGCCTCAGCCTCCCAAGTAGCTGGGACTACAGGCATGTGCCACCATGCCTGGCTAATTTTTTTCCTATATATTTTTAGTTGTCCAGATAATTTCTTTCTTTTTTTTTTTTTTTTTAGTAGAGACGGGGTCTCGCTCTTGCTCAGGCTGGTCTCAAACTCCTGACCTTGAGTGATCCACCCGCCTCGGCCTCCCAGAGTGCTAGGATTACAGGCGTGAGCCACCGCGCCCGGCTTGATTTGGTAAGTTTTGACAGTGAGTGAAGACATTACAACTATCAAGATAAACACATCCATCACTCCCAACCTTTCCTTGTGCCCCTTTTCAATCCTATTCTCCTGCCCTCACTGTGCCACTCCCCCGTTCCAGGCGACAACTGATCTGCTTTCTGCCACTATATAGTAGTTTGCATTTTCTAGAATTTTACATAATGGAACTATACGGTTTGCATTCTTTTTTGTCTGGCTTCTATTACTCAGCATAATTATCTTGTGACCAATCCATGTTATATCTTATATTAATAATTCATTCCCTTTTATTGCTTAGTAGTATTCTATTATAATGCTATACTAAGAGTCTATCTATTCACTGCTGATAGACATCTGGTCATTTCCAGTGTTGGACTGATACAAATAAAGCTGCCCTGAACATCCCTGTATACGTTTTTATAAGAGTGGGATGGCTGGACCACATGACAGGTGTATGTTAACTCTGTAAGAAACTGCTAACCTGTCTTCCAGAATAGTTGCACTGTCCTGCATTCCTACCAGTGGTGTATGAGAGTTGTAGTTCCCCACATCTTCACCACAACTTTAGCCATTCTAAAAAGTGTGCAGAAGATCTCACTGTGGTTTCAATTTCCCTCATGACTAATGATGTTGAGCATCATCTCAGGTGCTTATCATTCAAATCTGTCCTTTGGCGAAATGTATGTTCAAACATTTGCCCGTTTTCACCCATATTTCAATTGAGTCTGCTCCCCATCTCCTCCAGGCCTTCAAGAGAAGTTATTCAACTGAGGGGAAGAGCAAAGACTCTGGGGTCAGTCCTCTAGAGCGCTTAAACGAGTGCCCCCTTCTTGCACATTGCATGACCCACTTAACCACTCTTTGCCTCAGTTTCCTCACTTGTAAAATAGGGGACAGTAATGGTGCCTAGTTCATAGGCTTGCTGAGCTAATTACACGATACAAAGTATTTAGTAGGTGCTTGGTAGGTGGTAGGCATTCCAAAGATGGTGGCTGCTACCAGTGTTGCCTGTCTCCTCATAATGTCTGAAGATGGGGTGCTACTGCTTGGGGCCAGGGATGTTTATCATACTCAGTCCAGCACAATGTTTCTAGAATGTTTCTCAAATGCCAGGAGAAACAAACTACCTTGAGCTTGCTGAGGGCATGATCTGTCTCTCATCGCTCACTGAACGTCAACCCTCTCCTTGTTAAATCAATGCCTAGCATACAGCTTGTTTTCAGCACATGTGGTTGCTGGGTCCCAGAGCTAACCTCAAAACAGACAGTGTGCTGGTTCCCAGAGGGCTGAAAAGAGCAGGTCCTGTAAATGAAGAGGGAACAGGGCACTTCATGAACAGCGCTCCAGTTCTTTTACTAGCAGGTGTAACAGTGGTCTTACTGTACCGTATGGATTCCCTTCCCACCCCTCTCAATGACCTCTGCCAATGTCGCCTGTTAAAGAGACCAAGACAGAGGAGCTGGTCCCTTTTGCCCACCCTCTTCTTAGCTGTTATATCCTCCTAAAAGAAGATTATCAACTCAAGGCACAGGGCTGTTCTCTCTCCCTGCGGTGCCTTCCCAATGGGCTTCCACATACCCACATCCCACCTAGGCCTCACAGGAAGTCAGCTGTGTGGTTTTGTGGACATAGCAGAGAAAAACAAAGTGGAGAAGGGTGAGGACAGGGCCTAGTACCTGAAACTGGGCTGGCTAGAACAGTGTCTTGGTTGGGGACAGGGAAACCATGATCCTGTAAATATTGCTTCCTATAGGAAAACTTCCTTGTCTACTGAAGACTTGTGATGGCCCCTTCTCCATTTTCCCCCTGCACTCCGGCCATGCATTTACTGTAGTAATTACCATCTTGTATTGTAATTATTTCCTTTTTTGTCTTTCTCAATGTACCTGAGCTCCTTGAAGGCAGGCATGACATTTCATCTTACGACCCTTCGTACTTAGCCAGGCAAATATGAGAAAATGTTTTCTTAATGAGTGAATAATTAATGAAAGCTTTTTTTTTTTTGATTTAATAAAGTTTTATTTTTCCAAATATACAGTTGGTTTGACCTGTTCACACATTTTCACCAGCAGCTGGGGCATCTCCACCCTTGGTATTTCTGGTGTAAATTACTTGAGCTCGGTGCTTTGAAACCAGACATCTTAACCAGCCTGCGGTAGTTGCAGCGCTTCTCCAAGCTTCGCAATGCCGCCCAAGGACGATAAGAAGAAGAAAGATGCCGGAAAGTCGGCCAAGAAAGACAAAGACCCAGCGAACAAATCTGGGGGCAAGGCCAAAAAGAAGAAGTGGTCCAAAGGCAAAGTTCGGGACAAGCTCAACAACTTAGTCTTGTTTGACAAAGCTACGTATGACAAACTCTGTAAGGAAGTTCCCAACTATAAGCTTATAACCCCAGCTGTGGTCTCTGAGAGACTGAAGATTCGAGGTTCCCTGGCCAGGGCAGCCCTTCAGGAATTAATGAAAGCTTTTTAAAAAATAAACTTAAAATTTTAGAATAGTTTTAGAAGGTAGAAAAGTCATAAACACAGTACAGGGAGTTCTTCAATGTCCACATTCAGTAGTTTCCCTATCACTAATATCTCATATGAGGTGTATATGTCACAATTAATGAATGATGCTGATATCATGAATTCAATTCCCTACCTTATTCAGACATCCTTGATTTCTACCTAATGGCCTTTTCTGTTCCAGGATCCCATCCAGGATGCCACATTACATTTGGTTGTCATGAATCTTTAGGCTCCCCTTGGCTGTGATAGTTTCTCAGATTTCTTGATTTTTGGTGACCTTGACAGTTTTGAGGAGCACTAGTCAGGTATTTGGTAGAATGTCCCTTAACTAAGATTTGTCTGGATGTTTCTCTGATGATTAGACTGGGTATAGGTTTTTGGGAAGAAGGCAACAAAATGCCATTCCCATCACATTGTAACAATGGTACATAATATCAACATGACTTATCACTATTAACGTTGACCTTGTTCACCTGGCCAATGTTTGGCATATTTCTCCAATGTAAAATTGCTCTTTCCGCCTCTTTCCATATCGTAATCTCTAGAAGGAAGTCATTATATGCAGCCCACACTTTAGGAGTGGAAAGTTATGTTCCACTTCCTTGACTGTGGAATACTAACATAGATTATTTGGAATTATTTTGCACAGGAGATTTGTCTCTTCTGTTTATTTATTTATTCAATCACTTACTTATGTCAGTATGGACTCATGGATATTTATGTTACACTTTGGGTTATAATCCAATAATATTTTATTTTATGGCTTAAATTGGTCCAATGTTGACCACTGGGGGAGCTCCCTCAGTGGGTTCCCTCTGACACATTCTCACCTCTTTTTTTTTTTTTGAGCACTTCCTAACTTTCTGGCACTACAGAACACTCTAGGCTCATCTTGAGTATTTCCTGCTCCAATCCTAAAATCAACCATTTATCCAACAAGTCCTGGTTCTTTTTATTGGATAATAATATTAGAAATTAAGATCTGAGCACTAAATGTGTTTGTAACAACTAGCTCCTGGGGTGTCCTTGTTTCTAGGCCATCTTAGCTGACAAAGCTAGGAAATACATATAGGTTTACTAACTTTTAAATGTACACGTATCCATAACTATTTCTACATGTATCCACCTGAATCCACGTTAAGCTTAACATGAGTTCATACTGATGTCTCCAGTTCTAACCCATAACCACATGGATTCTTCTAGCCTTAATGAATCATTTTTTTAAATAACAATACTGTGCCGAGCTATTGACAAAGATGACTTAATTTAATCCTGAACACAGTTTTGTGGGGAAATAGTATCGCTCACATTTAACAGATGAAAAAACTGAGGCACTGAAAGATGAAGTACCTTACCTAAATGCACACAGTAAGTGGTAAGGCCAGCATCTGAGCCCGTGTCTCTGAGACTCCACGTCTACTCAGTGATAGAGAACCACCATCTCCATGTTAATTTTACACTGAGAAAACTTCAGTTCTGAGCAATTTAAGGTGCAGATGTGTTTCCCAGCTCTCATCAAACCTTACCTCCTTAACACTCCTCCTGACCTCAACTCCCCAGGGTCCTCTCCCCACCTGAGATGCTCACTGGAAGACAAGTTGCCATGCTGCAACCAACTCGACAGCTCAAGAAAAGGTGTGCAGGAGCAATGGCAAGGATCAGCTCCAGCTCCCCCCTGACTTTTCAACCTCTGGCTAACCCCTGCTGTGTATTATCTGGGGTTTGGGGACTTGGTAGTAATTACCTCTGAACAAGCAGCTCTGCTTTCATGGAGTTAAAAAAAGAACAGCCTTTCTTTTCCTTGTTAATTAAATCATCCACAAAGAAGATAAATGTGTAGCCCACACTTGTATCTTCTAAAATATCAAAGGCCTTATTAGTACGTCTTATGTTCGACCTCAGCCTTTTTCTCCAGATTCCTGAAAGTAACAGGAACCCCGAGGTAGGAGGCTTCTAAGTATTTACCAATATTCATTCACTTGGTCATTCATTCATTCACTTTTTTTGAGTGATCTAGAAAGAGTCAACCTGGATCAAGCACAAAATGTTCCCGGGAATTTTGTCCCAGTTAACATACTGAATGGGAAACATCAGAAGTGAGTGAGCAGACAGGAAGAAAAAGAATCCTTTAGGTCATGTTGAAAGCCACTTTTTGAAAAGTCCACAACCCACTTTGGTCCCTGTGTTCTGTTCGGTGAATTTTTCCTGACAGTGGTGGTTTTATTTGCCAGAACCACAACAAAGGGGGTCCTTGAGTTTCCCTGGGAGTGTTTCCTCAGACCCGCACCTCTCCTGGACCTCACAAAGGTGTTATTGTTGCTGGGCTCCCAGCACCTGAGTGAGATCAAAGGCACTTGCCAATGCCGGCATGCCCACAGTCTTGCCCTCATGACATAACATTAAAGCCGATGATTAATCCCCTTGGCCCAGAAGGTCCCTTCCCACTCCCAAGTACAAAGCAGGGTGGGGGTGGGGACTTTATTTCCAGCACAACGTGACCATAATAAACGGGCATTTTCTGGCCCTCATTCATGGCAACCAACTGCAGCTGCCCATCAAACTCCTTAAAGTCCAAACAGTTGCTTCATGTGAGCCATTTCCATCACTAGGAAAGTTTAATAAGAATCCCCACCACTTCTGAGTGTTTTCTATGTGCTAGGTAATACATACGTAATGCACGTTACCCAACAACCCTGCAAGACGGGCATTATTACCCCTAATTTGATGGATGAAGAATGAGGCTCAGAGAAGTTAAGCAGCTCACTCAGGTTACAGGGCCAAAAAGTGCAAGAGCAGATGTTCAAACCTGCCTCGGCACGATGCAAAAGCCCATGCTCTCTCCATTCCTCTCTGGGTACGTTATAGTTATGCACAATACAGTGAGGCATTAACGAGTATGAGCTTTGGAATCAGAGCTAGATTTGAATTTTTTGCTCCAGAACTTTCATATCTTTGTGACCTTGGGGAAATTACTAGACTTTTCTATGCTTTAGTTTCCTAATTTGTAAAATGGATATGGTAGGAAAAGCCAGTATTGTCCCCATTAAGAGACAGTGAGACTGAGAAGCAAGGCAGCAACAGAGTCGCTCACATTGATTTAGATTCGCTTCTACTCAGAAATCTTAAATGAGTGGGATAAAAATGCCTGAAATTCAGACTTCACAGGAGAAGCCAGATTAGATATGTCTCTGTGAAAATCAGAGATGATTTGAATAGGTTTAAATCAGTATTCAGTGAAGACATGCTAACAAGTCAAGGAAAACCAAGGCTGGCTCCCTGTTTGGGCACCTCCCACTTAACGAGGCCTCAGGCCTCTGCAGATCTCCCCCTTCCGTGACAGCTAAGCCTTAGAGCAGGGCTGCTGAGCAGAAGAAATATGCTGTGACTTTTCAACCTAGACAAGTTCCATTTAAGTCTCTGCCCAGCGCCCAGAGAAACAAACAAAAGGAAATCTATTTCCTTCAAGTCTAGCACAAATGTCACCTCAGGAAGACTTCTCCAGCCCTGGGCCCTCCCAAGCAGTCTCCTTTCTGCTCCACAACCGTGCTAGTCACCAAGAGCAAACCCTTGTGCCGCCATCCTGAAACACTTTGTATCTCCTCATTTAACCCTCACAGCACAGGTGCTATCACTCTCCACATTTTGCAGGTGAGGCATTTGAGGCCCAGAGAGTTTAAGTACCTTGCCCAAGGGCCCATACTTAGCGACTAGAGGAAGCAGGATTGGAAACCCATTGGGCTGACTCCACCCTCTCTACAAAATGGGATGTTGTGTGTGAGAACACCTCATACAATGCCCGGCACATAACACATGCTCAGTATCAGGAGTTCAATTTGAATTTATATTGTGGGGCCTATTATAATATACTGTAATATCTATCTTATCAATGGAGGGCCTATATCGTCCTGATATCCCAGGGGTTTAGCATTGCCCAGCCACAAGAGCAGGAATCAATAAATGAGTAAATGTATTAATATTTACTCAACCAAAATATCTACCGGTACAAAAGGCTCAGTGGTCCCTGCAGTTACTACATGGTTTCACATCGTACATCATTTCCTCCATAGCGGATTCTGCCCTGGGCTGTATCCCACTCTGATCTCTGCTCATCTCCCCTCTCCTCCCCCACTCTCCCCTCTATTTTACTCATCTGGGAAAAATCCAAGGAGTCGTCGATCTAAGTTTAACAGAGTAATGACTTTTAAATAAAAATATGGTAGAAATGGGTACTTATCGGAATGGAATGCTTTCAGACTCATGCATTTAAAGAAGATATAAATTTTAGGGCAGGCACTAAATTTTAACTGCAATCTTGGAGAAAGCCTTTCCACTAATTCATGGAGAAAAATTAACAAAGTGAAAATTGCTTATCAGTGTTCTTTTGAAGTCATGATATGCAGCCTAATTCTATAGATCATCGGGACGCTCCCAGGGAGATGGATTTATATTGATTGAGAGAGAACTCAGCGGTCAAGGAAAACAGACATCCCTTTGCAGAAAAGACCCAGCTACCCATTAGGGACAAACCAGGTTGGGAGCACTAGGCTTTGCCATCTTTGGGTCCGATTGATTTCACCCCTCAAGTCTGGGAACTCTGGCCAGGGTGATGTCAAAGGCAGACTCAACCCTTTTCACACTTTTTAAGAATTTGGTCCCTGGAAAAAGATCCAACAAATGCAAGCAAGGCTACTGGAGGGAGGGCCGGGCTTCTGCTCAACAGAGTAGAGGGGCCAGACAGGGAAGAGAGGAAGGAAGTGGAGGGGGTAAGGAGCCAGCAGCTCACCCCCAGCGTGGGGCGGCCTTTCCTTTGTGCCCGGCGGACTCACCCCCATGTGACAAGAAGATGTTCCACAGATGACAGCCAGCCGTGACGTCACTGGCTGTCCCTCACAGACGAGGCCATGCCCTCTCACATCTGCCCCAATCACTCCTGTAAGAAAGGAAAACAAAACAAAATCCTCTTTAAAAAATAAAAAAAAAAAAAGGAAGGAAAGCTAAAAACAAACATAATTTTTTTTTTAATACCCAAACAACATGGAAGATGAGTCCCATGTGTAGGCCAGTCTCAAATGGAAACTTAAAGAGCCTACTTGCCTGTCATGGGAAAACTAGAAAACCTGTTCTGTTTTTGCTTTATTCTGGTCAACGCGTGGCAACCAACATTGAAATAACAATAGTAACTGTGATTATCATAATAAAAGCAGCAGCTATCAATTATTTTGTAGCTTACTAAATACCTGGCACTATACTACTTACATGGATGGTCTCATTTTATATTAACACTATTGAGGAGACGTTATTAATGCCACAGACGTCAGAGGAGAAACTAAGGTCTGCAGAGGTTAAGTGACTTGCCCGACCACACTGCTAGCAAGGAGCAGAGCCGCATGGAATCTGGTTTAACACGTCATATCTCAATCTCGAAGACAGCAAAAGCAAAGGAACTGCTTGATGACTGAGTCTTTTTGGCATCTCTAGGTCACCCTCCTTACTACTACTTATTACAGAACTCCAACTGTGGAGGAAAGGGTGACTGAGAGTCAATTCCTGTAACAGAAAGCCGCATGGCAGAGTTTCTCATTAATGGTAGAAACGCTGGCTTCTGCACACCGATTGTATTCCTCAACACTTGCTGGGCAAGTGAAGTTAGAAAAGTGATGACGGAGCTACGAAGACTGTTTAGAGCTTGAAGTTGACCCTCATTTATTCAAATACCCAACAAGCACTTTCTATGCACAATATCCCAGGTAGGATGTGGGAGCTGCAAACACATAGAACTATAACAGGAGGCGGCAGGTGGAAAGTGCTTGGGCAGGGTGCAGAGACTGGGACGCAGGAGAGAACTGCTCCTGCTGATCTCGCCAGCTCCAGGGCAATGCCCCTTCTGCGTTCCATCTCCAATACCTGATGCTCTTCCCACCTTGAGACCTTTGCATCTGCTCTTCCCTCTGCCTGGAATGCCACTCCTCAACCTCTCTGCCGGGCCAACTCCTATTTATTCCTGACTCAAATGTTACTTCCTCAGAAAGAGCTGTCAAATGGTCTCACGCACTGGACTTCCCTGGCACAAAAAAATACTGGTAATTTTGCAACATCACATGTCGTCTGCTTCCCCTTCTATGATAAAAGCTGTGAGGAGCTGATGCTATCTTACCCACAGGCTTAGCAGTTCAGAAGCTACCACAGTTGCTAGCTTGGGGCAGGAAGTGAGAGTATGAATGCTTGGGGATGCAAGGATAAGGAAGACAAGTTCCAGCTCCTAGGGTAGTCACAGCCTGGTAGCAGGAAGAGAGAATCCTAAAAAACGGAGCATTTCAGTGTAGGGGGATCGGTATAGGACAGGAGGAACCACAGGGGCCACAAGGGCAGCTAACAGACCCACAGAGGCTCAGGCAGGTTTCCCCAGATATTGAAGGCACTGGCTGCTGAGCTGCAGGGCTTTCTAGAATGTGGGAAAGAGGCCACAGCCAGGCTTCTTACAACGTTCTAGGTTTTTCCAACAGCTTTCTAGGGTTTTCCATTGCTTTTTCCAAATTCTACCTTCTGGGGCACAGCAACTTGTGAAACTGCTATTGTTCGGAGGCCCAGCAGCAGGGGGAAGTAAGATTCTTCCAAACTCTCTGTGTGGCTTACTGCAGTAGTCAGAGCCCAGCAACCAGGCAACAGAAGCCTGAGACTTGAGCCTGCAAAAGTCCTTGGCCTCTGTGTTTTCAGATCAAGTCCCTGCTCTGCTCAGTCCTGTGGGGCTGCCCCTGCAGACTGCAGTTCCCAGACTCCAAGTCAGCTAAGTCTGGCCTTGCCAGGAGATCTGAGGGCTGGAGGCCACAGCGTATCTCCTCCTCCTCCCCACCCCAGGCAGCATCTCTGGCAGTGGCTGCTTCCTCTCTACAACCTTGGCTCCGCTGACAGGGCTGCCACGGCCCCAGCATCTGCTGGTGTCTACTGGCTTCCGACTATGGGGATATCACCTATCTCCTTTGTCCCCCCACCTAGACGGTGGTAGCAGCTTCCATTTTGTTCATCTCTGGCTTGCTTCACAGGGAACGTAGCCAGCTCCTCCATCATCTGGGTCACCATTTTTGTGTGTTGAAGTCCCTCATTTTTAAATACCTAGAGAGGTTTATGTTTTGCTGGGTTGAACCCTGGGTGATATAGTTCCCCATTCAGGACACAAAGGCTTTCGTACAGGAATAAACCCTAGATGTGAGCTAATTTTAACTGAGCTCTTCTTGCGTGCTCTCTCTCTATACATGTCTCATTTAATTTTTATAACAACCTAACATGATTAGTACTATTATTAGCCTCATTTTGCAGGTAAAGAAACCGAATCTTAGAAGCGAGTAGTAACGCCAACAGGGTCACACAGCTTACAAGGAGCAGGCCTGTGATTCAAATTTAGATAATCTGATTGCAAAGTGCTGGTTCTTCACCTCTAAGACTCACAGGTTTTCTCCAAGATAAAAACCCATGAGCCAGGCAGTCAATGTTATCTATACATCTCGAAGTATTGGGTCTTAAATACATTAATCCTGAGATTCTTGACAGAAAAGGGGTTGGCTACTCCTGGTCCACAGTCTTATAAATAAATTCAAGAAATTCCTGAGAATGACTCATATTTATTGGTTCCTCACATATAAAGTACAAGAAAAGTTCATTTTACAGGGTCATTCAATCCTGAAAGGGGCTTTAAAACAGGGAAAAAAGAAATTTGTAGGAAATATTTCTTCGTTTCTTCTCTGGCTAGCAGATTCGTTGCTGATCTATCTAGGTTTAGAACCTGAGAACTAGTATGATATAATGAGAAAAGAATGGAATTGGGAGACAGAAGGACCTGCTATAAAATGAGAAAAGTGACAACATCATATAATCATTCTGATATGGAGGAAATGTTTAAAAACAGATGTTTGATAAATGGTAGCTCTGTCACTACCATCACCGCCACCATCATTACCATCATCTGAACTCAAGAGACAACTGTATTCTTTCTTCCTTTCCAGCAAACATATCAGACATCTAAGATAGGATGGGTACTGTGATAAGCTCTTTAAATATTCGTTCATTTCATCTTTATAACATCCATAAAAGGTAAATATTCTTTCTTCCCTTCAATACACAAGGAAACAAAGGATCAGAGTGTTCGGGTAACTTGCTCAAGGTCACAGGGATTTAAGAAGCAGTGCCAGGATGCCACCTTGTTCTGTCTGACTCCCAAACCCATGTTCTTTCTATATTCCCCCCTTTATGATATTATAACTGTCTTATATAAAGAAAACATACTTGGAAGTGTCAGTTCACTATGAAATATAGTGGAAGCCATGGACTAAGAGTTAGAAAATCTGAGGTTTAGCCTTGATTCTGCCATAAATGACCTAAAAATTTGAACGAGTTCCCTCATCTCCACAATGAGAGAAATGGATTGCAAACGGAGGTCCTTCCTTAGCCGTTCTCCATACAAAATATATACAGTATTTTTTCTAAAATACCAGGTAAGGTGCCTCTTTGCTTGGAAACATGAGGGCAAAAAAATGCCCTCCCAAAGTTCTCAGGTCCCAAGGAGACTTCGATAACCACCAGCCAGGCTTGCACAGCACTGGTGAGAGGTAGGTCTTGCCCCGTTTCCCCTCAAGAGAGGTTTCCTACACTCTGCCTAATGTCCACCTGATGAACAGCAGTGCATAGCTGATGGTCACTGTGAGACCACATGCGTGAGAGCGGGCATGTCTCATTTTTCCTTTGGCCATCCAGAGCTTTGACGGGCTGTCCCTGAGAAAAGAGGCCCAAAGACAAGCAGAGGAAAGCAAAAAAAGGTGGGAGGAGCTTAGTCCTTTCTGAAGAAACACATTTCACAATCCGGAGAGAAGTCGTGGACTGCACATGTACATCAGGAAACAATTCACAAGACGAGACTTTGACAAGCGCAGCCCTCAATACTGCTGGAGCCCCTCACATGACTGTAAAGGTGTCAGTTTATTCTGAAATCCTCAGAATGCTTAAGGGGCAAAATTAGCAGCTGAAGAAACAGACGCCAAAAAAAAAAAAAAAGTGACATAATCAAATTTGCTTTCCCTGCAACTTGCACAAGGCCCAGCTGATGGTAGTTGCTCAATAAATTTTTGTTGAATGAGAAAACAAATAGCAGAAAAACAAGTTTACTGACTCAATGAATCACTTCTGGGCCTCTTATTTAATATTCCCACCCCTCAACATACACATATAGTTCACATCGAGCAATATGTTTAAAAACAAAATTAAAAAAGGAAAATTTAAAACTTCACGAACAGCTGTTTTAATTACTCTATGTGCTGTCTCCCTTCTTCTCCCCCGCCTGTCCTGACAACCATCCCTCCAACCAAACATTTATTGAGTACCTATTATATTTATATAAAAGAAAAAAAGAGACTTTGCAAATGTTATGATTAAGAGTATGGTACCCTGTAATTCATCAAGCTACAGCTGTTTTGAAAACTTTAAAGGGTTATACAGAAGAAAAACATCCCAAGTTCGAGCATTTGTGTTATAATTATGTTCCACTTCATAGCTATATAAAGTATTTTATAGCTTGGAAAAGCATCCTCAAAAACCGTGCCCTTCATTTAGTCTCTAGAACATACCATGATACGTGAACTTTATTTCCAGTTCATAGTTGAAGAAACTGAATTTCAGAGAGGTAAAGCAATGTAGTCATGTTTATTTAGCTACTTAGAGGAAGAAATTGGGCTCACACTAGGATTTCCCATCTCCTAATCTGATGTGTTGGCATACTGAAAAGGATTCTCTTGAAGTAACAACCTCAGACACCTTCTCTGAAGGGAAAACAAAGAAAGGACAGGAAGGGTTTTGAACATCACTTAAGACTGTATCATCTTGAGAGTCTTGATTCTGAATTTGAAGGAAAAAACTCCATCAAATGAGTCACCTGACAAAGCTGGCTGAGTGGTGTGCGGACTGCCCAGGGAGGAGGCTCTCTAGAGACGACCAGCCTCGTGTATGCAAAGCCTGTGCCAACTGCAAGCTCCTGGATGGGCAGGAATCACATCAAAGACCTATTATCTGCAGAGGATACAACACTAGTCTACATACAAGCAGACACTGAATTCTATTATTTTCACTAATATCCTTTTACATTATACAGAACATAAATATATTGGATTAGCATTATAGCAGAGTGCTTAAAAATAAGGACTCATTCATTGTGTGACTTTGGTTAAGTTTCTTACCTTTTATGCCTCGATTTCCACATCTGTACAGTTTGAAAAACAGTATCTTCCTCATAGGATTATTATAAGAATTAGATATGTCAATATATGTAAAGTGCTTAGACCAGTGCTGCCCAATGAAAGAACAGTGTGTGATGATGGGGATGCTGTAATTTACACTGTCCAATACAGTGAACACCAGCCACACGTGGCAACTGAGCGCTGGAAATGTGGCTAGTACAACAGAGGGCTGAATTTTCCATTTTATTCAATTTTAATTAATTTTATAAACTAGTAGATACTGTATTGCATGTTGCAGTCAGAACATGCCTAGCAGCATATGAACCTTTGCCGTTTTTATTATTTTCGTTATTGTTATCACTGTTGTTATTGTTATTATTATTTTATCTATTTCTTCAGGCTTAGGCTTACTTACATACCCTTGATCTCTTAGAAGCTCAGTTTCCATATTTGAAAAATTTGGATAACACTTACCTACAAAATTGCTGTGGGGATTAAGTGAGATGTAGGTAGAACACAGCAGTACTCAATAAATGGTCCATCAAGGACCTACAGAGGTACCTGGCACGAGCAGGACTCCACGTGGGGCCTTTTCTATTTATTCCTGAATGTGCCTTTTTGGTCCATGCCCCTGAGCATCTGCTCATGCTGCTCCCTCTGCCTAAGTTATCTTTTCCACCAATGCACCTCACCCCCAACAATCTGCCTGGGGAACACGGACTCCATTCTGAAGACACAGCTGTAGAACAGACACATCAGAAGCCCTTCCCGACCATACCTCCCCATCCCCCAAGCAGCCCAGCCCTGCAGAACCAGCCAGGCCTCCTTCCTTTGTCCCCCACCCCTGACACTGTACAGAGTCTATCATTGTATCAGTAATTTATGTGTTTTCATACAGTACACAAACCACTCTCTCTACTAGACTATGACATGCAAACAGAAGCCAGGGCAAGTCTCCACATTGCAGTGGCTAATTTTTATTGTTGTTATTGTTGAATGAATGAATGGATGTGTGTGGCACAAGACATATACTAGCAGATAAAGCATAGGACATTTTCTAGATGACGGCAGCGCATTTAATCCTGGGCAAATGCTCTGTGACTTAAATGAGAATAAAGGTGAAAATTACTGAAGAGTTTTGAGCAACAACTCATGGGTAATAACAAAATTACTAGAGTTTTACAACATACCTTGTCAAAAATCACTGGTAAAGACTAAAGTTTCCAAGAGATTGCTTTGCGCGTGACACTGTGCAAATGTTACCATATTTGATTCCCGCAATGATTTTGTGAGGTAGTTACTATCACACTGTTTTACAAAAAGGGAAAATGAGACTAAAGTTCTACCAACTTGTCCCAGGTCCCACACTGCTGAGGTGGCGTGGGATGTATCATACCCAGATCTACCTAACTCTGACTTTACCCTGCCCTACATTATCTCATGGAGCCTACAGAAACTAGTTCCTTTCTTTTCAACTACTTGGAAGAATTCTGTGTATTCCCTAGGTATTCGG
Organism: Propithecus coquereli; assembly: GCF_000956105.1. Classification (NCBI taxonomy): domain Eukaryota; kingdom Metazoa; phylum Chordata; class Mammalia; order Primates; family Indriidae; genus Propithecus; species Propithecus coquereli. The sequence goes on from NW_012138302.1 coordinate 9,098,414, forward strand.
CATAGCTAACTCAGATCTCTCTCAGGGTTTCACCAAAGCAAGCCCGAAGGGTTAACCTCAAGCCTAACAAATGAAGGGGAGCAAAACAGCTGAAAAGATTTCTTTAATCCTAGTGTTTGATGAAGCATCACCTCGACTTTGAAAAAATGTGGTCTAGAATTCACCCAATGTAAATCCTAAAGTAGGTTTACCTTTAAAAAAAAATTGTATATTTTAAGTTGACAAGAAAAAAAAGTTATATACCCTGACACTGTCACCACCTGCTCCCCCACTCTCCCAGCCTCCACAGAACCAGAAAGATATTAGGGAAGGTCTCTGCCTGAATGAGATGTATCTAGCAAACAGACACTTACTAGATATCTGAACTAGTTAGGGCATAATGGTTTAGAGCGAGGGCTCTGCGATGAGACTGCCTGATTTCAAGTCCAGCAACTTGGCCAAATCCCTTAACTGTCCTGTGCCTCAGTTTCCTTATCTATAAAATTGAAATGATGATAGTGGCATAGAGGGCTATTGTGAAGATTAATGAGTAGAACAATGCCCGGGAGGAGTTTACTCAACATGTTTTCATTATAATTCTTGTTGCTACTGACAACTTTCAGCGTTAACAGCAAGGCTTGGCATGACAGTTCACTCGCCTTCAGCATGGTGCGTGCTTTGCCAGAGTTATCTGGGTCTACTGAGATTGACTGGAACATCTGTTTTCTGTCCTTGAGTGTACAACTGACGACGGAACAATGGGGAGACCAGAGGAATAGGGAAAATGAGGTACCGGGTAGCAGGAATAATCCACGGTAATAGTTCAAACATTATTGAGTATACAACCCAAAGCTGTATATCCCCCAAAGCCACAACTACAGGTAGCACCATTTGCACTACAATCGAACTTACGATGGCATTCATCCTGTCTGCCTCTGTGCCACACTCTCCCTTGACTTGCACCCACCAGAAACCAATACAAGCGACTGGGGGCAGAGGCAGAGAACAAAGGACAGACTCTCAGATAATCAGGTCTCATTCCTCTGTTTCTCCTTTCTACCCAGAAAGATCAAATCTCAAAGGTAGGCTAATATGTAATAGCTTAGAAATCTGAGACTTACGGAATACTAGCAAAATCCACAGTGAAGACAAAGCAAAAACCTGATTTCAGAAATTCCTTTCTTCCTAACCTCAAAACGGCCTCTACATTACTTGAACACTGTCATCTATGACTTCATAAAAAGACAATTTTTCCCCCACAGACACTAGGCATGGTAAAGTATCAGGTTGAAATCCAATCCAAACAGCCAAGATAACGCACAAAAAGTACTTACTTTGTAAAAAAAAAAAAAAAAAAGAAAGAAAAAATTCAAGAAAATGGGCCTAAGTACCAAAAATGTATCTTATGGAATAAGTCCTTAAATAGATCTAAAACTGTGACTCTAAGTCATGCAGTTGCCTTCTGATATTTTATAAATTAATTGAGTAATTCAGCAGCTATTTAATGATTCCCAATTATAAGCCAGGCACTATGTCAGGTGCTAGAAATCGGAAGATCAAAGTTGTTTCCTTTTGTTCTATAAGACCCCAGTCTAGTAGGGGTGGGAAGATACATAGGCAGACATGTATAAGATAGTATGAACAAGAGACTCAGATCTGAGTAAGTCTAATGGAAGCGTGTGGTCCTGGCCCTGATCTGTCCTGGATGGTCAGGGGCTCCTGAGACAAGTGGAGCAGAGGCGGGTCAGCCATCAGGGAAGGGGCATGGAAGGACAGGCACTTCAGGTACCCTTGAGACAAAAGAGACAGTGACACAAATGTGCAGGAGAGAGAAATAGCCAGATGATGCAAAGTTGCTGGGCTCCATCACCTGAAGGAGACGAAACTATGATTTCCAAAGAATTTGGTTGGCATAAAGCTCTGTGTCTGAAGTCAGACAGATCTATATTTGATTCCTAGGGTTACCAGCAGTTTGCTCTGCAATCTTTGATAAGCTACCTTGCTTCTACCAGCCTCGGTTTTCTCAGTTGCAAGGTGAGAATAATGGCATCTGCTTTACAGGGTCATTATTCCTGGTATTAGCACTTTTTGGGGTTTAGGACATGCTACCCCAAAATATGGCATGTTAGCATATTGAATATTTTAAGCTGAAGGCATTTGAGAAAACCACAGAAGCAGGAGGATCACCTTCCCCCGACCCTTCTCCCTTGAAGCAGGTCATTAAACCTTTTCCTAAAGCAGGTCCCAAGACCCTCATGTGAGAAGGGCCCTCCCTGAACTCTAAGGAGAGGAACATTCTTATCTCTGAAGACGAAGGATCATAGCCATGAATCCGAATGAACAGGCCTTGCTACATGTCCCCTAGTTTATAACCATTAGATCATGCCCTCTTTGCCCTATCATATTTCTCTGCATCTGTCCACTCTTCATCAAACTTAACAAAAAATTATTTCAGGTTTATCTGTTTCTTCAGGTCTTCAATTCCTTATGAAGGCTCCCATGTCACATAAAACATATTAAATACATTTGTATGCTTTTCTCTTGTTAATGAATCTTTTGTTAAAAGGGCCTCAGCTAAGAACCTAAGATGGGTAGAGGAAAAGATATTTCTCCTCCCCTGAACTTTGTTAAGTCCAGTGTCCCAGGAACCCCCCTCAGCCCTGGGCAAACTGGAACAGCTATTCACCCTATGTGTAAGGCAAGGAGCCTTGTGCCTGGAATAGAGGAACTTCCAAATAAATGTTAGGGTCCACTTTCTTCTGAGGGAAAGGAGAACTCGGTTTCCTTCAGCAACTTTCTCTTGCTCCTAGACTAATGGTCTCATTTACAAAATTATCTGAAGGTTCCTTGAAGGTGGAGAAGGGAATCAGCAGCCCAGATAATCCCCTCAAAGACACAGAAGGAACCAGTGCTTCCAGATGCTTCAGGAAAACAGAGGGAGGGAGATGGGAAGTGACGGGACAGGGTATTTGTGACATTTGAACTAAGGGAAGAGGTCGGAAATCTCAGCAACAAAGATCTTAATTAGCAGGCTAGCTCTCCTCTGGCCCCGACCTCTGATGCCAAGCTCAGCACCTCCCCCCTTGGTATGAGTTTCGGTGCCATCAAAAACTTCTAGAGGTTTCGTTGGGGTTAGTTGAACATTGACAGATTCTTCAAAGCTTGGAATTCACTCTGAGAGCCAAAACCAGGCCAAGTTTCTGTAAGGCTAGGATTTCCCCTGGGGAGGGTCACAGGGCTCTACCACACCTAGACTGTTTCATCCACCCTCGTTTCAGGCAATAAGGAGACCAAAAAAAAAAAAAAAAAAAGATCCCCAAGCTGGATCCCGATTCTACTCCCTCCTCTGCCACTGCCATTCCCGGGAGACTGGGGGTGGGAGTGTAAGGTGACCCCCACCAGCGGATAAGAGTCAGGCCAGAGAGCTCAGAGAATTAAGTGTTATGCGGAGCAGCTGGAGAGAAAATCCAAAACAAAACAAAACAAAATCCTGCGCAAGATAAAGGGCCCAGGACTGTAACACAATGAATGACATGTGGCTGAAATGGCTTCAAAGAGAGGAACAGCTTAGGTAAACAAATGGCGCGGATGATGAGGGCAAAAGTGAATCACAGAAAACCCCACGAGGAATACACTGGCATTTTTCAAAACCTGCAGTTGAAATGACATCTCTGCTTCAGCAGGGATCAAGATTCAGGCCTCCCCTCTGCCTCTGCACCTGCCCTTGACACCTGCCCACCTCCCTGGGGCAGCAGTCTCAGCCAGGCTTTGCTCTCTTCTCTGCCCGCATCCTGGGAATGGGTGCCTGCCAGCAAGGGCGCTGGCTTTGAGCGAGACATTGTCACACACCACCACTTATCCCGTGACCTCGGGCAAATGAGCTGAGTTCCATGAGCCTCTGATATCTCATCTGTAAAAGGGAAACTATGATTTGAAACTAAAAGTGTAGAAATACAATCTTGTGTTGAAAGAACAGTGCTATCACACGTTCAGCCCTGATGAATATTCTCTCCCTTCTCTGTCCGGTAGGATTCAATAAACATTTACTGAGCACGACTCCACGTTAAGCACTGTGCTCAGCACTGCAGGGGAAATGTACTTGAAAAAAACATAATAGCTGTCCACAAGGAGTTTACAATCTCCCGGGGAGCCAGGGACATGGCACAGGCAGACTGATAATGGCTTCAACAGAAGCACAAACAAACAAGTATTTCAGCAGGAGGAAGTAATTCCCACAGTGCGGGCCCAAGAAGGCTTTACAGAGGCCCTCTTTCCTCTACCCTTAAGATCAGAGGGCTCTCAGCCACCCTGCTGTGGCCACTGACTCCCAGTCCTGCAGCAAAAATACCTTAGCTCTTCTAACCATCAGCATTATCATTGTCATCGCCAGGTACTATTCCAAGTGCTTTAGGTAAATTAACTTATTTAATCCTCACAACTGCTATTATGATGCTCATTTTGGAGATGGAAAATTTAGATCCAGCATATTAAGTAAGTGACCCACAATCACAAAGAGAGTAGGTAATGGCACAGAATATGAATTCAGGTAGTCTCACTCCAGAAATAATGCTTTTTTTCTAACCATTAGGCTGTAGGAATAGTGTTACACGTATTCTCGTACATGTTCTTTTTTTGGTACACACAGTTACACATTTCTGTTGGAATATATGCTAGATTTCTATATTATTTTTTACACTTCTGCTCTTTCTCCTTCTAAATTCTTTATTTCAAAGGTAAGAATTTTTAAATGATTTTTGAAATAACACTCAACCCACCAACTCAAAGCACCTCTAGGCAAACCCAGAATGTGTCCATGTTAGTCCTGTTTCCTTGTGAGCTCTTCAGAGGAATGACTCCCCAGGCTTCCTCCAGCATGGGCCAGAGGCAGCAACCAGACCAGACAAGCTACCAGTCACCAGGACTTCCTGCTCTGTGTTGGCCTGGCAGCACCACTGTGCTGTCAGTGGGCACTGTCCCCTCAAGTTAGCTGGTCCTTTTCATCATCCACGTCTCCCCCACCCCATCCTGCCATCTGCTTGTCAACCTGCAGCCTAAATTCTGGCAGGCCAGCAGGTGTTCCTTCCTTGTCCTTCCTTCCATCCTCTTTCTATAAGGCTGTGTGGCCCAAGGTAGAGATGGAAGGAGCTCAGAGTCCCTGGTTATATGTACAAGACAAACTTTCTGTGTTAATATTCTATGGAGAAAGCAATCACTGATTAATTTCAACAGAGTAGGTTGGAAGTTTTCCCATTGTTTAAGGGAAGTTCACTGTTAAAATACCAACAAAGAAAAATACCTTCCCATCTTTATCACTAACATGGAGTCTGAAAAAGAAGACTCTGAACACAAGTTCTCCCTTTTCTTGATTACTCATGCTTATCAGTATAACAAGGTGGGAGCAGAAACTAACATTTATGAAGCCCCTAATGCAGGCCCGTGAGTGTGTTAAGAGTCGCTCCTTTGTGCGTGGAAGTATGCTGACTTCACCCCTTCATACTCCTTCTCTGACTGCCTTTTAAACCACTCATCTCCTCCCCTCCACTTTTCATGGCCAGATTATATCATACTCATGTCTGCATTCCTGGCATCTAGCTCAGGGCTGCATGGTGCTTTTGATATTTTTAATAAACTTTATCAGTGAAGTATAACCTGCACTAAAAAGCTACAAATTTTAAGTATATAGGTTAGTGAATTCTCACAAAGTAAACATACCTATCCAGATCAAGAAATAAACCCCTTCATGCCATTTCAAAAAATCATGCCCCACCAAAGATAACCATTATTCAGATGTCTAGACCATAGTATTTGCCTGGATTTGTAATTTTTAAACCATTCAGTATATTTTCTTTGTGTCAGCTTCTGTCACCCATGTTTGTGAGATTCAACGACGTTGTTGTATGCAATACACTGTACATTTTTATTGCTATATAATCTTTCATTGCATGAATATACCAAATATTTATTTATTCACTTTACCATTGATGGGAATTTGGGCATTTTTTCCAGTTTTTGATTATTACAAATAATGGTTTATGTATATTCTTGTATGTGTCTTTTTTTTTGGTACCCATAGGCCCACATTTCTGTTGGATATATGCCTTAGACTGCTCAATCATACAGTATGGAGATACTGCCAAACTCTTTCCCAAAGCGTGATACCAATTCATACTTCCATAGCAATTCTTGAGCATTTCAGGTGTTTCAGATCCCTATCAACACTTGGTATTATCGATCTTTTAAATTTCAGCCAACTTGGTGGGTGTGTAGTGATATCATAGTGTGGTTTTAATTTAGGCTTTCCTTATGACGAATGAGCCTAGAAAACTTGTCTTTTACTTTCCATATGTATATCCTCTTTTCTGCAAAGCCATTCAAATATATTTTTTGCCATTTTTTTCTCAGCATGACCATGCTTTTCTTATTAATCCAAAAAAATTTTTCATGCACTCTGGATACAAGTCCTTTATGATGTACATTAAAATTATTTTCTTCCACCTTGTGGTTTACATTTTCACTCTTCTTAATGGCATGTTTTGATAAAAAGAAGTTCCGTATTTTAACATAGTCCAATTTACCAATCTGTTTCTTTGTGATTGTACTTATACAGATGTATCCTTAAGAAATATTTGCCTATCCCAAGATCATGAAGATCTTTGTCTTTTAGAAGCTTTATATTTTACATTTCATATTTAAGTCTATAATCCATTTGGAATCTATTTCTATGTATGGTATAAGGATCAAAATTCAATTTTTGCCATATTGATATCCAATTAGCAGAGCACTATTTCATTGAAAAGGCCATTCTTTCCTCATAGCTCTGCAGAACCACCTTTGCCACAAATTAACTGTCCATACATGTGTTTATTTCTGGACTCCTTAATTTGTTTTCCTCTGATTCATTTGTCTGTCCTTGCCTCAACACCAGTGTTAATTACTTTATAATAAGTTCTAATATCTGGCAGTATGAAATCCTCCCAACTTTGTTCTTCAAGATTGCCATATTATTTGTCCTTTCCATATAAGTTTTAGAATGATTATCAATTTCTATTCCCCCCAAAACAAATTTGTTAGAATTACGAATTGGACTGCATTGAACTTATAGGATGACTTGGGAAGGACTATTACATTCACAATACTTAGTCTTTCAATCAGTGGACATCACATATCTCTCCATTTACTTATACTTCTTTAGTTTCTCGCGATAATGTTTTAGAGCTTTCTTTGATGTCTTTCACATTTTTATTTCCAGGTACTTTAATATTTTGATATGACTGTAAATCATGCTACTTAAAAACTTTATTTTCTAAATGGTTGTTCCTGGTTTATAGATATAAAATTGAATTTTTTATTGAGATTTTGCAATAGGAAACTTACTAAATTACTAACTTTAATATTTTATCTATGGATTCTTTTTTTTTCTATATATGTATGAGGGCTCATCTATGATATCAGTTTTCTTCTTTCTGATCCTTATATTTTCAATTCATTTTTCTTGACTTGCCACACTCTGTGAGATAGAAGTGATGAGAGCTGGAACATTTTCAGTATTTCACCACTAAGTATGATATTTGCATTAGGTTTTTTTTCTTTGCAGATATCCTTAATCAGAATAAGAAAGTTCCTTTCTACTCCTAGTTTGTCAAGATTTTTTCAAAAATCATGGATATGTGTTGAATTTCATCAAAGGCCCTTTTTAAACAACTATTAACATAATCATATTTTTTCTCTTGCATCCTTTTTTTAATATGAAATTGCATTAATTTTTCACTTGAGTTCTTTTACCAGTTTTGGAAAACTGTTGGTCATTATCTCTTCAAATGTAGCTTCTATATATATGCCTTATTATTACATTATTAAGTATGAAATGTACAATTTCCTTAAATACTGAATTTGACAGTTGATATCTCTGACATCGCTTTGAAGCTTCTTGTTTTATTTTTATTGTAAAGATACATCCTCAGTCTTTCAAACGCATGGTTTGGCTTGTGATTATCTGTCAAAATTTTTTTTAGAGCAATTTTTGTGAAACCACGGATAAGTCAAAAATTCATGTTATTTTTGAATATGAGTTCTGTCATGGAACCAATGTAGCACAAACAGCTCAAAATATCAACCAAGTGCTTGGGAAGGATGTGGCTAATGAATGTGCAGTAGATCGATGGTTTGAGAAGTTCTGCCTGGTGATTTTAATCTTAAAAATGAGCCATGTGGGCGACCTGAGACTAAAGTGGATAATGATGAGCTGAAAGCTATAGTGGAAACGAATCCATCTCAACCTATGCATGAATTAGCAGCAAGGTTTGACATTACTATTCCAACAGTATTGGACCATTGGAAACAAACGGGCAAGGTAAAGAAGCTGGATAGATGGGTACCACAGAATTAAATGAGCGTCAAAAGAGAAATGGCCTCGAAGCTTGTCTTTCTTTGTTGTCGTGACATAAAGACGAACCGTTTTTACATTGTATTTTTACGTGTGATGAAAAATAGACTGTTTTTGACAATCGCAAGCATTTGGCACAATGGTTGCATAAAGATGAAGTGTCAAAACACAGTCCCAAACTGAATATTCATCAAAAAAAAGCTAATGGTGTCTGTTTGGTGTTCCAGCACCGGTATTATACACTACAGCTTCATGAAACTGAGTCAATCCATTACAGCGGATGTATCCTGCAACCAATTGGACAAAATGATGAGGATGCTTGTGATTAAGCAGCCAAGATTGGACAACAGAGACGGCAATCCTCAAGCAAGACAATGCTCAACCACATGTTGCACAAACAATGCTGCTCAAACTACAGAGGTTGGACTTGGAAACTCTCTGTCATCCACTATATTCACCAGACCTTGCACCAACTGACTACCATTCCTTCCAGGTTTTGGACCTCTTCTTGCAAGGAAAATTATTCAATTCTCAACAAGCTGTGGAAAATGCCTTTCATGATTTCATCACCACTCACTCTCCAGTCTTCTTCGCTGCTGGCAGAATAAACAAGCTACTGTTAAGATGACCAAACTGTGTTGATAGTTTAGGCACATACTTTAATTGTACTGCTTCTTGTTTGAGATATAATAAACTACACTTTTGATTTGGAATCAGACATTTCAGATTTAATGACCTAATATTAAAGCCCTTCTTGGAATGAGTATCTTGCTTAAGACCACCTTCAACGGCTTTCCAATACCTGGAGTGAGAGAGAGGAAGCACAAACTTTTTAACATGGTACTCAAGGACTCCCAATCTGTCTCCACCTATTTGATCTTTATAGCCTCACATTTCAAGAATTCCTTATAGATATCACAGGTTTCAGCCAAATTGAAATGCTTACCATTTTCCAACCTCATTTCAGTGCCATCACTTGTGTTATTCTCTCCATCCAGGACACTCTACATTTCCTCACTTCCAGGGGAGAACACATCTATTATCCCAGATTCTGTTCCAAGGCTACCCCCTTCCCACTGCCCTGAAGGACCATGGGAGCTGGCATCTGGGGGTTGTCATACCAGTTATGCGACCTTGAGCAAGCTGCTGGAGTGGACTTGAAGATTATACATGAAGACTCTCCAGCACATTCCTGTCACACTGAGGTCCCTCAATGAATATTAGTATCTTCGTCTTATCTTTGCTTTACTGTTTCAACTAAAAGTGACTTATCCTTTTTAAAAATTTCTATAGAACTTAGTCCACATGCCTCTGTTTTTTTGTATAACTGTGTTTGCCATAGTAATTAATCTAGTGCTTAGCATGTTGTTTATGACAACCCATTCATTCATGCATATATTCATTCATTTATTGAGTTGAGAGCTGGAGCCCAAAGCTACACAGATGAACATGACCAAATTCTATCACCCACAAAAAGCGCACTTAGAAAGTGGGGGAGACAGTAATGCAATCATCTATTTAGGTGTTTAAATGTTGTCTGTGTGTTACACGTAATGAGAGAGATATGCACAAAAGGAAAGAATTATTAGGCCGCATGCATTAGGGCAGGCAGTAATGTTACACCACAGTAAAGCAGACAGCATATGAATTCTTTTGAAGAGCCATATTATTCAGGTGTACTTAATATATCTCACGAAATCCAATTGTGTGGATTTTTCTTTACAACTTTCAGCTGTGAGAGGTCTAGCTAGAGAAGGCATGTGAAGTTTTCACTCGTATTACTGATACTAGTCGGAGATTCCCCACTCAAGGTTTCACAGTGGGGAGTCACAAGGCTGTACACTTTTAACTCTCTAGGCTAAATTCAGCCCAGGAACCTGCAGCAATATAGATCAACAGTCTAACACATTTTCTTTAAACAGAAATATTAATAGCTTTAGCTTTCCCTAGACCTGAGCATTTGATGCAAATGCATGTCTTTTGGGTTTAGAACATTTAAAAAAAATCATCTACAGTTAATTTTGTTAACAGTGGCTTGTGTGAAGCTATATAATGGTAAGAGGGAGAGAGCTGGGGTCAGACAGACCAAGTACTTTCTATTCCACCACACTAGCTGCCTGAGTCTAAGTGAGTCTCCTTCCTGTCTTTAAAAGGGGTGGTGAGAATGTGCACAGCCATAAAGCTTGTCACCCACATTAAGTGCTGTCCAGATAAACACTTAGGTAGTGCCCAGCTCATGGTAAGTGTAACAGATTGGAAAATCTCTTTATTGAGATGCTTTTGAAACAAAAATTTAAGAAAGCAGTCTTTCAATTAGCCAGGATTCAACTTTACCCTTTTTGGATTGTATACAGACAACTTTTGACTGTGATGAACTTGATTTAGGCCGCCCTCTCGCTATGTTTTTAAGGTACCACTGGGGAAGTCCATTAGGCTCCTGTGGGCGTTAGGTACAGTGCAGATATTTAGGTGCCAGTTAAACCCACCAGTCAGAATCTGTGGTGGGGGGTGGTGGGGACCTGGTAATGTGCATTCTAACTAGTTCCTTGGGTGACTATGCATACTCTAGTTTGAAAACCACTACAAAAAGTAAGTAAGGATAGAAATCAGATTTTTTTTCCTTAAAAAAACTATAAGTCATTCTAAGTTTAAATAGAAATACTTTTATTTTTGGTTACCTTTACTATGAATTCACTTTCCTATGGATGACTGGAAGTAATCTGAACAACCTATTTTCTCCTGTTGCTCCTTGGTATATTTTCCATTCCCTGTCTCTGATAAATAGCAATTTCTAACTAAAATAGGAACAGAGTGAAGTTATATGGGATAATCTGTCATTATCACCAACAAAATGAAGATGGGAACATGTAGAAGTATGGGCATGGAATCCCACAGGGCTCTGGAAGAATATTCACCAGTTCAGACTACAGTGGAGACAACAAGCAAACTTTGTGCATTTTCTGCTTGGATTTGAAGACTGGAGAAGAGATAACAGGGTGAAGAGAAAGGAGAAAAGATAAAATTCCTCTCACAACAGACAATGGGAGACAGTGGCAGTGGCGGAGATGGGAGTGGGTATGAGACAGGGAAAATCAGCACTGCCCGCCCTCAGGCCTGGTGGATGAGAACAGTAATGTGAAATACAGGCTGCAGAGAAGGGGCAACACACAGCTCCCCATCCGGCCACAGTTCCGCATGCTCGGCAGCTGCTGTTGCAAAGGCAAAGCGCTAAGCACTGCCAGGGACTGGGTAACTTCTGAATTCTCCCCATAGCCTGGCAAAATTAGTACGTGCTTAATTCTACTTTAAGTAAACTTTTGTTCTAAGCTTAAAATGAGATGGTATCTTTTTTACAACTCTATTTCTTTGGAGTTTCGTCCATTAGTATTAAAAATCATAGCTGCACTTTCAAAGGCACACACTTGATGTAGAACATTCCACATACATTTCACATCAAAATCAGTGCTGAGGAAGCTATTTGAATAGATAGGGTTGATTCAAATTAATTTTAGCATCCAACCACTTTGGCTCAGAATTCAAGGTCTTTTACATTTGAGCTTCCAACTTGGAGTAGCAAACACTTGTTGAGTGCTCTCAAAGTGTCAGGAGAAGGCATCCATACAATAACCCTAGGGGGCATAGTCTCATCCCCATTCATAGAGAGGAAATCTGAGGCACAGAGCAGAGAAATAACTTGGTGATAAGTGGCGGAGCTGGGATTTCAACCCAGGCAGTCCGACTCCCGAGCCAGACTATGCTACACAGGCTGTCTTCCCAGCTATCTCACACTGCTCACACACTCGGGAGGCGAGTTTGCCACACTGAAATGCTCCTTGATTTAACCAGGCCTTTTCACACCTCCGGACTTTTGCACGTTCTATTCCTGCTTCTTGAAATACTTACCTGAGTTTTCATCTCCTAGGTGATGCTTTCCTAACTTGTCCTGGCAGAGCTGGCTGTGCCCTGTGCTCTTGAAACACTTTCCTCAGCTCTTACAAAAGCGAGATGCAGAATGTCCTGGGCTTTTTCTGAATACAGGTTCCCCTTCTCCACTAGCCACCAAGCAACTCTGGAGAAGGGACTGGGTCATCTTCATCCTGGTATCCCCAGCGCCCAGCACACATCTGAGACAAAGTACCGGCCCAACATGTATTTTCTGATTGGATTAACCTCTGCCTTGCTTCTTATACAACGAGATGTTTCCTCACTTCATTAAGGTATGTTTCCTCAAATGTCACCATTCTGGACTGAACTTTGCTGACATCTAGCCGCTGAGAAGCTCTGGAGATCTTAAAAAAATCTGTAAAGGGCCCCCATTTTTCTTCAGTTAATAATATAAAAAAGAGTTTATTGACATGGTTAAATTCCCAGGACCCTCAGTTGTTTAGGGATGGACTAAATGGCTGGTATCATTGCCTACAAAAGCGTCTTGCCCTTGATGGAGCTTCTATTATGAGAGATAAAGTTTATATTTTTTATTTTATCTTTTAATTCCATTTTTCCACCAACTATTTGAAGTCCTCTCATATATATAAACAGAGACATGCAAACATATATGCATATATGTACACATACATATAAAAATAAACAGATATATACATATACATATGTATATATGTACAGATACAGATATATATACAGATATATATATACACATATATACATAAACAGACAAATCACAAATACAAACATGTACATCACACACACACACAAGTCCACACAAAAATATAAACACACATATACACAGGTGTATGTATACATATGCAAATGCACAGTATACATACATGTACACATGCATTCACATATAAATGCATGGATGCATGTGCATACATGAAAATACATACACATATCCCAAATACACATGTAATGCATACATGTGCATAAACACCATATCCATGCATATATAATACGTGCATATGAAGACACCCATACATGTACACACATATACAGATACATAAACATAGTTATGCATACATGCAATACACATATACCTACATACACATATACATATATATGTTTATATGGGAGTTTATGAACTCTCCCAGGAGGACAGAAGCTCTATGAAAGTAGGAACTTGGCTTTGTTTACCTTTATATCTAACGGACCTATAACAATGCCTGACATACAGAAGGAAGACATCATCTATTTGTTAAATGAAGAAAAGAACCTTTGAATTTCTCTTGCCCACTGCTATTATTCACAATTTAAATGTATTAAAAATACATTAATCATAGTTAAATAGACATAGATAGCCAGGCATTGTTCTAAGTTCTTTACAGATACAAGCACATTTTGAGATAGGTTCTATTATTTCCATTTCACAGATGGGGAAAATGAGGCATGGAGTGTCAGGTGACTTCCCAGCGGCACACAGCCAGCCAGAGGAACCACGATTTGAATCAGTTATGTGTTCTTAACTATGTGCTGCATTTTAAATTTTCACTGTCTTCAGAGAGCCAATTTCTTACATCAGAGTTGTAGTACAGAGGACGGATAAAGATTGGAGTTATGAAAAGGTGGGGTGGGGGAGGTGCTGTTGAATGATATAACTGGAAATTTTGATTTTTCTATTTTCCAGGAAATTTTCCTTTTTAGTTTCTCCACATATCTATACTGTCTACAGAGTGTACTGAGGCAGTCCTCAAGATGCCTAGTATGGAGAAATTTAAAAATTATTTCTCTTTGCCCTTTATAATGACTTATAATGAATGCACAGTTAAGAGAAAATTGAAAACAAGAAAATGAACCAGATTTATGGAGAGATAATAAGGAAGCAGCCAGCAGTTTAGACGTGAGGCTGCCGCTGTAGGGCAATAACTCAAAGATGTGCATTTTCCCACCATCAGCTGCTGACGTGCAAGGCCCAAAGTAAACATTAGTGCTCAGAAATAGCATATGGATGTGAAGCCCCATGCATTCAGTTTCTGTGTCATGATAAACAGTGGACCCGATCCTACTCTTGCAGCCAGTGACGCAAGTGCAATCTTAGACTCTGGGCCCCCAAACAAACACTTTTTCCGGCAGTCTTCTACCTTTTGAACTTGGAGTGGGAAGTCCTCCTAACAGGTGGTTGGCAGCTTCAGGACCTGAAGCTGGGTTATTCTGTGTGTTTTTTGTTTTTGTTCCCAAGTTTGGCAAAGGAAAACAGCAGTTCATTTTTTCAGCCATAAATGAATACATGAGAGAATAAGTAGAACCTTCTGGTTAAAAATTCCCTCTGAATACCAGATAAGGTTCTGGAGCTGAAGAGATGGTCAGAGATTTGCTTGAAATCAGGGAATATGGGCCCAGGAACTCACGTTGGATCAAGGCACTCTGCTCCATTTCCCAGGCAGGACTTGTTCCATTGTTAGATGCAAAGGCAAGACTGTTCCATTGTTAGATGCAAAGGCCACACCAAAGCAGACGTGGAGACATGGCAGGGGCACACAGGGGCCTTGCATCTCGGATCCAGCCTTTCATGGTCCTGCAACTTCAGGCAAATCCCTCTACCTTGTGAAGTGTCAGTTTTCTCAATCATTAAAGGGAAGTAAAAATACCTTCCTTGCTCCTGGGGTGCTGGTTTGAAAATGGCAAGTCACTACATAAATGAGATTAGTATCAGTATTAATTAACAAAACTACTCAACAAAATTAATATCAACATCAATATTATTGATCTCTCTACTATACAGCTCAAAATGGCTATTTATCCCTTTCCTACCCTGGTCTAATAAGCCTGGCCTTATTCCCCACGATTGACGGAACTCAGACTCCTGTGCTACTTTAAATATCCTTTATTAAAGTCACTTTCCCACTCTGGGCTTCAACTTTCTCACCTTTAAAATGCATCTAGAAACATATCTACCCAGAATAATGTTAAATAGAAGCTCTATCTTCTGTTATAGATACAAATACGCATTGGTGTAAGTGTAGGCTAACATAAGTAAAGGTAACTGAAGGCACAGACATACCTAGACACAAAGAAATATACTGGCTGGGGTAAGTAGAGGAAAGCTCATAGGCCCTGCAGTCAGAAAGAGTTGGGCCCAGAACCCAATGTCATCATTTATTAAAATGTCATCTTGACCAAGTTACTAAACCTTGATTTCCTTGTATGTTAAATGCAGAAAATAATGGTAGCTCACAGCACAGTTGTGAGCTGACAATAGTGAATATTAATGTACCTAGCAAATTGGCACAGAGTAGGTGTTCAATAAATGGTTGGTGAAATAAAAATAACTGCTCTGAACTCTTTGGAAGGAACTTGAATACCAGGTGTTTTTATTATTACCAGCTTTGGGGGAGATTTTTTGAAACTTAGTGTGGATTATGACAATAAAACAAAGAGACATATCCATGTGTGGCTTAAGAAAACTAACTTACCTATTTAATAGTCACCCGTGATACAGGCTGTAATAACACATTCAGGGGTCATTCCTTTTTTCTAATTTGGGGATGGCATAGCATAGTGGGGACAGGGGCCCTGGCCAATGAATTAGGACGCACGAATTATAAATTCAACTCTGACAGTAATTTGCTGGGGTAACCTTTGATGACTCACCGTTTTTCGAGATCTCAGTTTTCTCATCTGCAAATTGAAGAATTTGGTATAGAAAATCTTTGAACAACCTTTTAGTTCTAAAGCCTATGATTACTCATTATCCAAACAGGATTGTGTGTATCAAACTCAAAATGTTCTGATTTCATGGCAGCTTCCCAGCTGTATATACTGAATTCTGTGGCACAAAATTAAAAATGGGGGAGACAGCGAAGCTGGCTGTAGCCCCAGGGCCCTGGATTGCTCCCAGCTTTCTGTCCATAGGGTAAAAGCCTGGCCTCCCAGCTAAGGCCCGGCCTTCGCAGTCCAGAGAAGAACATCACTCCAAAGACGCCTTGGAGCCTGGGAAAAGGAAACATGAAATTATCCCTCCCCCGTGTACCTTCTCTGCCCCCGCCACAGGAGCACAGCTGCTGGGGTCTCAGGCAGCGGTGGTTTCTCATTAAACCAAACCTCAACTTAAAACAATAAACTTGCAATCGCATTAACAAATTCCTCCTCCCACCTTCTGATTCACATCCAGGAACTCCCGGAATTGTCCTTGCTCTATCTGCTCAGGGACTGGCACAGCTTTTCTCCTTCCAGATTGCTGTATCTGGGTTTCTAATCCCCTCTCCTCATTTCTCTCGGACCGCCTGCCTCTGGATCCCCCGTCTCTCCCTTCGCGGATAAGCTCCCTCCTACCCCCAGCTCTTGGCTGGAGCCTGGGCCTGGCCTCTGCGCAGCACAGCTCTGCTTTGCCTGCTCTGCCTACTTGGCAGCTGCACATCCCTACTGCTGCAGACCCCCGAGTCCTCAGTGCCAACCTGTCCTCCCAGGCTGTCTCCTGTGGGTACCAGGAGACAACTTCTACACTTAGAACCAGATTCCCAGGCCCCACCCCAGACACTAAGACTGAGAATCCTCAGCAGGGAGGGGGCCTAGGAATCTGTATTTTTTAAAGGCTCCCTCATCTAGATTTAGTAAACCCCATTTCTGATTTTTCAAAATCCTCTCATATTTATTATATTAATTATTAATGAATTCAGTGATTTACTGGGGATTGACTATGTGGGCTCTGTGCTGGACGATGGGCATACAAAGGTGGGCATGATTTGGTGGGAAAACTGAAATAGGTATGTTGTTTCAGAAACATGGAGTAGGGACTGATTGATGTTTTTCTAAAAGCGGGATTAAATTTGGAGACATTTCTACAGTGGAAGTAACTGAGTGCTGACGGATGAGTAGCAAAGGAAAGGAGGCAGAATATGTACGATGTGTCAAAAGAAGGATCAGAGGTCCCATGAGGCTCGACTCTCACTAAGACAGATGGGGTAGGAACCATTCTGCACAGCCTACTCCTCAGGCTCCACTTCTACTTTCTTGTCTCATGAATACTTTTACAGAAGAGTTAATTTCACAAATACATTTTGACAAAGTACTAATATATTAGCAAAACCCTTATTTTGGGTTGCTTTTTGGCTTCTACAGAAATAAACTGAATTGATGAAGGGAAATAATGTCACTGGAGGTGTTTTGGGATAGAGCAGTGTTTCTAAGCTTCTGTGCTATTGACCATTGAGGCTGGATAATTCTTTGTTATAGGGGCTTGGCCTGAGCACTGTAGCATGTTTAGCGGCATCCCTGGCCTCTACCTACAACACGCCAGTACCACTGCCCCTTCCCCAGATGTGATAAAACATTCTGCGGTCACTGGGGGTTAAAATCACCTCTGCTTGAGAACCACTTGTCTAGAGAAAAAGAATGTGAGTTTTGGAGTCAGACTCAAGTTCAAATCTTTCTGAGACACAAGTTATATGATTGTGGAATGTTATTCTTTCTGCCTTCAATTCCTTCATATACAGAATGGGGAAATAACCTCTACCTTGCAGGATTATTGTGAGGAGTAAGAGTAGAGTAAGTGCAGTATCAGGCAGAGTACGTGGCACATAGAAAGCAAGGAAGAAATGGTTATAATAGCCGTGGTGCCAACAATAGTGGTGGTTCTAATACTTGTTCTTATTAATGATGTTGATAATATTATTTCATTGGTAGAAATAAAGCCTAATTTAAGTTTAAAAGTTACACTGAGTAAATAAATTCCACTTTGCCAAGAAGTGATAACAGGGTGGGAAATTTTGCAATTACATTAACTGGATATCACTTTCTCTAGGAATCCTTTTTATCATTCTTCAAGTCTCAATTTTGAGTCCATTTTATGTTTTTCCACAGCTGTCCATATATGGCACAAATAACTGTAATTATTTATTTACTTGTCTTTATTAGACTACAAATTTCCACAAGTTCACATTTCTCTCATATTCACCATATATCCCCATCAACTAGTAAAGTGGGTCATTCATAAATATTTTTCGAAGATTTTCCTTTTTTAAGATTTGTTACTTGCCCACATGAAATTTTAAGGGTCAAATTCGAGAGAACAGTAGACCCCATTTTAATAGAAATGCCACTCCTTATAACACAGTGATAAGTGTGTGCTATGCAATCAGGTGGTGTGGGTTTAAATCACGCATCTACTGCTTAAGTGTGACTTTTGGAAAGTTAGGTAGTCTGGTGAGCCTCAATTGTCTCATTTGACAAATGGAACAAAATAATAGCATGTATAAAGTTGCTTTGAGAATAAATATACAATAACAAAGATTTATTCTTGGGTCTATAACTCACTCACTTTGAGACTCAGTTGTTCCATGTGCAAAATGAGGGTACACATTCTTTCCTAACTTCACTACAAAGTTGCTATGAAGAGTAATTCTATAGTGAACAAAGATGTGCTCATAAATACAAAGTTTACAAATGCAAGAGATTATTGCTAATTAAGTATATTTCTTGGTCAAACATGCTATTAATATATTTAGTATATATACTACTTATAAATAAATACTCCCCTATAATCAAGTTATCTAAAATTGTTGCCTACCTACTCTCTGTTCTAGAACATTGATAATGGTGAGACAAGAAATTGGCATGTTTTATTGCTCACTGGAATAAACTATGCTTTGTTCTAGGAGGGCATGAACCAGACACCATTTTTGCAAGACTGGCTAAATAAATTCTTCTGCCATTATAAAAGGAAAAGACATTCAAAATCTTCATTTTGGCTTGACTCTGCAACTAAGATGAGCAATTTAAACCAATTCAACATCTGGCCTAGATGAGTAATTTAAGCCAATTCGACATCTGGCAAAGAATCCATCCAGTATCAGTAATCAAAGAGTCATATTAAACCTAGGCACAAAGTTTGCTCTTGGCCAAAACCTGCTCATGTGACGGGAACAAGAAGGACAGAGATTTCCAGGCATCTAGGAGTAGCTCAGGGAGTACACAAACTTTTGCTCCTAGTGGACTGAGCCAGCTATACCTACTGTATGACAGGTTACTATATCTCTCAGTTGTAATATTCACCCCTCTCAGAGGGAATGCCATTCATTCATTCATTCACTTATTCACTAAATATGCATGTGGTAAGAGTCTTCCATTTGCAAAGAACTATGCAGGCTGCTAGGATATGAAGATGAAACAACAAGGTGCTAAAAGAGTTTAAAAGAGTTTACAAATCAGTAGATGAGACAGTGTTGTACACACAAACCTGCAAGTGCGAGACACAGTGGGAACAAAGGGAAAAGAGTGCTTAAGTCAGCTTGGGGAGTCAGGGGAGGACTCCCAGAGGATATGGCGCAGGATTGAAGACTTGATGGATAGTCAGGAGTTCGTCTGACAGATAAGAGCAACTGAGAGGAGAGGGGCCTGAGACAGAAATCAACTTGTTATTGCCTTTCAGGATAGTTGGGGTGCCGGAGCCAAGAACAGACCTGGAACAAAGTTAATGTTTTTTTTACAAGCTAGAAAAATATCAGCAGCAGGAGCCCTGGTCATAACCACCCCCACAAAGTGCAAACAAAGCTACTCCTATCTTCTGGCTGTCTGCTGGAGAACTTACTAACCAGTACCTTAAGAACAAAATGTTCTTTTATCATTGATTTTTATTCCCACAAAGTCCTTCCTCCTCTTTTCCAGAACTTGAAGAAGCATGCGTGGAGCTGTACTTGTGTCTTTGATCTTTATCCTCCCTTCTCAGGCTTTCCTGGGGCTGGGAGGCCAGAGGTATTTCTCCAAAGCAGAGTGTGGACCCCTCTTGCGGGTCAGAATGTGGGGTCCGAGGCAAGTCAGGCCAGGTCAGCACCTGAAGTGACCACAGTCATCAGGGTTTGTTTGCGATACATCTGGCTAGCATCCAATTCTGACTCTAAAGCTGGGTTCTCCCTTGACATTCAGGGATCTCTCAGCACAGAATTCTTGAGGCTGTTTCTGACCTCAACCCATATGGAATCTTAAAGGCCTGAGTCCTGCATTCTGTTACAGAGAGCTGGAGGAGGAAAGTTAGGGCAGATTCAGTGAAGGCAGAGGGGGTCCAGAAGCCTCGGTTCTTCTCCAACTGCCTATTCAACAAGAAGACAGTTCTCCTGACGGACACTGCCTACCAGGGTAGTAACTCTCAGAGCTTCCATTTATGGAGCTCCTACTTCATGCCAGGCATTGTGGTTCCAGAACAAGAAAACCAAAGAGAGATGCCTCCTATGTGCCAGATACTCTACCAGTTGCTTTAACTATTTACATCATTAGTTTTCCTAAGAGTCCTGGGAGCAGGCACTGCTGTCTCTTCTGCAGAAGAGGAAACGAGAGTGCTGTGAGGCCCCATATTTGTAGGAGAATAGGAATTTAAATCCACTCTTCAGACTCTGTGTTGAGTGCCCTTATCACAGCATCACAGTATGTCTCAGGGCATTAGCTGTCCCAAATCAATACTATCAAGCTAGAATCATGCCAGGCCAGTGGAGAACAATGAGAATTTTCTCTCCAAAAGGAGTGGGACTTTGTCTGATTTATTCACTGATGATAATCCCCAGTGCCTAGACCAATACCTGACGAGGGCACGAACTTGATGTATGTCTTTAGAGAATGTGCTTGGACCAGTGGGTAACCTTTTCACGACTTTCAGACTTCTGTTCTCCTCCACATCTTGATAGGGGCATAGGCAGGTTGGGAAATGAGCAAGAACGTTTGCTCCCAGGCCTCCTCTCTTTCCTACACATCCTAATCCTGAATTGGCTGCAAGGTGAAGGGGAAAGAAGGAGGCATAAGAAGGCATATAATAAGGATAAAACTTCGCCAACCCCTTTATTAAGTAGGTCTTTACTGTCCCAAAGTCACTGAGAACCCTCTTCCTGTGCTCTTCTAATGCGATGGGGGCACATAATTGATCTCATGAATTAGCAACCATAGTTTAAAACAAAACATTGTTAGAATGAAAGGCTAGGAAAAAATACATGGTTATAGCTAAAGTGAGAGATACTGAGAATCAAAATGCACTTTGTTGAAAGAAGAACAATTTAGAGAATTTCTCAATATATCTGAATGTTCCAAGGAAGGCTCTGTAGAGAAGCAAGCATCTGATACAGTTCTTCAGGTCAGAGGAGAAGCTAGCCCTTCCTGTGCCCTTCCTGGCCACTACTGGCACCTAAGCTCAGGCCTTAAGGAATCCAAGGTCCTTATTCTATCTTTCCACTTAAAAAACTTACTTTTGGAAAATATGGGAAAATGCACTCTCTTGGGAGCATGTGAATTTTAAAACGAAAAAAGGTCTAAGCCAAAGCTTCTAAGAGTAAAATTTTTGTCACTGAGCATCTCCTTTTAGGAAAAAGGTGGGGATCATCTGTCAGTCTCCCCTCCTGTAGGGTACAGCCAGTATTGGTCAGAAGTGAGAAGGTGTGTTTTGGCACATCTCTTAGGGAACTTTAGGAAACTCCAGTGCCTATGGCTTCCCAAGGGGCAGCTCTCTTTCTTTCAGCATGTGGTGGTCCCAGCCAAGTGCATGCCACCTGGGAGGGGGTGGATGATTGAGACTGTCATCCCAGGGATAATTGAAAAAGCACGATGGGGAAAGTTTCCATGGCCTCACATGTGATCTGGAACATCAGGATTGCTAGGGAATAAGAATACTTCATGTCTGTCTAAACCTCAAGCTCTCTCTGCACTTGTACTTAAAAACCAAAATTATTGCATTCTAATCAAAAGCACAAATGGCTCACAATGAAAGGTGCTTAGAGAAAAACACCCTTTCCTGTAATCAGAACTACATTACATACCATTCAACCGACCTACAAATATTATCAGTTGTTTACTAATTCTCAGGCACTGTGTTACATCCTGTGGACATAAAGACGAACAGGACTGACATGTTCATCACGGATTGCTGAGAGCTGTCCTGTTTCTGCAAGTCGATGTACTATGCAGAAGACACTGCTTAATATTCTGGTGAATAAGGAAACAAATTAACCTTCGCTCTACAGGTTAAGGCCACTTCACCTTATTCTTGCCTTAAAGCAACTTTATTTATTATTAAATGAATAAACTTACTGAGCACCTATAAGAACCAGACACAGGGCTTGGCATGAGGGATATGAGATGAGTAATACAATGTCCCTGCCCTCAGGGAGTTCACAGTCTAGTGGAAAAGACAAACAGACAAATCAGAAATCACAACACAATGTGATAATTTCTCCAAATAGTTTGCTGAAAGAAGAACAATTTAGAGAATGTCTGAATATGTCTGAGTGTCCCATGGAAGGCTATGCAGAGGAGAAATCATCTGATATGGAATCCTCAGGTTAGAGGAAAAGCTGGCCAGCTGGAGAAGTAGAGGACTAATCATTCTGGGCAGAGACATATCTGCCAAGCCGTGGAGGCGTAAACACATGGACACGGTGCTGGAGGAATGAGTGATAGAAGTATCTGAAAGATAACTCCTGGCTGTAGCATGAAGTAGGAACCAGAATATCCTTCTAAGGTTTTTGATCATGATGCACAGTTAAAAAATTCATCGTCAGCAAGGCGCAGTATACACATGTACATGCACATAAAATGGGAACACAGCTGCACAGAGCAGTGCTTACCCTTACGACATGAGATGCATTCTGATCTTTTCTACCAGGTTCTATTCTATTCCATTCCATTCTACTCTGAAAATTCAACGGTCATGTCCTGCTAAATTGACCACTTGAATTATGAACCACAGTTTAAAGCAAAGCATTGTTAGAATGAAAGGCTAGGAAAAAAAAAAAACAAAACATGGCTATAGTTGAAGTGAGATACTGAGAATCAAAACAACTACCAAAAACCCCCCATAAAACTAAAAACTGCAATAAGGATGGAGAAGAGGATATTTACCAAACTTTATTGTAATTCTTTGTTTCATTATGTGAAACACTTTCCCACTAAGATTTGGGGAAAAGACTTTGGTTTTCTTTTGTTTTGTTTGAAATTCGCTGCCCCCTAGCACCATGCCTGGACATGGTAAGTGCTCAAAGGGTATTTGATGAATAAATATACACGAATGACAGGTTCGAGAGTTATGCAGATGAAATCAAGACCACAATCAAAGAAGTGGATATAGGACATAGCCAAATATATTATGAAAACAAATCCATTAAACTTACAAGAGTTTTGGAATACCATTAGGAAAAAAGTATAGGTAAGTACACCAGTTAGAAATTAATGTATCTTTTTCAAATTTTCTATAAAACACAGAATCATCCAGATATTTATTCAAATAATTTTTTTCTATTATTACATAGAGAGAAATCAATAAAACTATAAACAAATTCTATATTTGATGAAAAGTTCTATAATTCTATCCAAATGCCTAACTGTAAAAGGCTTTTCATTATTATATCTTGAAACACCAGTCCTTGACCTTTGCTTTGAAAACAGGAAAGGGGTGTGTTAGGTTCTGGGGACCCCTCCAT
Source organism: Propithecus coquereli (assembly GCF_000956105.1). NCBI lineage: Eukaryota > Metazoa > Chordata > Mammalia > Primates > Indriidae > Propithecus > Propithecus coquereli. The sequence goes on from NW_012138302.1 coordinate 9,122,117, forward strand.
TTGAACACAATGTGGGCCATAGGCATGGAGTGAGAAATTACCTAGTCCTCCTGCATGGGCATCAATGAGTGAGGCTGCCACCGCAGTCCCTGTGGGAAGGCCAAGGTCTTTTGCTGCCTCTGGTGTGAGCCCATTTCCGAGAGAAGCTCCAGGAGGCAGCACTTGGTTTCCTGGATAAACAGGAGAAAAAACAAACACCCATCAGTTTGAAAAACACAAAAGCAAACAGAGGGTTTTCTTAAGAGAACCTCTTTGCTCCCTCCTCCCTCCTCTGCATTTTCTCAACTTGGCAAAGATAAAAAGCATGCAGCCATGAAGAGTCCCTTTGTTCATTTGGCAACTTAGGTGTACGTGCTTGGTACCTATGGGTCATTCTCTGGGTTGCTTTACAAAGTCAGGAGCTCTGAGGCATCATTCAAACCAGAGAAAGATTCTCTTAATGGGAAATTCTAAAAAGAATATAAACACAGTAGCCTCTTGAAGACCAGGTTAAGATGCCTGAACTATTCCAAATGGGCTTCCCAACACAGCAGCTCTACCAGCACAGTTTACACACAAACACACACACACACGCACATGTTCACACATCCACACATACTTCCCGATGTGTGCATATTCCTAAGGATGTCAAGAAAACTTACTCCTATAGTTGCTATCAGAAGATAAGGAGGTGAAGTATTTTGTACCAATAAAGAATTTGTTAAAAGTTTTCCTCAGCTAGAAAAGACAGTGCAGGCTAAACCTTGCAAACTTTACAAGGTTACTACTTGCACAACCATAGAACACAATTTAAATGATGTTCTTTGGAGTTGTGCAATGCAGTGACCCTGATATTTCAAGTGACCTTGAATTTTTGCAATCAGTCGGGCCTTCGGTTAAGAATTGACTGACTTGCTTTGTGTGGGCGCTGTGGGGCTGTAAAAGGCAGTCCTTGCCCCCAACTTCGTTAGGAAGATGAGATAAGGGCACAGAGAACCACGTAAGTCAGAATAGAATGAAATGACCCATCTGCTGCCAGATGTTTAAGAGTCTGAACCCTCTCCCACCCCCCAAGGAATTCTAATAAGTATTTCTGCACTGTAGGGAGGAGATAGGGGTTCAGCTATGTATATGCTAAGATCCCTTTGGGCCCCAAGATTCTAGGACTCTGAATGCATGGTAAGCAATTTGCTCAGTGCTAAAACACCACTTGTTAATTGTTCCCTGAGCTCCAGGGCTGGGCAGAGGTGTTCCAGGACCTCTGTGGGTAGAGGTGAGGTTGGAGGTTGAGAGAGGGCAGTCAGAGAGTGAACAGCTCAACCAACCTGCTCTAAATGGAAACAAGTACCTCCACAACACCATTTTTTATCCATTTTAAGTAACGAGTTTCTATCTATATTTAAATATGAAAAAAAAATTAGCCAAGAAAACGAAGACTGAAACCACTGCAGTGGCTTCTAGAGCTTCGCTGTTCAATATGGTAGCCACTAAGCCACATGCAGACTGAGCACTTGAAATATGGTTGGAGTAACTCAGGGGCTAAATTTTTCATTTAATTTAATTTTATTGAATTTCAATTGCAATTTAAAAACTGATACTCAACCCAGTTGCTGAAAAACTTTTAAGTATGTTTGGAACAACTTGGATGTGCAAATATACTTTTTCAATGTTAATTTAGGAAATCTAAATCAGGTATTTCCAATGAAAATCCAGTGTCTGAATTGAGAGGTGCTAAGTGGAAAATACCCACCAGATGTCAAAGATTTAGTATGGAAAAATAAATGTAAATATCTCCTTAATAATTTTTATATCCATTACATGTTAAGATGATAGTTTGGATATATTAAGTTAAATAAGATATATTAAAATTATTTTCACCTACTTTTTTAACTTTAACATGGCTACTGAAAAATTTAAAATTACATATTGTATTTCTATTGGACAGTGTTGGTCTGGAGGATAAAGTTAAGATATACAAACCATGGGGTAGAAAGCAGGAAAAGCTCTAGTCTGTTTTGAATGCCAGGGTAGCAGATACTTGGAAGAGAGCAGTGCCCTAGGCTCTGGACAGCTTGGCTCTGGACAATAGCTTAATTATGTCACTATGTCTAGTATCCAGCATAGGAGAGACACGATTCCCACTTGCTGCGCACTTTTGTGCCAGGACTGTGCTAAGGACATATCATGCATTTTCTCACTTCATTTTCATCCTAACTCTCTAAGAAGAGTACAATAGTGCCTATACTGTCCCCATTTTACAGATAGATGAGAAAACTGAGGTTTTGAAAGGAAACAAGTATATTCCCCACAGTTACACAGCTTAGGAGCTGCAGACAGGCTGTGGATTCTACTCCAATACCAAAACCTGTGCTCTTATTCATTACATTACCTTTTGAAGCAGATATTGTTTAAAAATGTGTTCTGAATGAAAGAATCAAGAGAATAATTTTTAGAACAAGTACTATGTATTTTAAAAAGTGGGACCATTTCCAAATGTTGCTGACTAAAATGAGATTTTTTTTTAAAAGGGTTAAATTTTCATAGGAAGGTCAAAATGGAAACTCTATTTCACCTTCATCCCCAATCTCCACAAACATAAAAGGTGTAATTTTCATAAAAAAGGTTCCAGACAGAAGGAGGATTAGCAGGGTGGGGCACTCCTCCAAGTCTTCTCTGTAGTAATTTAGAAAGAAACCTTAGCTGATAAAGCAGCTTAATCTGCTTCTGTGTCCTCTGGGCTCAGAGAATGAGGCTGCAGACCTGGGTGAGGCACGGAGTGTCCTGGGCATGCAAGCAGGAGATCCAGGATATAATCATACGCTGTGGGACCAGGTAGCTTTCCCAGTGGAGGAAGCATCTTAAGCAAAGACAAGAAAAAAGGGAAAGGGGGCTGCAAAGGGACTGGGGTGGGGGTGGGGGACAGAGGAGGCTGGAGGGAAGTCAGGCCCAGTGCACCCAGGTGCTTGAACTTAACCATGAAGACCACTGCGAACCACTGAAGGAGCAGGAATCAGGGAGGAAGGTGATTAGATCTGTGTTTTTTTTAAGTGCCTTCGGGCAGCATTATAGGAGAGGACAGACTGGGGATGGGGAAAACAGCTGTGAAGCTATTTCAGTCATCAAAGAGAGAACAGGTGAGGGCCTTCATTAAGGTATTAGTAACTGAAATGTAGGGACAGAGGCAGACGTGGAGATTTTGTGGAGCAAGAATAACAGGTCATAATGGTTGCTTGGATATGGGGAGGATGGTGGAGACAGAGACGCCATGGCCCAGATTCTCCCATAAAGGACAGAGTGAGCCTCCAGCTGCCAGTCCTGCAGGGCCTGCCCCAGCTGCAGAGGCCACCTTGCCAAGGCCACACCCTTCCCAGGGCAGCCTTCACCTGGTGACTCAGCAAAGTGGGGGCAAAGGGTTCTGATGGGCACCACTCAGTCCAGAGCACTCTGCTGGGTTGGCCAAGGTGTTGCAGGACAGCATCACAGTTCAACTTCTCCTCCACCGAGTCCTACTTCCTCCTCCTTCCTTTTATGCATGAAACAAGCATCTTGTACCCTCAAATCTGTCTCAGCCGCTGCTTCCAGAAAACCTAACCTAGGGCAGTGAGCCAGCCTTCTCCTCAATCCAGTGGTCTAGGAATGAAAATGAATATACACGAAGATAAACATCCCATCTTTCAGTTGGAACCACAGTCTTCAAGAATAGTCTATGTGGGCCCCAAGCAGGAAGGAGCTTTGTTTATCTAGAGATCAAAAGGAAACAGCTTGGCATAAGAGAGGATGGTAGAAATAGGTGAGAACTCCTGAGAAATCACCCCTTCAATATCACACTTTATGTTTATGAGCCAGAGGTGCACTGAGGGGACCAGAGCTGGCAGAGGCAAGCATTAGTGTCCCTTGACAACTTTTCCTGACATAATCCTTGTTTGGCTTTTCTTTCACCAAAAAGTCGTATTATTCACAGCATTGCTTTTCTCAGATTCACTCAATACTGCCTGAGCATCTGCAGTTTCTTCTAGACTTCATTCAGCCACCCATTCACGTGTTCTAACAAACATCTCAGTGACAGTGGCACTAATGATGGCCCACTTGGATTTTCATCTGCCACGGGCCAAGGTCTAGGTACGGGGGTATATGTGAAAGAGGCACCTCTGACCTCGAAAGGCTCACACCGTGGTCTGGGACAGAGATGATGGAAAACCCTCCAAGACCCCTTAGGACCCTGTAGAAGATGCTAGAAAGATGAAATGTGGGTGGTATTCCCAGAGAACTGAAGTTGGCCAGGAGACTGAATGGAATCTTCAAGGTGAAGATGACAGTTGAGTCTGGTGAGCAACGACAATGGGGAATTGCTGGTGCTAGTGCTTGCACACTCAGGGGAAATGGATGACAGCAGATGCAAAAGTAGGGTCACCATAAGGACCCCTGAGGAGCATGGTATGGTTGGGGCGTTCAGTATGTTAGCAAAAAGTGCACCAGGGAGGAGCTGATTGGACCAGAGAGGCAGCCGGGGACCTCAGGCATGGCCAGGCAATGAGGACCTGCCCATGGCAGCACAGCTGTAAGTGCTCAGATTGGTTTTTAAGAAGATAAACCTGCAGTGTGAAGAAAGGATAGAATGGGAAATAGTTTTCATCTTTAAAACAATCAAGCCAACTGAAAAATGCAGGTTGCAAAACATTATGTAAAGTATGCTTTTGTTTTTGTTTTTTAAGAACAACAAAGAAGGTAGATGGATGAATTATAAAAATGCATTCCTAGGGGCTCAAAAAATACAGAAAATAGGTTTTCTCTGGGTAGAGAAATTATGGGTGATTTTTTTGGTTTTCAGTAACCTATAATTTCTAATTGTTCTATTTTGAACATGTATTTCTTGTGTAATATTTTTAAAGGTGTTTCCCCCTTAAATCAGGCCCGAGTAAGTTAGGGTACCTCTATTCAGCAGAACCCCACACAGTCATTAAAATGCATGAGGCTGAATTAAGGTATGGGTTTGGAATGAAGTCCAGTATAAATTATGGGAAAATGAAAAGATACAGAATAGTATTCAGAGTATGATCACATGTGTGATTTTTTTAAAGGATACAAAAAGGAAGCACATAAACCTATAGAAAAATCCTAGAGAAAATCCACAGAATTTTGTTACAGCAGGGATTGTGATCCAGTGCAGGATACCCTTCTCTATTGCTTGTGCTTCTTCTATAGCACGTCTTTGCATTTCTTTTGTGATCAAAACAAACTAGCTTAAGTTGAAATAAAAACAAAATCAAGTTAAGGACAATACAACGCACCTTTTCCAAATCCTGCTCCTCAGTCTGAAGGCAGGAAAGAGAACCAAAGGCAATTCAGCTATTTCTGTGATCAGGCTGGCCTCTGTCCCTGCTGCACATCCTTACCTTGAAATGTACAAAAGCAATCGCCCTGAGCGCTCTCGGGCTCACGTCCACTGAATTCCCATTTGGATGGGCAGATTCAGTCTGAGCGGTCAAAAGCTGGAATCTACAATTATCTGGTGGTTGCAGTCCCTCTTCACAGGCGGGGGCTCCTATTACACCAAATCTCCCTCTACCAGTTTTTCAATTATCTATGACTAATGAGTACTTTGGGAACAGTTTCAGACACACACATAATCCTCTTTCCTGATGTCAGCAGCAGAAATTAATGACTATGTGGATTTCTGGGAGACAGAAAATGCATTATAATGGTCAACAGAACTGTTATCCTCTCCAGGAAGGGGGAGGTGGGGGTGGGGTGTTGAATTAACTGGAAGGTTCAGTGTTCCATTGTATTCCTACAAACAGTGAGATGAAACCCAGGAGAAGAGCTGGCTCCAAGCCCACAGAAATGTTAGAGAGGTTTGGGCAGGGTGGCATGCAACCCTGGTTCCTCCATTCTTGGCACTGGGGGCTCCTCCCAGCTCAGTTTTGCCAAGGTCAACAGGCCAACAGACTGGCCGGGGCAGTGCTAAGTGACACTCTGCCTTGCCAGCAGAGAGGGTCCAGGAGTCCTTTCAGACTGAACCTACATTCAATCTAGTTTAGGGGAAGGGGAAAAAAACAAGAATATACAACTCTCAAAAAATAGGCTGGAGTTATTTTAAAAGCATGTGGTGGCGGATGTAAGTTTGGTGCTTCACACAGGCATACCACATGCTCGGGTGGTTTCAAAGATTGTTAAGATCTAGTCCAATTCTTGTGGAGCTCCAGTATATGTGACTAATGACGCTTAATTTTAAAAGAACTAATAGAATTAGGGACTTAAACCATACCAAGACCAAGCACTTGAATTCCTCTACGGAGATCAAAGATCACTTGGGCAGGTCAGCTCAGAAAGTTTCCTAGATATTGAGCCACAATTGATACACGATTGATTAAAATCATTCCAGTAATTCTGGCTCCTGAATTGGAGTTACACATGTCTAGAACAATTCATTCAATCAGAGAAATTAGTGAAAAACCCAAACTTGCCTATATCCTGTGACTTGCTGAATGACACATCTTCTGAAACAGTAATTTCTTCATTTCTCTTCATTTGCCTACTAAAAATAATCTCATTTTCACTGGGAATTAAATTCTATGTTAAATTACTGATTAAATGTAAAACTTCATAATATCCTCATCACTCATTACTCATTAAATAAATGTTTACTGGGTACCTAATATGTGCCAGATACTGTCTTAGCGCTGAAAATGCATTAAAGAACAAGATAGTTAAGGTCCCCACCCTCGTGGAGCTTACTTTCTAGTAGACACTATTCCCATCCAACATCTCTTCTGAACTGTATCTTGTAGTTATTGTATCTTGTAAGTGCCTACGTGATTTGGAATGTGTTTTACATATTCTTACATCCCGGCCTTATATTCTGACCTACAGTAAGTGTTTAATAAATAAACACATCATATACTTTTAATACAATTTTGAATGACCTTTATGTTGTTTTAATTTTTTCCCCATGTTTATCTCTATCCCTCTTTACCACTAGACAGAGAACAGCTCAAAGACTATTTTATCTATCTCTGCATTCATTTGTTCTCACTCCCAACACCCAGCAGTGTCTACAACATAAAAATTCTGAGTAATGTTCATTTAACTGAACTTATAGATTTTTTTAAAGGAGGAATCATAAAACAAAGATCAATTTAGACAAAAATATTAAACACACACACATACTCACACAGGATGTTGACAATCATTTAAGAGAGTAAAGAGAAGAGACTATATTAAGTTTAACTCTTGATCTTGAATGCTACTTGGACAAGGAACATATTCCAAACATAATCCCACCAGTAATACACTCTCATCTCTCTAACAGGACAATGGAATGTAGCAAGGCCAATGCACATGCTCAGGAAATGGTTTACCAGAAGACCCAAGCCTGTTAACTATGCACAGCAGATGCTATGGTGGCAAGACATTGTGGACACCACCTTCTAGTGGAATTTCTATTCCACCGTAAAATTCTCCTTGCCTGCTCAAGTCTGGTTCAAGAAGTCCAACAAGCAACCAGTAACTACTGTAGGTCAGTGAGCAGAGGAGGGGTGCATACAACTTGTATTTTAGCAAAATAAATATCATAATAGTAATAGTGCCCATTTATTGAAATCTATGAGCTTTCAGTCACTGTTCTTGGCACCTTTCAGCTGGTATCACCTTTAATGTTAGCAACAAACCTGTTATTAGAATTAGATTTTATGGTAACAGATTCTATGTTATTAGAATTAGATTCTATGAATTAGAGCTTATGGTATTAGAACCTACTACTTTATAGTTGTAGAAACAAAAGCACAGACCTGTCCAAAGTCACCTCTGTAATGAGGGCATGGTCAGGATTTCAATCCAGGATTTTCTAAGTCTAAGGTCTGGGATCTTCCTCCTATACCACGTAGATTTAAGGGGGTAGGTGTGGCCTATCACAGATAGAAAAGGGAGGCAGCTTCGTTTGCAGGAAGTTCCCCTGGTAGGACATATCTAGGAACAAAACCATAAAAGCTACACAGTCCCAACATGCTGAATCTTCTAGCTTCTTCCCTCCTCTCCTCTCGTTTCTTTTTCTCTATTCCAAAATTAGAGACACTGGACTTTGAATGGCCCTGAGACCATTAACTTCAGTGTATACATTTTGTAGTAGAGAAAACTGAGCCCAGAGAGGGACGTGATTTCCCTGGAGCAACCAGTTGTGGAAGCAGAGTCTAGATTGGACCCGGAGCTCCTGACTCAAGGTGGGCTTCCTCCACTTCTCCGACACTCCCTGCTGTGGGAGTGCCATCCTGTACCCTCCCCCAGGTGGGACAGGAAGCTCATCTAAGCCAGGGCTACAAGTCACATGGAGAAAAGGAGAGTCGGCAAAAATCCGACAGACTCCAGCAGCGTGGGCAGCTGATCCTGAACTATTCAGAGCATAAAGTTCAGTCTTTTTAGCTTGAAATCATCCACTTTGGCACCCACGGTGACCTAATTCTCTAGATAATTGCTGATGCCCTATTTTGTTTTCACCTAGCCTAAGGCCACCTCCAAAAAGCCTTCCCTGGGTAGATCATAATTAATCACTCTTTCCTTTACAATCCCACAGTATGTTTTTTGGAATTACATCATTCTGTTCTACATAATGCCTTCTTCCCCTGTGCCTCGTTCTTCTAATTTAGATTTTAATCACCTTGAAAGCAGAGCTTTTTTGTAGATGATGTATCCATAGGAGGCAGGCGGTTTAGCACAGCACTTGGGAGCTCAGGTAAAGGGGTAGACAGGCTCCTATGGGGATGATGGCTTTACCACTTGCAGGGCTTGTGACCTTGGGCAAGTGACTGAATTTTCCTGCAACAGTTTCCTCACCTGTAAAAAGGCTGTAAAAATGCTATCTTTCTCCCAGGGTGGTTATGAGAATCAAGCAAGATAATGCAAATAAAGCATTTTAGCACACTGTCTGCCACATGGCAAATGCTCGATAAAAGTGAGATACTATTACGGTTATTATGACTCCCTATTCCTGGTGTACTGTATGTACATCGCCTGGCACACAGAGGGTCACTCTAGCTAAGTTTACAAAGCTTCAGGAGAGATCCTTGATGTTATAGCATGTGGAGATATACGCTTTTGGGGTCATGAGAGCAAACCACAGAAACTGTGAAAGCTGTTAAAATATTCACAGTGATGGAATTCAGTTTTCCAGCACAAAAAGTTTCTCCCTGTGGTCATGTCTCCATGGCATGTCTTCAGAGTAAAATGTTTCAAAAGTGCAGAAGGTGTTCTTTCTGTAGTTATTTTAAGGACCAGATGCTTGTTTCAAACGGAAAAATTATTTTGTCAGCAAAACACTTGACTGTTAGATGACCAGTGCTTCTAAGACCCATGCAAACAGTTCTGCCGTGGCGAGTTCCCCCACTTCTAGGCTAGGGAAAGGCAGATTTGGGAAATATATGAAAATACATTAGCTGTCATTGTGTTGAAAATATTACAAGTTTAAAGCAGCAGTTTTCACAGTTTTGCTTTGTATTTTCACAATCACATAAGGAAAAAAAATCATAAAAATCACAAAATCACATAAAAATTGGGATTGACATAGATTTCTCAAGTTTTACTTTGCCCCATTGATTCATTAAAAATAAATCCTAGAATCAGAATCATCTGACAGAAATTTTATCTCTAAAAAGATAGGAAGGAGATGATCTCAAAATAAAGGGCATCCTTTTAAAATAAATATGCTTCCTTTTATGACCTTATTTATTCATTCCATCACACACCAGTGAACACTTTGTCAGGGGCCGGTGATGTCTCTAGTCTAGACTACTGTTTGCAAACTGCTAGTTTACGAAATGGTAACAGCCTCCTAACAATGGGTGAGTCTACAGGATGTCAAACAGCAACTCTCACCTGGAAAAGTTAGTCCGCAGGTCTGGTGTTAACCACACAATGCCCAACATCTGGTGATTTGAAGACATCTGGGGCTTCTATCATGTAGACCAAACAGGATTCAGGTAATTTACCAAATTTTTCACTTCCCAACCAGATGTCTTACTTTCACAGAAATGAAGCCCATCTTGTACTTTCATGTGCAAATAAGCTAGACATAAATTCGCCCCTGGAGGGCAAGATTAATTGCTTATTCTCGATGAATGCTAAATTACATATTATTTCTTCTTTTTTTTCCAACTATTATACCTTTGAAAAAAGTTTCCTGCTATTGTTTTCGAAAAGCATATATTTTGTCTTAGAAATGTTCTTTCTAAATGTCTCTTCCTCACTTTTATGACAGTGAGGCAGTGTGCTATAATGAAGAGTGTGATCTTAGGAGTTGGTATAAGCTGAGCTCTAATTCCACACATCTCCTCCTCAAACTTTCAGAGCCTTGGAAAAAGTCACTTGAACTCCCTGAATTCAGTTTCTTTGTAGATACACATCATAAAAGGGATACTGTGAAGATCTGCGACCACTCATTCCTATAATATGAACTGGGCACGTACTCTGTGCCTGCTACCGAGCGACCATGAAGAACCACAGTACCTATCTGTCCCGCAGGGGCTCAGGAGAGGGTGACATAAACTCAAGCTGTAAGGTGTTGGAATGACAAACATATTGCTCAACAAAGGTGATGCCTTTATCCAGGATGTTTAATAAAATCACTAGCAACTCCAGCTGTACCTGATTCTTAAAAGAGAATGCCAAGTTTATAAGAGGAAGGACGTGTCTGAAACCTTTCCTCTTCTTTCAAGCATAGCCTGGAATTTGCTCTGATCATGTTTGTTTAAAGAATTCACGTGGTTATCAATGACCCTCCACCTTCTATGCCGTTGTCCCGACAACCAACCATTTACTAGACAGAATATGGAAAGCAGACAACAATATGTCTCTTCAATCAGGTTTAGTAGGCAAAACTCAAAAGGACAGAGACAATATTCAAAAGACTAGGGTCTTTGTGCTTGAGACCCTTAAAGGGAAACACAAACATACATACATACATGAAGGAGAAGGGATTGTACAGAGAACTTAACTGGCCAAGGAGAAGCTGCTATACAGAATTCATTTGTAGTTTAACAGCAGCTGGGCTTTAAGAGCCAGGCTACAAATAAATATTATACATAAGGTAAAAGGGCTAAGTCTGTTTTTACTGTTGTTTAGTTATCCTGATGAGAAGTTAGGTTCTTTTCCTATCCTATGTTTCACCAAAGCCTAGAACCTCTCAAATATATGAAGAAATGAAACATGCCTACGGTTTTTAAACTTTTTTTCAGGGACCAAAATTTTTTTCCCAAATGAAATTGTTTATAGAACCCTAGTACAGTAGTCCCCCACCTTACCCACAGTTTTGCTTTCAATGGTTTCAGTTACCTAAGGTTAACCATGGTCCAAAAACATTAGATGAAAAATTCCAGAAATAAACAATTGGTAAATTTTAAATTGCCTGCCATTCTGAGTAGTGTGATGAACTCTCATTCCATCCCACTCTGTCCCACCTTGGATGTGAATCATCCCCTTTGTCCAGCATATTCCCCCACCCCGGGTCACTTAGTATTTCTCTCTCAGCTGTTGGACCAAAAAACGTAATATATATAGGGTTCAGTACTATGCATGGTTTCAAGCATCCACGGGGACTCTTGGAATGCATTTCCCATGGATAAGGGGGGACTAATAAATCGACTCTGGTTCAAGCAGAGAAGGAAATGCCCAAAGGTGGTGCATGCAGTAGTTCTGGCACCTGAGGGGCACCCAGAGTTTGGGTGCTGAGGAACAGAGATTCAAATCTAGACCTTAACCTCTGGTGAGAGACCACCCATGGAGGCATTAAAGAGGGAAGGGATGGGAACTTGTAACTGTAAAACAGAGCCTCCTTCTTGCAGGCTGCTACTATAGCACAAAAACTGAAGAAGCTGAAAGTGTCCACTTCACCACAAAGACAATGACCTCATTCCTGAGTAAAGGAGGACACTGGCACTTGCAGTACCTTCTAGGGGAGGAGTGGAATTTGCCAGGTTGTCATTTAGCCAAAATGTTAGGGTGTTCAGAGAGTAAAATCCCTGAAGCCCTCACTCATGTTACAGCCATAGGAATTTAGCAGGGGAGGAAGATTTCAAAAATGATGCCATAAATTAATGACACTTAAAGTCCCAATCTAGGTCACCCAGTTGAGGGGAGGGGGTCATATATATTTTGGGAAAAATGCTCAAGTGATAAGAAGATGGAAGTTTCAAGCTTTGTAAATGAAACAAAATCAAATTTCTCCATTTTTTAAGTCTCAATGTTTACACACAGGATCTGGGAGACTGATGGGACCTTAGGCACAATGAAAAAGGAACCCTCGACCAAAGTCAAAGCCAAATCCTTGCCCACACAGTGCCATGGCTTATTTGAAGAGTTTAAGAATGGTACCTCTGCCGTCCCTCACTTGACAGGGGAAGCGACAACTAGGATGGGGTGTGGGGAAATGGCATGAAAGCGTGGCTGATTGGGCAGCAGATCAGACAAATGGGAGTCTAATACCCTCCAGCCCAGTAACTCACAACCTCAAGGTACTAGAAAAACAAAAGTATGAACACTTCTCTAGCCAGAAATACCAAATCTGAAAGAACCGGAATCTCCTTCCTTAGATGGATGCTTCCCAGGCTTCTTGCTCAGGCAGTGAGACAGGGTGGAAAGAGCCCAGGCATGGAATTTAGGCACCCTTGGGTTCAAATCTGCTCCAACACCTTTCAGCTGTTAGACTTCGTGTTATGTTTTTAACTTCTCTATTTCTCCTTGTATAAGATGGGAAGAATAGTACATAAAAGAAATATTGTAAAAACGAATGAGATGATGAATGTAAAAAGACCCAGTATACTGCATGGCACTTAATTTCCACAAATATTTTTCCTTCCACCTAGAGGAAGTTATACAGAAGCAAAAAATAGTATGAAGGAAGAGACTCAGTTGTACTAAGTACTGACTTACTGGCTGTGATCCATGCGTGGTACAACGTGCTTTACAGCTCTCACCTCATTTACACTCACGTTAATCCTGGGAGGAGTGGAAGTCATCCCCATATTATAGATACAGAAACCAAAATGTAAGACGGACTTGTAACTGGTCTGATGCCCCCCTTCATACAAATGCCAGGATTTGAGTTTGGATGGAGTTTGGTTATGAAGCCCATTCTTTCCATCGGCCCATGAGTGAAAACACTGATACTCCACAGCCCAGGTCTAGCTATTGGTTCTACCCTCTCCTGGGAAAACTGCAATCTACCAAATGTTCCTGCAAATTCCATCCGTGAGGTTCCCTTTAGTAACCTCTAGCCTCACTCTCCGAAGGACGGCTGGTATTTCTTTCCCCCAGGCCACGAGCCGGCACAGTACCCAGCAGACGCTCCTGGATTCCCACTGGTTTTCTACCTCACATGCCCTCCTGGGAACAACGAAGGAACATGCAAAAGAACAGGCCTAGATAATTCACAAAATGAATTCACACTCTAGCTAACTTCCACAGCTCAAAAATTGTCTCCTGAACTTTAGACTAAAAGTAAAGCCTCTGGATTTCCACAAGGTAAAATTCTTTCCCTGTGGTCAGCAGAAAGGGAGAAGATGAAGAAGAAAACTCCATTTATGAAATGCCTGGAAGGCAGCTACTAGCATCTTCATTCTTCAGCAGAGAAAACAGAAGCTCAGAGCCTTGGTAAGTGGGGAGGCTGGGAATTCATGCCAGCTGTCTGACTCCAAATTCCACTCCAAGCTATCTCCCTTCCTATCTCTTAATTAAAATGTTTGGTCAGAACCAAATTAAACCTCAAGGGCAAAAAGAGGGGGAGGGAGAGGAGGGAGGAGAGGAGAGAGTATTAGCATTCAGTTTCTTAGCACTAACTCTCCTGTTCCTACTACTTTGCTTTGTTCCCTCATTTTTCAGCTACTGCATTATTTGACCACTGTTACCAAAGTAGGGTCCCCAGCTAGCAGTGTGAACATCACCAGGATGAGGGAACTTCTTAGAATTTCACATTCCCAGGCCCTACCCTAGACCTACTGAAGCAGAAACTCCAGGGATTCCAGGGCCCCAGCAATCCTCCTCCAGGTGATTTTGGTGAACACTAAAATAGGAGAATCACTGTATTAGAGTCACCTACAGCGCTTCTGAAAATAGCAATTCCTGGGCTCCATCCCTGACTTCTGGTTAATGGTTATAAAGTGAGGCCCTAGGATCCTTATTTTTAAAAGCTCCAAGGTAATCCAGGTACATAAGTGTAAGTAGGCACAGAATCCACAGAAAATAAATGTTGACAATGAAAACATTTAACGGCCAGATGTACCAGATGTCTGAACTCTACAAGTGCAACCTAGGTTTAAATGGTGGCCTCTTTTCTGACCAGCTCAATGAAATTGGGCAAGCTCCTCTCTAGCCTCCTCCCTTCATCTGTAAAATGGAGTTAACAGCACATGCTTTAAGGTTGTGAAATTAAATGATAATGTAAAATTCTTGGTATGGTGTCTGGTACACAGTAAGCAATAAATAAATGGGAGAAAATTTTATTAATCACCTAATAAGAAGGAAGAAAAACTAACCCATGTAGAATGTTATACCAAGTGGCACAGGTAGGGGTACAGGAAGGAGACCCTCCGGCATCTGTGAAGCTTTCTCATTCCCTTATGTCCTGCTGTGCATGAAAATACGCTCTTGCAGGGAACTGCGATATCCTCTAATTATGCTGCCTTGCAAAAATGAGCCTGGACGACTACGGAGTGGAAAATGGGGCGGCAGGGTGAGAGTATTCAGAAACAATGTGAAGACAGAAATAGCGGTGCCTGCACAGCTGTAGGTACTAACAGGAAATCTATGTTTCCAGGAAGGCTGAGCCAAATGACATGGGAGAGTCGTGCACTTCGGTCTGGCCTTCTGTGCGCAGTCAGAAGGCAGAAGGGCAAGGTGCAGAAGGCAAACTGGGGAGAGTCAGCCTGCAACTTGCCATTTGCAGGCTGTGGCAAGAGAGGAGGGAGCCTAGTGCCTACCGGAAATGGGCAGTTCCCAGTGAAATAAGGATTAGGAGAACTGCATTCCACTCTGGCTCCTTTCTTAAACAAATATTTCCACTAAGGAACAAAACGAGCACACCTTCAAAGTTTCTTTTCCTCTTCCTGCTTGAAACTTGTAAATCTATTTTCCAAGAAGGATGATGCAGCTGTTTCGGTCTCCATGTCTGTGCTCTGGCTATTCTTTCTCTGGGGATATCCTTCCCTACTTCTTCGTTTGGCTAACCTCTCTACTCACCCCTCAGGAAGCAACTCGGGGGTACCCTTCTCCAGGAAGGCCACCCCGAATGCTGACCTGCTCCATACCCTGATCTGTGCCATGTCCCCCCTCATAGCCATAATACCTAGCACATAACCTGACTGTCATATTGTCTTCAGTGTCTCCCAGTGTGTTTCACACATAATTAGTTCCAAAAAATGTTAACAGGTGTTTACAAAGAAGCTCCTGGTGCAAATAAGCTTGGGAAATGCCAAGCTGAACTAAGTTAGACAGGATTCTGTACTCCAATAAGTCTAGGATTTTAATAGGCTGGTGTGCACTGAGAATCTCTATGAAAATATCCAATATGAATCCCAAGTCTGATTTGACTGCGGAAATTTTTTTTCCTAAAAATCACCTCTAGTTCCAGAGTGTGCACTGTGGGATACGATACTACGTTTTACTGATGTTCCCTGCTCTTTCTTCGTCACCAGGGTCTAATTTCCTTGAGGGCAACAGTGCCCAATACTGCATTTCTGATATCTACCATCTACTATCTGTTTGTTGCAGATACAAAGTAAAAGCCAACTGAATGTTAAAAAGCTAAATCATCGTTTCCCTTCTGAAAACCCTCCAGGGCTTTCTATTATACCCAGGAAAAGTTTGGATGCTTTATTCCAAGGCGCAGAAGGTTCTACATTTTTAAAATCCCCTACTCCATCTCTTGCCATTCCCCTCCCTTATTACATCCTGCTAAATTGGTTTTTTATATCTCCTCAAATATGTCAAGCTTATTCCCACCCCTGGGCCTTTGCACGTGCTATTGCTTCTGCCAGGAACAATACTGCCCACAGGTTCATAGTGCTGAAGCCATCTCCACATGGAGGTCTCAACTCAGAAGTCTCCTCCTTGGAGAAGGCTTTCTTTCCCATCCACATTTCAGCCAGCATTTTATTTCTATCATAACACTTACCAATATTTGCCGTTGTCTTGTTTATGTGTGTATTTGCTTACTGCCTGGTATTGCTACCTCACACGGCAATGTGACACAGCCTTAGCTGTCTTGCTCATGGCTCTACCTTCAAGAGTGCTGGAACAAAGATGTTTTGATGAATACTTGCAGCTATTGAAAGGATGAATTGAACTAATCTATGTATTACAGCAGGTAAGAGCCCTGCCCTTCCTCCCAGAACTGAATCAAATCCAAGCCTGCCAATGACTAGCTCTGTGACTAGGGCAAATCATTTAATCTCAGAAAGGCTCAATCTCCTCACCTGTAAAATAAGAAACAATAGACTTATATTTTAAGTAACATATTGAACACATTAATTAGTCTCTATCTCCCCCAAGAAGAAAGTGAAACAAAAGTAAAATGGAATTATTTTTCCTTCTATTTAAAATAATTTTAATTGTGGTCAAATACACATAACAAAATTTACTATCGTGACCATTTTTATGTGTACAGTTCAGTGGTATTAAGTATAGTCATATTGCTGTGCAACCCTTACCACCACCCATTATCCATTCCTAGGACACTACTCATCTTATAAAACTGAAACCCTATGCCCACTAAACACTAACTACCCCTTCCCCCTTCCCTCCCAGTCCCTGGTAACCAACATCATTCCTATCTCTCTGAAATCTGACTACTCTGGGTACCTCATATAAGTATTATAGAACCATACAATATTTGTCCTTTTGTGACTGTCTTATTTCACTTAATCTAATGTCTTCAGAGTTCATTTATGTTGTAGTATGTGTTAGAATTTCTCTCCTTTACAAGGCTGAATGGTAGATACCACATTTTGTTTACCCCTTCTCCCACTGATGGACACTTAGCGTGCTTCTACATTTTAGCTATTGTGAATGATGCTGCTATCAATAGGGGTAAAAAAATATCTCTTGGAGTCCTTGCTTTCAATTCTTGGATATATACCCAAAAGTAGAATGCTGGATCATATGGCAATTCTATGTTTAACTTTCTGTGGAACCACCATACTGTTTTCTACAGTGGCCACACAGTTTTACATTCCCACCAACAGTGCATGAGGGTTCCGATTCCTCCACATCCTCGCCACACTTATTTTTTTGTTTGCTGTTTTTAAATAGTAGCCATCCTAATGGCTATAAGGTGGAAGGGATATTTCTTTTAAAAGACACAAACCTTTTAAGCCAAAAATATGAGAAAAAGTAATAGCAGCAACAAAATCTTAAAGTTCGACAGTAGAATGATGAATGGTAACCAATTTAGTGAACCTAAGCAACCTGAATCCTCAATTGGTTGTGAGGAAAGCTGAGAAGTAATCCAATTTGCCCTGCATGGCCCGAAAATGCTTAAAATTTAGTGGCCTATCACATCTCTAGATGTGAGAGTAAGGAGGGGCTCAAAATAGGACAGCTGGTTGAAAGCTGTTTAATAAAAAGGCAGACTCAGTACTGACTTGCCACTGGTACGACCATCCCTTTTAACAACCTGGCAAAAGCCTGGAAGCTCATTCCCTGGAAAGAGAAATAGAAGGTGCCTGTATAGTGGATAGCAGGCAGTTGAGAGTAGCAAAGTTAAAGTGAAAAACAAGAAGATTTAGCAATAGTTTTCATAATGAATATAGATCCATCCAGCCTCTTCCCTGTGCTGGCTTCCCAAACTCCAGCAAGGCTTATATCCCTGCAACTGGATATTGACAGACTAAAGTTTTGTTCTGAGGATGCCACAAGAAACCCAAAGATACTGGCAGAGGATGCTCCTACTAAACAAGCCATCCAGATTACCCTACAGGGAGGACCAGGGTGATAAGCCCTGTGCCTGTGTACAGAGTTTCCAGTCGGCTTTTTACTGCCCCATTCCCAAGTATGAACAGTCAAGGATCACCTGATCATCTGAAGAAAGCCTCTAACATGAAAGACAAACTCAAATAAGCAAGCAGATTAAAAAGTTAATAGAAATTTGGAGGAAATGGAGGAAACAGACTATCTAGAGAGATGTAAACTCTCTCGATGCATATTACAGTGGTAGACCACACAGTGAGTATACAAATAAATGAACGATAGTTATTATGAAAATGATAGGGACAGAAGTGAAAGCTAATCTGGTAACCGGTTCTCAAACAATTTAAATTTGAGATATTATATGTATCTTTATCATTCTAAATATATTATCATTCTTTTACAGAATTCCAGAGCTAAGAGGATGAGATCTCAGCAAATGACAGCCCAATTTCTTAACTCCAGTAAGGACAACATGCAAGTGTCTATTCTAACTTTACGAGACTGAAAGTAGATGTAGAAAAATTTCGAAGTTTTTGGAAGTAAATCTCGTGGCCCAATTTGAAAGAGTAGATCAGAAATTCTAATCTTCATATCTTACCTGACTCTATTTCCTGTATCTTTCTTACATGCCACAAGAACCTCCTTTAAAATAGATTTCTACACATGTGTCAAGAACCTTCAGATATTCTTATCCTTTTAAGTATATAGACAATTTCAAAAGAAAATACCCATGAATAATATATGAGAAGAAGTTCAGCCTCACCAATAAGTAAGGAAACAAATTAAAACAAAAAAGACATGCTATTTTCCTTGGCCTTATAATCTTAGAGAGTGATGAAAATACAATTTGGCAAAATCTTTCTGGAAAGCAATTTGAAAATATATATTAAGAGTTTTAAAAACATTTATACCTCTCAAATTAGTAAATATGGTACTGGAATCCATTCTAAGAAATAACGTAAAATGTTGATAAAAGTATGTATACAAATTCAACGATACTTAATTTCTATAGAAATAATTAGAAATAGAATAGAAAATAGAAGAATTAAAAAATTAGAACTCAGAAAAAATTTAAATAGGTACAAAAATATTAATTAAATCATTATGTCACAGTAAATTAAAAATTGAATATTTGGAGAGTATTAATGACATACATATAAATTATTTTAATTATGTAAAATATGTATAATATAGTATACATATAGATATAAATCCTATGTGCATATAATACATATATTATTTATAGTATATATATTAAAAAGACAGAAAGAAAATAAACCAAAATGTGGCAATCTCTTAGAGATAAAGTTAGATAAAATACTTTTCTGTATTTTCTAAGTTTTCTACACTAAATAGGCATTTGATATAATCTGAAATAAAAAACTATTTTAAATAGTTTATATTTTTTATCTACTCATTCCATTTCTTGGCAATCTGTAAGATGCAGAAAAAGACAAAGAGGTTCCCTATAGTCTCTTTATGTGTATTTATAATATTTATATACCAAAGAAAAAATTATAGACATTTAAGTATCCATCCTTGACAAAAGGCTTTAAAACATCATAAGATCATTTGATGAAATATTATACTGTTATTAAAATTATGCTTATAAAGAGCACAAGGGAAAAATGGAAATATGAATATGCAATAATGTTACTTTAAAACTGCAGGCTACAAACTAGCATATAATAAAAGCTAAGAGAAGCCAAAAAAAAAAAAAAAAAGGCATAGAAGAAAGAGAAAGTGAACTAAAACTGTTTTGGTGTACTGTTTAGAGTGGTGAGATTGTGTTCCTGCTTCATTTCTGGATTTTCTTAAGATTTTACTTTTAGAAGCTTTTGAAAATAAAAAAAAATAATTAAAAAGAAGGAGATGTTGTTACCAGACAGCCTTTGCAGAAACCAGCACTGGCACGTGTTCAGCATCACGTTTCAGTGAGTTCACTTGTGAGGGAGCCTCAGATCAAGTTAGGCTAGGAAGGAGCCTTGGGAGAGGGGGTGGCAGTGGAAGGTGAGAAGAGCATTTAGAGGTAGGGGCGCTTAAGGAGGTGATGATGATCTGATGTGGTCCAAAGCTCCTCCTCAAATATATCAGTTATCTCTGGACAATGATCAGTTTCAGGGGTTTCTATATCATCAGAGCAGCACCAGCCCAGGCAGGTTTTATCTCCACCCTAGTCCTAACTCAGTGCTTTAGCCGCTACGATCTCAGCACTGAGTAACTGAGAAGGAAGTTTGTGGATCTTCCTGAAGGCAGGTGAGTGCAGGGGAATGAAAAGCCGCAATGATGCTTGGGATGGCACTGCCTGGAAAGACTGTGCGTCAGGTACCATGCAGGTGCTGGACCATAGCAGGTAATGAGACAGATATGGCCCCTGCCCTCATGGAATGTATAATCTGGCAGGGACATTAAATCCGTAATTACAAAACACTCCATGAAAATTCAAATGTGATGAGTGGTATACAATATGAAGTAAAGAAGATATGTGGTTTGCACAAATATGGCACACAAATTCAACCATACACAAGATTCAGAAAACAAATGAAGGAGCCGCAGAGAAAAATTAAATGATATAAATAATCCAAGTGATTTATTTCACCATCCCACTCAGGGAGCCCAGCCCTAGAATGGGATGTAAATCAGCTCTTCCCTGGGTTGGCTTCAGTTTCCATTTTCTCACCGTGTGAATATCTTCTTTGGCTATGTATGACCCTAACCGGCCAACTGTGTACAGTTCTATGTGCACTGAACAACTTGAGGTGGGTGCCACTTATATCATGGTCTATGTACATGATACCCTTTGAGATGCACAACCCGCATGGCTATATGTGACCTGTTTTGTTTAAATAAAACCTACACTCTACAATAGGCCAGCTATCTCAAACAAAGAAAAAAGAAACTCTGGAATGATTTTGCAGGACTTAGTGGAGACAGTTTATCAGTTTCTACTGTGGAGCTAGCCTCCTAAAGGATTTTCAAGGATATTTCTGGCCGATGCAATATTCATAATATGTACTGAATTAGAACCAAATCCTCCATTTTGGTGGGATTCCATCATACAGGGAGGGCATACAAGCAAGGAGATCTGGTCTACTCAGGGGAACCCCCATGCAGAAGGTCATTTTATCTGAGACCAGGAAGATAAAAAGTTCAGGTAGGAAGAATGGCAAGCAGAGAGAAGAGTATTTGTGTGGCTACTGAGGCAGAGGAGCATGCAGTGTGTTCAAAGAACTAATCCCGGGGCAAGGAAAAAGTAAGAGGGAGAGAACAGCCTAACTTTCCAGCAAACCTTACCTTTACTCCAGCAAACCAAACCTTACCAGAGCTGCAAGCCTCCTTCATTTACTGATGTAACCAACATGAACCACAGCACTAACCAGGTCTCCCTGAATCCTTTAGACCCCAACAGTTCCTGGCATATAGTTCCTGGTGCTCAATAATGATAGCTAAACTTACTATATTAATTTACTTGCTGTTTCCCCAAACCTGATGAGTCACCATTTTTATTAATTATGATTAAATGTAGCAACAAATTCACAAAATAATGGCTTTAAAAAAAGCAAAAGAAAACCCCAAAGCCAGAAATAAATTTCTTGCTCATGTAATGAAGTCCAGAGATAGCAAATCCAAGGCTGGTATGGAAGCTCCAGAAAAGCTCACTCTTCTGCCATCCATGGGGTATGTCCTGTATCCTCTTTACCCAAAATGGCTGCTAGAACTCCAGCCAAAACACCTAATGCAGGTGCACAGGAAGGAAAGAAGATGGCCACTGCCCCTTCCCTCTACAGGAGACTCCTCAGGAATCCCAAGGACACTTCTGCTTACTTATTATTGCCAAAACTCAGATGAACATATATAGCTGCAAAGGGAGCTAGGAAATGCAGTCTACAGATAAAGATCTGTATGTACAGTGAAAAGACTGAATTTTGTTAATAAAAGGGATGACAGTGTAGATCAGACAGGCCTTTAGCATTCTCTGTAAGACTGGTCATATACCACTAGCCAGTGATGAAATTGGGAAGTTGATGTCAGTCTTGTCTTATTTTATCAAAGCTTTGGAGTTCACAACAAATCAAAGGACATTCTGCAAGCATATTTTCTCAAGATCTATATTGCTGCCTCTACTTTAATTATTTTGAAAGCATATCCCCCTTATGGGTCTGATTCACTCTAAATTATTGAAAAATTGATTTTTTAAAAAGGTGTTTGCTAGCCAAGACTTTTGAACCATTTTAATGAGCTGAAAAAAATAAAATAAAACCACTCTTCCTTTTGAAGAGTAAAATTTTTTTTCACAAAAATAAAGAAAAATTGAACTCCTAGATTAATGTGTTTATATGTTCCTTAGTGATGGATAACCTATCTAAGTGTTTGACTTACAAAAAAATTAAAAAATCCCACATTCTTGTCACTATTATGGTGAGTTTTATTTGAAAACATATTATTTACTTCATATTAATTATGGATTATCAATAATTGGAGTGCCTTTTATTGCCAAATCTTTTAAAATACTGCAAGGGAGAGTGACTCTTTGTGGAGGCATTACTTCCTGATGCATATTTCCAATCATAAGGGTATATAATGAGGCTCATAAAAAAGTCATGTCTGTGATTGAAAGTCCCCTTCAAATAAACATTACAGTCCTAAACAAATGCACTTTTTACTCCCTGGCAAGCTTACCAAATTTCTACTGTATCACAGAAATAGTCTACAAGAAATATTTCTTTAAGGCCCATGGACAGAACGATGATGATGCAGTCAGTAGACCATATCAGAAAAGGGAGCAGGGAGAAAGAGGATACAAGGGAGAATGCACAAAACATATTGGATCTCACCCTATTTGGTGAGATGAGTCAGAAAACCAGGAAGCCAAATGAGTCAGCACCATCCCTATGAAAAATGCATGGATTGAAATGACTGGAGATGTAATTTACTGGCAAAAAGCATGAGATTTTGGAGTCACAGCCCTGGTTTTGAATCCCTGCTTCTCCATCAAATAGCTGTGAGACTTTGGGCCAGGTATCTATCTTCCGTGAGCCTCCATGTCCATATATGTAAAAGGGAGACAAAAATAGTACCTGTACCTCATTGGTTGTTGGAAAATTTCCCTCATAATTCATGTAAAATGCTTGGCAATGGTCCGTGGCACATAATACACACTCAACAAATGATAAACATTGTCTGTACATTATTTCTTTTCCTTCTCTTTTTATAGCAGACATCCTCTCTTCAAAAACCCTGCATCCTTCATCTTTTATTCTTTAAGAAGCCAAATTGCTGGAGTTGGGGTTGGGGGAGAGATGACTATTTGAATTCATCTCCCTAGGACGTCTAGTTTCAATGAAGTTGGAATGATAGTGAGGAAATTGATTTAGACAAGGGTTTCTGCTCTTTCTGTTGATTTAAACTGTCACTATATGCTAAAAATGAAAATGCAAATTTTGAACAAAGCCAAGGTTTCATCTAGGACAGGAAGGTAATATTTAGATTGGCAAAAACTAAATGAAAATGCCACTTTCTGAGCTGGTCCAATAAAGAAATACCTCGAAAACAAAGAACAAAAATCAAACTCGATGCAGAAAACAGACAACTTATGACTGAGGACCACAGTAGAAAAATAAGCCCATTTAGGTAAAGCTTGAAGTTATAACCACAAATCCCTGAGAAGAGTATTTTATTCTCATAGGTCCTGGCCAGGACTATTAGTAATAGCAATAAATTAATAATTGGTTTTCTCCATTCTATAGGCACATCACAGTCAGGGGTCATGTCTGTCTTAAGATGAATCTAGTACAGTATCTGGCACATGGTACGCTCAATAAATATTTGTTGAACAAATTAGTGAATGAATACATGAAGAAGTGATTTTCACCAGCATTTCCCTCCATTCATGTTGAGAATTTTCCTGGATAACCATCAAACTTGGCCAAAGTAGCTGGAAAGTCATTCAATGTAGTAATATTTTTGGTCACCCACCAATGAAGCTAGCCAGGTCATTGACCCTCCAGTATGTAACAGCTGGAAGAAATCTGAGAGATCACCTACTCCAGTGGATTTCAAAGCCTGGCTGGAGACCATCACCTGGGAACTTGGAAATGCCAGTTCTCGGCCCCTCTCCAGAACTTGTGATTCAGAAACTTTTAAGTAGGGCCCAGTAATCAGTGTTTTAAGAAGTTCCCCAGGTGGTTCTGATACATCCTTCAGTTTGAAAATCACTGATACAGTTCAATCCCCTCAGTTTATGGAGGAGGAAATGAAAGCCCAGATAGGAAAAGTCAGTTGTTTTGACAATCAACTTTTGTAATAGCTAAATAATTAAAAGATGTCAAATTTACCACTTCTTAGCTTTGTGACATTATTTCACTTCTCTGAGCTTCAGTTTTGTTCCTATAAAATGAGAAGAATAATACCGTTGCATGGTAGTTATAATTATATGATACTGTATATAAAGGACATAGAATATAGTAGATCTGTATCACTCAAAGACATACACATATATACATGCAGACACACACATAAAACTATAATTTCCTTTAGAAAATATAGTCAGGACTCTTGTATGCACACACATTTATATATGTGTGTGTGTGTGTGCATGTGTGTGTGTGTGTGCGTGCATATAGTAGATCTGTATCACTCAAAGACATACACATATATACATGCAGACACACACATAAAACTATAATTTCCTTTAGAAAATATAGTCAGGATT
>NW_012138302.1:9146803-9208410 GCF_000956105.1 Propithecus coquereli
TATATATATAAAACTAGCCTCTTAAATAAGTGGTCATTTTTGCAGGGGCAAGAACTTGCTCAAATGTGAAAACATTTGTCCATGATTCATATAATTATGCTCGAGGTTAGAGTTTGCTACCATGAAGGCTACAGGCTTCACTTTAGATTTGTGTCTCACAAGCCCACAGAGGTTCCAACATCAGGCTGGTTTTTGAAATAATTCCAGGGTGACCTAAGCCATTAAAAGAAGACTCAGCTGGTGATAAAAGGATCTTGGTAAACATGATCATCAACTTGACAAACACATTTGTTTGGAGATGTATAACCCCTGGTCTGTACCCCCATAAACTGAATTTTCTGAATAGTTTAGTATACCCGAGAGACTACACATCTTGCTCACCATCTGGTTATCAGAGAGTTCCTGTTCTTCCTGTACTTGCATAGCTTGGCTGATGATAGCATGGGAAAATAAATCAATTACACTGGTCGAGAAGTAGTTAGCAAAGACCTGAACTAGTATTCATAACATCTGGAAATAGGATTCAATAAATCAGATTTTTTTTCATATCAGGTTTAAAAGATATTCTCTGTGAAATAAATCCAAACACACACACACACCCCCATGGGCAAACACATGTTTCTTCATACACACAGGCGGTGAGATAAAGTGGGGCACTGTACCCCTTGGAAAGTGTCTATCTTACCAAGTCAGAAATCTGTTCAGTTCAATCTCTTACTCAGCCTGCTAGCTCTGCAAATACAATGTTAAACATATTGATACTGTACAATGGATCATCGTCGATGGTTTCGGCATTGTGAAAACAAAGCCCGTAGGAGTCGGTGCCTAGAGACCTCCAGTTGATAGCTAAATAGTCAATACGACCCCAAGGCTAAATGGGTAATTCACTTGTAAAAACTATGTTCTTGCTTTTCATGTTCATTGGAAATGTGCACCTTTACTCCCATCACGGTTCCCATGTGCCCAAGGTTTTGATGAGAGGAGATATGTTGAAGAAAGTGATGAGCATTTAGGAAGAGAGGAAGCCCCGCGTAGGGGCAACACACAAACAACCAGTAGGAGACGCGGACTTGGTTGGATGGAGCTCCAGCTCCACCACATACTCATGACGAGGTTGGCCCGAATTAGTTAACTTCCCTGGGCCTCAGTTTTCTTACCTGTAACATGGAGTTGATATTCCCTATGTTTCTTTCCAAGGACTAACATTGTAAAATTATTTTTTTTTAATTAAAGCACTCTATAGAAAAAAGGCAAATTGGAACATGTCATTTCCTTGTTTAAAATTCTTCAACAGTTCCCTGATGCCTAATGTAATGGTTTCTAAACATTTTAATTGTGCATGCCACTCCTTAAAATGTCTTTGGCATGCATTCCCAGCACATGTCTATTTAATACTTTATATACATGCACTATTGAATTTATAAATTATATGCGTATATGTCAAGAAACATACAAAAAAGAGAATTTAAACAGAATGAAATAAAAATAAAGATAAATTCTAAAATTTTCTCCATACCCAATGGACCAACTTGTTTGACATAACCTGGAGCATAAGATCCCATATGGAGACTAGTAACATAGATGATAAAGTTTAAGCTCCTCGGCCTGGCACAGAAGGGAGTTATGATTTTTTGGTCCTCAGTTTCATCTCTCCCTTTTCCCTGCCTCAAGCTCAATGTTCCAGCACCTTCTTCCCATACCATATTGCTCAGCTCTGAACCATATTCACACTGTTAATTTTGTCAGCATATCCTTCACTCAACTCTTCACTAGGAAAACACTTTCTCATTGAAGGCAAGATGGGGACCAGGTTGCTTACCTAGTCCCCATCCTCCCTTTCTTTTTAATAATGCAACTTTCATTTTATTGGAGGTTGCAATGCGAACAGTGAAAAATTTATCTTCTTCCAGCTTCCCTTGCAGATAGTGATATTCATGTAATACAGTTCTGGCCAGTGAAATGTAGGCAGAAGAGACTGGGTGAGGTGTCAGAGATCACATCAGAATGGAAGCAGAATCCATTAAAAGACACACTTTTGCCCTCTGTCCTTGTCTTCCTTCTGCCTGGAACATGGACTTGATACTGGAGACAAGACAACAACACCAAAAGAGCAGGTCCTGTGGTGAGGACAAGGGTGTTGGGTGCAGAAAACCGAAAGGAGGGCAGATGAGTAGAGGTCAGAGATCAAAGGGAACAATGGTGCCAGAGGGGAGGCCTCATGGGGTTTTTGGTTTTTGCCCTAAAAGTACTGGAAAGATTTGGGAAGGTTTATATTGGGAAGTCACAGGATTAGATTTTCATTATAAAATGCTCGTTCTAGCTATAGTGTGCAGAATGGATTAAAGACGGCAAGTTCTTGTCAGTCACAAGTATTAGAAGCCTGTTGAATAGTCCAGGTGAGACATTACGGAGACACAGATGTGGTAGCATTTAAAGGTGGAGAGAGTTCATGGATTACAAAGGTATTTGGAGCACAAAGCCGACAGCACTGGGTAACTGATCAGATATGGGGGGTAAAGGAGAGGATGGTGTCAAGGGCTTGCAGAACAGGGAGGTACTACTATTCACTAAGATAAACAAAACCAAAGAACAATCTTTCCCCTGTGCCTACAGCCAGAAGGCTGGGCACTGCTGGGGAAAATCACACCACAGAGCAGATTCACAATAAATTCACGACCACCCCTCAGCAGGGTTCTTGGCAACTTCTGACAATCCACCAGGTTTTCCCTAATCATCGTGATCCCTCATTCTCCCTACCTTTATTTTAAACCTTTCCATGCTTCTCAAACTTGCAACTCCCCCATCATCTCACCCCTTACTTGACACAGAAAACAGAAGTCACGCAAAGGGAAGTCCCTCAACTTCACACTTCCTGGTGTATGCTGCTCCCCAGATCCACGCCCATCTTCATCTTCTTCCCCTCTATGAAAATAGAACGGCTATACCCCAAGGTCAATCCCTTCTGCCTTCTCTGGACCCTTGCAGTACTGATTCACCCTTCTCTCTCAGTATCAGGAACTTAGCACTCACTCCTGGAACCTTCCCATCAGCAACTAGACAAGCTCAAGCTAATCTCTTCCATCTTCCAACTACCAACCAAACAACAGAAGACTCCATCTGCTGCCAACTCTCTTCCCCTCCCAGTGACTGCCTCCATTTCTTTCTCTTTCCCTTCCAATCAGATGTCTTAAGAGTTGTCTACATTTGCTGACTCTAGTTCCTCATCTACAATTCTGAGTTCTGACATCTGACACACTTGGCTTGAACCCAGCTATGTGACCTTGGGTGATTAATTTCTTTATGTCTTATTTTCCTTCTCTATAAGAAAGGGGGATGGGGCGAGGTGACTAGCTATGTCACGGGGTTGTTGTAATATGATAATGCCCATGAAGTACTTGGCACAGCATCTGTGCTAAGTAAATGTTAGTTGTAGCTACTGTAGTAATTACAATTTACTCCCCAACCCTATCCTCTGCTTCCACTATTATAATAAAGTGGCTCTCACTAAGATCCCCAAGGCAGTATATCAAATGGACAATGCCCAGTCCTCATCTCATGTCCTTTCTTAGCATCCCTGGAGACTGTTTCCTCCCATTGTAAACTCTCTAGGCCTTACCCTTACCACCTCCCTGCCCTTGGCAGATACACCCTCAGCCTCCTCTGCAGGATGTAGGCACATCCCTACCTGGCCTTGAAAGTATGGGAATTCCTCAAAGCTTTTTCCCGGATCCATTTCTCTTCTCCCTCTAGAGTCTAGCATACATATCTACAGCTTTAAATATCATCTACACGGACAACTTCCAAATCTTTATTTCTAGCCTTACCTGTCTTCTCAGCACAGACTCAATTGCCTATTCTATGTTTTTATTTGGATATCTCAAAGGCATAAACTCATTATCATCCCCTCTTTTACTTGTCTTGACTCTCCTCTGAAGCTTGTTGGCATGTGTATTCTCTAACACTTGGTCATTCATTTACTAAATATCTGTTGAGTACCCACTATGTTCCAAACTTTTTTCTTTTTCTTTCTTTTAAAGACAAGGTCTTGCTCTGTGGCCCAGCCTGGACTGCAGCAGCATGCTCATAGCTCACTGAAGCCTCAAACTTCTAGGCTCAAGCAATTCCCCCTGCCCTTGACCTCCCAAAATGCTAGGATTACAGGCGCAAGCAACCATGCCTGGCCTGTTTCAGACTCTTTTCTATATGCTGCTTTATCTTAGAAAATATTTCAGGCAGCTTATAACTAGTAGGAAAAGATAAAATAAGATAAGCGGGATTAAGGATTAAATAAAACTGGCCGGGCGCGGTGGCTCATGCCTGTAATCCTATCATTCTGGGAGGCCGAGGCAGGCAGACCGTTTGAGCTCAGGAGTTCAAGACCAGCCTGAGCAAGAGCGAGACCCCGTCTCTACTAAAAGAATAGAAAGAAATTAGCTGAGCAACTAATATATATATAGAAAAAATTAGCTGGGCATGGTGGCACATGCCTGTAGTCCCAGCTACTCGGGAGGCTGAGGCAGAAGGATTGCTTGAGCCCAGGAGTTTGAGGTTGCTGTGAGCTAAGCTGACGCCACGGCACTCTAGCCTGGGCAACAGAGCCAGACTTTGTCTCAAAAAAAAGATTAAATAAAACCAAAGATGGGAACAAAATGAATTGAGATGAGGCTAAAGATTTATACCCATGGCTTACAAATCCACCATAGATGAGTCTCAGATTTGCTTTAAATCCTCAAGCAGCCAAAAGGGCGAGGGATATCTTGTCAGTTACTCAACATGAGGAAGAGATAGTAAAAGTAATTATTCAGAAAAACTGGGAGAAACCAAAAGTAATTTGGGAGCTCAGATCAGATACAATTTCTCCTGCAAGGCCCACATGAAGAGGTCTCTGTGTTAGGTTATCAAAATTACCAAGTCTACCTAGTATTACTTTCCCAATGTGTCTGGTGGTTGAACTGAGGCCCTCAGAGGCTAAGTAAATTCTTTGATACGAGTCACACAGGTAGTAAATGGCAGGGTCAGGATTCAAACTCATGCCTATCTGGCTCCAAAACACATGTTCTTTCCATTAACCTAAAGTACATTTTAGAAATAAATTCCCCTCCCCCAGCAGCTCTGAGTCATCAACAGATCTCTATACACAATGTCTATAACAGAACAACACATGACATTGCAAAAGCTTCATATCTTAAAGATCCTCTGGCAGTAAATTGAAAGTACAGATGCTCAGTCCTTGGTAGAAAAGAATGGGAGGAGGGAAGCAGAACATCAGGGATTAATAAACACCGTAAAATCATTACCTGGTCCCTTAAGTAGCCTCTGAAGTAAGGGTGGTGGGGGAAAAATTGCAGTAGTTTTTTCCCCCTCCTAATAGATTGTACATTTCAACAGCTAAAAGGGTATGAAAATTTAACGGAATTTTTAATGTCTTTCTAGGTTTTATGATACCACAAAGAGATCATCTTCGTTCTCGTCACCACAAGAACAGATGGGTAGCAGGGGTGCTGAGTCCATGACTCACCACCTCCTCACACCCACAGAGGCTGTCTGAGCAGCAGGCAAACTTGTGGGATCAATAGGGTTCATGGCAACGCAGGGTCTGCCAGCAAACCGTGGAGTAGGCCATCAGTCAACCAGTGACCTGCCACCCCGACCACTGCAGCTCGCTGATATAGATGCTCGGAAAGGTTACCCTGTGCTGGGAATCGGAAAAGGTCATGGGTATCTCAGAGTCACAACTCCACAGGACTGGGGTGAAGGGCACTGCAGAGGCAGAGGTAAGGGCCACCTCAAAAGCCAAAGTCACCACCTATCAGCTATGTGGCTAAGCAGAAGAGCTATGGCATGTCACATGCAATAGAGGCAGCCAGCCACTGAGAGTGGCTGTCTTTCAAGAACATTGAATTAAGTGACCTCCAAATGGATGACAATAATGGCACGACATCAGATGTCCAATCAAGATCTAGAAGCAAATCCCAAATTAATAATGTTCAGAATAAAGGAAAAAAACCCAAAATTGAATTGTAAATTTTAATGGGATTAAAACACATGCAGCTTTGCAAGGTGTCATACTTTTCACTCATTCTTCTCCCAGGATTTCTAAGGAGCTCAGTGGTTCTACTCCTTGGAGAGCCACATCATCAAGCTTCTTCTCCCTGTGTTACTTCAGAGGAAGGGAGGAAGGAACCTCTGAGGCAGCACTTATTTTCTGCGATCTCAACTAATCTCCTCCAGTCAGCACGGAGGAGTGGCCTTGGTGTTGGACAGCTCTGGATTAGAATTTAGCTCCACAATTTGTGAATATTTTGACTTTGAGCATGTAATTTCATGAGACTAGATAACCCAAGACTGTTCAACTGTTTCCCAAATTTACTACCTCTAACATATCTTTTTCATCTGGGTCACTATCCTATAGATGCACTTTTTTGCCAACTGCCTTTGTAAGTGTGAAGCCCAGAGTCAGACCAGGATCAGGGCTCTTGCTGATCTTGCTCTGAGCACTGCAGTTGTATTAGCAAAGCCCTGGCCTGGGAGGCTGTGCAGCCTTGTTGTCAGATGTGCAGTCTCTGGAGTAGAACTGTCTCTGGCTCCATTATTTACTGTGTGACCTTTAGTAACTTACTTAACCTCTCTGCACCCTAGTTTCCTCATCAGGAAAATTAATACAATAGTACCGACCTAGACTGGTTAAGGGGACTAAATAAGCTATAAAGCATCCAGAAGTGACTGATTAATTTCAGATATGACACGTGCTAAGAAGAAAATATAACAGAGAAACAGAATACTCTGGAGGAGAAGAGAGTGTTAGCTCAGGTGGTAAGGGAAGGCTCTTCTCTGATGACATCTGAGCTGAGAGCTGAACAAAGAGAAAGTGATAGCCATGTGAATATTTTGAGAAGGGCCATGCCAGACAGAGGGTAGAGTCAGTGCAGAAGCTACATACACTAGAAATATTTGAGGGACAGAAAGAAGGTCATTGTAGTTGGAAGGTGAATCAGTGGAGGTCTGGTAAGCAACAGAAGTCAAAGGAGAGGTCACGTAGGACATTGTTGAACATGGCAAAGAGTTAAGATATTTTCTCCCCCAGGGGAATAACACAATCTGATTTACATTTTTAAAATATCACTCTGGCTGCTGTGTGGAGAACAGATTATCAGAGGAAAGAACAGAAACAAGGAGATCATTTAAGAGGCTGGCACACAAAGCCAGAACAAGATGAAAGCACTTTGAACTAGGATAGTAAGAGTGAAGAGGGGTGGCAATGCCTTGTTCTGAGTCCATTTGGGAGCAAAGCACAAAGGACTTGTTGATGGATTGAAGATAAGCTGTACAAGAGAGAAGCAACAAGAATGGCTTCTAGGTTTGGGTCCTGAGTGATAGGGAGAATTGGGGTACCCTTTACTGAGATGGAGAAGACCAAAGGAGTAGCATGCTGGGTGGCTGGCCTCTAGAATTCTATTTTGGATATCAATTCCCCCATCCACCTATGCATCTATCAAACATGTATTTAGTGATGATGCTACGCAGAGGAGATAAATGGTCTTAAAAAATTGACAGCCTAATCTACTTTTGTACCTCCCTTAATCTTCATAATTTACTTATTAATCTTCATGATATACAATTAAGGCTCAGAAAGATCAAGCATCTCACCCAAAGTTACACATGGCAGAGATTGCCTGGTTTGCAGAAAACAGAGCCAGAACTGAAGTCAAGCCAGTCTTATTCTGGTGACCAATCTCTTAACTATTAAAACAGGCAACTGCTAATACATTACTTTTTTTTCTAGTTTATCTACATCAGTAGCTTGAGAGCTTGATTGGTATATTCCTAGATCCAAATGTCCTTGGATACTTACACAAAGTCTAGTTCCTGCATTGGCATGGCTGAAGACTGGACAATGGATTAGGTGAATTCACCTATGTAAGGTTTTTCCTCAGTGATATTCTTATAGTGGTTAGTCTCATTCAAATGACAGCATCCAGATTGGCTAAATGGCCAAAAGTTGTTCCAAAAGCTGAAACAGGAGAGATGGCATGGAGTAGTGGAACCACCACAGGACTGGGGTTCCGAAGACCTAGTTTCTGGTCTCACCTCTGCACTAAAATGCTCAAAGACCAGGGAAATTCACCTCACCTCCCTGAATCTCAGTTCTTTATCTACAAAATGAGGGCATTAGATAGAGTAAAATCTTTATGATCCCTTTCAGTTCTGTTAGTCACTGATTCTCTGGCAGTAGGCAGAAAATATGGGGGTTGGCCTCACTTTTGGGGGACTTCCAATCATCTTCCAGATACCATACTGAAAGGAGGAGCAATTCCATGAAATCTTATATACAACGAAACCTCTGAAAGCCATTACCTTGCATTACCATGATGTGGTCATCACTGCCCTTGCCTTGCTGGTTCTGCAGGGCTATTCCTGGAAGGGCCAGCAGCTGAAACGGTACTTCTGGGAATCTAAGGGGCGGGGAGCACAGTGTTGGAACAGAGTGTTGAGGGAGTGAATATTCCTGTCCTCCTGATGCCAAGGTGCACTTAAAAATGATAAGAGCTAATATTTCTACAGGCTTCATAAACCACGCTGTCCTGTGACATCTGATATCTCATTTTAGCTTCACAACAAACCTTTATGGGGTGGCTAAGGGGTAACATGTGATTATAGAAAAGAATTAGGCTTAGGACAGACATACACACACACACGCACATACACACACTCTCTCTCTCCCTCTCTCATCTTCATAGGAGCTACCAAACTTCTAAAATGTCTCTTGCTACCTTCAGTTTTATTTACAGCATTGGCAAGAGTACTAATTACAACCATCTCTTGGGAGGAACGGCGCAAGTCCTGCTATGTTGAATCTATTACCGGTGGCCCCGTCTTCAAGGAAGGACAGAAGTCTCATTAGAAATTAGCCCCCAGCTCCCTCTTCTGCCCCTCCTTCCACCATTCCTCCTCACCTCGATCCAGGTCCACTAAGCTACAGCCACACCCAATAGTTTTCGGACACCCCACGTACTTTCCTGCCTACACCCGTGCTGTTTCTTCCTGCCTTGGAAAGCATTTCCTCCATTTTCCTGATAAATTTCCATTCATATTGTACAGATACATCTCAAATACCACGAGAATACTTCCTTGATAATACCACCGGTGCCAGTGACTTCCTGCTCTGCTTCCTCATAT
This sequence comes from Propithecus coquereli, assembly GCF_000956105.1. Lineage (NCBI taxonomy): Eukaryota > Metazoa > Chordata > Mammalia > Primates > Indriidae > Propithecus > Propithecus coquereli. The sequence goes on from NW_012138302.1 coordinate 9,155,981, forward strand.
AGTACTTTGGACATCTGTAGGCTTATTGAAAAATTATGAGATTGCTGACTCATGTACCCACCCCTGCCCCAGCAGACATGAAATCCCCAAGGGCATGGACCACAGTGGATTCACTTTTGCATCCCCAGTCCTTAGCCCAGCCCCCGGCTGGGTGCATGCTTGACTGCATGGCTTGCTAACTGGCATGGAGACCTCCAGGCCACTCTCCATCAGGCCAAGTTTGATTTCAAAGGGTAAATTAAGGCAGTTCAATACTCAGAAGATATTTGCCTTCAAGTACTGGAAAGACCTTGTGCTATCACTTGGACAGAAAGAAAAAGGGCGATAAAATGTTGGGGTGAGACCAAAAGCTCAGGGCGAAGGGCAAAGGCAAAGCCTGGTCCAGAGAACTGATGGGGACGGCCTCCCTCAGGACATGGGAGGCAATGGTGTGACAGGCCCCAGATGGCCTAGAAATGGCTGAAATTACCTGTGGCCAAGGATTCCTCCAGCCCTCCCAATATTAGTTAGTATAAATAGCACCTGTATCACATGACACATAGCAGCAGCAGCAGCTCAGCAGAGCTCTGGGGACAGAAATGATAACAGTGAATTGCACAGCTCCTTCACATCCAAGTGAAAACAAGCTTCCCATTCTAAAGAGCGAATGGGTGAGTCCTTGTAAACAAGTCCAGTTCTACTGGGAAAATCAGAACATTGAGTATTAATAGCTTAAAAAGGATTCTATAATACCCACAACTATAGATGGCATTCCTGACGCAGGCTTCCAACAGTGGTCATGATGCATGTGTTGGTGGAAACCCCTTAGGTACACTTCCACAAGGGAATGTTCTCTTCTCTCCCCCAAGACGGAGCAGTATTGATATGAACACTCCCATCTCCTGCTTCTATACTCTCACTTATTCCACATACAGGAGGAGAAATCATTTAGTTGATCTATAAGACTTGAAAGAATGTAACATCCATGAGTCTATATTAAACAGGAAGTGGAACCACAGCCTTGAAATGGAGTCAGTGCTGGCTTGGCATGTGTCTCTGCTATGGTTTGAATGCCCCACGCCCCCCAAGAACTCGTGTTGAAATTTAATCACCATTGTGACGATATTAAGAGGTGGGACTTTTAAGAGTGATTGGGCCATAAGGGCTCTGACCTCAAGAATGGATTAATGTTCTTATCTCGAGAGTAGGTTCCTGATAAAAGTGAGTTCGGTCTTCTCTTGCCCTCTTTCACTCCAGCGTACCATTTTGCCTTTTTGCCTTCCATCATGGGACGATACAGCAGGAAAGCACCCACCAGATTCCAAGCAGACACCAGCACCATGCCCTTGGACTCCCCAGCCTCCAGAACCATAAGCCAAATTAATTTCTTCTCTTTATAAACTACACAGACTCGAGTATTCTATTATAGCAGCAGAAAATGGGCTAAGGCACACTCTCTTCTGAACCACCTGTCCTCAGGCCAGTGAGATCTCTGAGTTCATGTATCTGACAGATCAAGTGAAGCCTGCTTCCAGCAAGTACAGCTAGGTTTCTTTTCTCTTTGTCCCAGCTTCTTGGCCTGCCAATGACTGGGTAAATCAGTTTCATGCAGGTCCCAAGGTCCAGCCAGATTCCAAAAAGAAAGAGGACACCACCCCTCCCCCATGCTCTTTAATTCAGACTGACCAAAGCCAATACTGCACTTTGCTTCAGGTGGCTCTGTGAATTGTCCTCAACTGGTTAGACCTTAGAGCAAAACAGTGGTGAGTACTAGCATATTTATGTCATTAGTCAAGATTCTTATTTACAATTTTAAACCCACAGGACAAAAATATCTAAAATGCAGCTTCAGTTACTGTTGGGTTTATTTTACTATATGGAAAAATGTAATTCCCAGCCTTTCTAAAATAAGTGGTTGTTGTTTTTCTGTAAAGGAGCCTGTAACATTTCCTAGCATGGAAAAGTCCCTGAGAGATTTGCTACAGGAGTGAAGTTGGACCACAGCTATCACTCAATTTGGGGTATATCTTCCATGGGGTCCCTTCTTAAGTAGAGGGTATTGGTGAAAGATGACTGTGAACATGGAATTTATGAAACATATTAGCAGTCTCTCTGTCACCTAGTAGTACCATTTAATTCAGAGAATTTATGGAGAGTCTACTGAGTGTTAGAGACAAATGAAGCCAAAAAGGGACTTACTTATCAAATCCTTCACTCAAACATATATTTACTCATTCAACAAATATTTCATCGGTATCTACTATGTGCCAGGTGGTTGTGCCCCTGGCATCTGATGCCTAAAATACAGTCTCATAGAGGGAGAGAAAACCAGTTTAAAAAAGCAGCCTCCCTGCTCTCAAGAAACTGTCTTCTTCCAAATATGCTTTATCTTTGTGCTTTATGTTCATTTCTGCCTCTCCCCTAACAGTCAGTAACTCTTTCTACTTGGGCTTTACATTTGTTCTTTGCCTGGCCTCCCTGATCCCAAATAAGGAATGATCTACAAGCTAACACATTGAATTCTTTTATATTAATATAACAAAGCTTTCTCAGTAATGCAAATAATCACGCTATAATCAGCCATGTTGCACACATGAATTTTCATAAAGTGGCCTACCCCAATAATACAACAAAGCACTTTTCCCAGGAAGTATAAAGGCAACTGGGACATGCTGAAAGAGAGCCTGGATAATCGATTAGAACAGGTGGGACATTGCTTATCTTCCTAAGGGTCTCTTTTCCCTGCTGATCTCTTCCTTCCTGTTTGCATTTCATAGATGTTTAGGATTAGATAGGTAACCTGGGAATGATTCACATGGAACTGAAGGTCAAAATTTATGGACACAGATCATTTTATTGGACACAGATCATTTTACTGGTAGGGGTATATAATCCCCCTACCAAAAAGCTACATTTGGGCTTTCTCCATCATCTCTGAACATTAAATCAACTAGTGTAGTTTCAATTGTAAAGAAATGTTCACAATATTCTTTTGATTCACGAGCTGTTTTTTCCTTACTTTGTATAATGTTCTCAAACCAAACCATCCAAATATTCCCTTGAATGAAGGCATTAGGGAGTAACCTTTTAGCTTTGGAAACTTGCATGTAGTTACTTACAACACTCTCAATTTTTTCCCCTGTCCTTGAAATGCACCATATAAATATTGCATTTGATCCTTAACTTACACTTCGTAAATAATTTATTTCAAAAATATTCCTCCATAAGACCATCAGTTGCTGAGGTGTTCAGTTTTCGGGGAAAGCATTTATTTACTGCATGAGCCCAGGAAGGCTGGTAAAGACTTGGCTGAAAGCTCCACATGGAGCGAATTATGGTAATTGTATTAATGCTCAAATCCACGACGCTCAATGCTCAAATCTGCTAAAAGGTTTTGTACTACATTGCCCACATCTTGACGGGCAATGAGGCCACTGGAAATGTTTAACACTTCATAGGGAGGCTTCTGAGATTCATTTTTCATAGTTCCAAGAATTGCTAAAGAATGTCTGGAGGTACCTTCCAGAGGAATTTCTGAAAGTCATAACACAAAACAAACATCCTCTCAAATACCTTCTGCCTGGGGTTCAGACTGAAATTTCAAGCACAAGTCATCAGAAATGAAAATCAAAGGAAACATCACACAATTAATTTTGATGAATGGGTATGTTGTAATTCATGTACAGCAATATTCTGCTTAATGATATGTCTCCTTAGGATACCCATTAAAAATCCATTAACTTAACAGGCAAAATCTAATAAAGTTACTCTGGAAATTTTCTGCTAGATTAACATTATGGACTTGTAATGAATATTTCTTGTAGGCATTGCTCTATTAGGAGAGCTAATATACTAATTAAATGTGTGTATTGTGTGAGGTGGGAAAAAGAGCAGAAAAATGTAAAAATAATCAGAAAATCAGAGTTGGACTCAAGTTGCCAAAGATGGTACTAAAATCAGTAAATATCTTTACAGCTTTTGAAAGCAAAGAGTGCTGGCTTCCCAATACCAACCACCTCAATTGTTAATTTAATCGCTTATTAATCAAGTAGTAATTTAGCTAGGAAAATGTGCCATGCTAGTACTGGTAATACAAAAATAAATAAGTGAAAGTTCTTATGTCAAGGAGCTCATGGTCTAGTGTAGAATCAAGACATAAACAGGTGATCAATATGTACTATAATAAAAGTTATTTTCAACATACCACAGGAATAAGCAGTAAAGAAAAACAACCTTTTTGGGGGTGTATATAAATTTTAAAAATCACTTAAAAAATTGAGTAATTGAAGCTGAAATTTGTATTCCAGTAAAATATCAGTTCCTTCTAGGCCCTCCCATTGGAAGGGTTTCAATCTTGACTTATTTATTGGTTCTGCGCATAGACAAGTTACTAATCCGATTCTCACCTGTAAACAGGGCAACAGTGCTTTTGTCAGTAGTTGTGTGAACTACATGAAACAAGGTTATGTGAAAGCACACAGAGAAATGTGCCTGGAACACAGAAGGTGCGCTTTACTACCTAGTCATTGCCATGTAAAACTGGGAGTCTGGGGCCCTAAGGCCTAAGTCAGGAACCACTGGCTCATGTTCTAGTTTCTGTCTTGTTCCTAATTCTTCTAATTTTGATCTTTTCAGTTTTATCCTTTCCTGTCCATACACAGCCTTGCCTTTTGCCATGAACCTAATTCACAAAACTGGTTTCCTAGCACTGACTGGAAACAGTCCGTATATAGCCCCTTGATTATGCTATTCTTGGCTGCCCCATGCATCTCCCTCGGTCTAGCCCAATTTCTGATTCTATACTTTAACGCAGATTTTCACAGCATACATCTCTGCTCAGTTCATATGAGTCCTAAGGCAAGGGTCTACTAGTCATTGCCATCACATCATAACTGACTTATCTCTCTTAGAAAAACTGGGCTGTGTTCCTGTATATTAATTCATACAAAAACAAAAGAAACAAAAATATAAACAACAATAACAAGAAACTCCCCACAGATATCTTCACATATATGTACACATGATCACTTATAATTTTTTTATTCTTTTACCTATTTTGCTGTAATTATCTGCAACAAAGTCTTCCAAACCAACCATCTTCCAGAAACTGTCATCCCAGCCTTTGTCTGCTGAGTATGTCCATTTGCAGACCAGGGAGCAGAGAGACCTATGAAAATGGGAGAGAGGAAGAACCAATAATATGAGCTAGGCTCCCTATATATTTTGCCGAATACCTGACCAGATATCTGCAGTAGCATTGAAGAAATGGATTAAACCAATATAGATAATTATACATCACTATGCAGATCAAAAATCTCCATATGTACCCGTTAATTATTGACAGCATCTTTTTTCACGTTCAAAAGTCTTGGCCCTTGATCAAACTGTGTATATGAATATTTGTATTTATATCTATATTTATATATTTGTGAGACAGTTAAAAATTATAACACTGATAAGCTGAATTAATTATTATTAAATTTTAGATATCATATTAGCAGTTGTGGTTATGTTAAAAAAAGCTCCTAGCCAGGCATGGTGGTGCACACCTGTAATCCCAGCTGCTCAGGAGGCTGAAGCAGGAGGATTGCCTGAAGTCTAGAAGTTTGAGGCCAGCCTGGGAAATACAGTAAGACTCTATCCCTTAAAAAAAAAAAAAAAAAAAAAAAAAAGCCAAAAAGGGGCTCTTTATCATTTAGAGATACATACTGAAAATTTTAAGTACGAAATAATAGGATATTTGGGATTTGCTTCAAAATAACATGAGAAGGGGAATTGAATGGCATTGTGGTTAGGGCAAGATTAGCCACGGATTGCTGTTGGCTGTGGGGCTGAGTGTGGGTGTTCCCTTCTGCTACTCTGTCTACTTTTTTTACATGTTCAAAATTCTCTCTAATAAAAGAGTCTTTAAAAGTGCCAAATATATATAATAAATGATATGGTCCTTCCAGTCTAAAGCAATGGGTGAAAGACTTGAATGCTGGCAGCTGTTTTCCTTTCCAGCTTCATTTCTCATTAATTCATCCTTAATAATCTACATTCCAACAAAAAAAAATTATTTGAAGTTTTCCCAAAAAAGTCATATTTTTACACACTTCTGTGCATTTATCCTACCCCTATTAGGGTAAGGAAGTTGGGAACACTCTTCCTGGCTTCTTCACCCTTATAACTCAAACTCTTACTTTAGCCTCGGCTGAGACTCCAGCTCTGGGCTAGGTGCTCCTGATCCCTCAGGGCATGAAGTACATTTTCCGTCATAGCCCTTATCATACTATGTAATTAATTGCTTCTTTATACATCTTCCCTATAGTGCTACTGCCTTCTAATCTGTTCTCCATATTGTATCCCAGGCAAGCTTTATAAAATAAAATCTGCTATATCAATGTCTGATGTATTAATAAACCCCATCAGAACAAAACCAGCCCCCCAAACCTATCCCTGTATCATCAGTATCTCATCCACATTCAGGTGTATGTCAAGCCACAACAAATACTGACAGAACGGAAGCATTAAAGAATGAATATGGTTTGTCTGCCTCCTCACAGGTGAACGGTAAACCTGCGGAGCTCATACAGGTTTTAAAGATAGCCCAAAACCTATCTCACAGGTGCAACAGTCTATGTGAACCTCATAGATTTACTCATTCCCTCACACACTCAATAAATATTTAGTATTCAGCTACTACACTCCCAGAACTATGCTACGCCCCAGGGAACAAGTGGTATGCAAAAGACTTGATCCTCTCCTGTTACAAAGGCTGAAAATTTAATTGGGGAGACAGAAACTGATCAAACAATCACAACTGAAATCAAATACCAATAACCATAAAATGTTCTGAAGGAAGTGGGGGGAAAAATGAGTACCTTTAGCAGAAGAACCTGATATAATCTGGTGGGGGGTATATCCAGGAGGGCTCCATAGAGGAGGTGGCACTGAGTAAGGCTTATATGTCTTTTGAAAGCCAACAAATGTCATTTATCATTAATGATTTTTTAGATATGATACAGATGGCAGAACATATTGAGCTGTGCTAAACAGCACAAATCTATTGAAGGAGTGTTAACCCCAGTGGAAACCTAATATATAGGTGCTAGATTAGTCACCTTATTTAAGCAAGATTTTTTTTTTTAAATGTATAGAGAAGGCAGCCACCTATGTAATATGTTCTGAAGAGTACACAATAGGCTAACTCCTCCTGGCACAATGTCTGAAATTTCAACTTTTTAGGAGCTCTAATAGCCCACTGGAAAGAGAAATACTATGGATCAAAAGACAGTATAGACGAATTGTTCCCAAGGATCAGCCACACAGGACCACTCCTCCATCCCCAAATGCCCCATTCATACTTGCAGACTGCTGTGCCTTTACTCTGACTGTTCCTTTCATCTTCATCAATTATTGCTCCTTTCACCCATTCTTGTCTGCTTGGCCAAATCCAAGTCATCCTATGGTCCAGTTCCAATGTCAGCTCCTCTGTGCAAGTTTCCCTACTACCTTCAAACTAAACGCAGGGCTCTCTCCCTTGAGGTACCATTAGAAGTTGGAAATATTGCACCGTAGTTTTGAACAGCCGAAGCAGGCTGAGTTCTTGGCCGCAGTCTCCATCCCTCCACGTATTCACATCCTTTGCCATGTAACTGTGCAGTGCTGCACCTTCCCCTCCTGCCCCCATGCTGTGGGCAGGACCTTGTTTCCCACCTCTAGACTTTGGATCCTGCCATATGACTGGACTTGGCCAAAAGAATGAAGCAAGAGTGATTGCACGCCAGTTCCAGTCATAAATCAAGAGATTTTATGTGTTTCTGCTTGTTCTCTTGCACCTCTGGCACTGCCATGAGCAGATCATGCTCGGCTAGCTCACTGGTCCCATGAGGAGGGTAAGTAAGAGCTACGTGGAGCAAAGCAATAACCAGCCAAGACCAATGGGGGTCAAACACCTCCAGGTTGTCTTGGATCAACCTGAATCAGGCAGCCAAGACCCCAATGGGTGAGTCCAGCTGAGACATGATCTGGATCACACACCAGATCATAGCCTAATGAGCCCCCCATGAGCCAAGTAAATGACTGTGTTAAACTACTGAGCACTCATTGTGATTTGTGACAGAGCAAGAGTTAAACAACTCAGCACTTCGCAGTGTAACTAAGTAATTCCAAGTAGATTTTTTCCCCAATAAAGGGAAGGATAGGGATGTCTTAGTCCTCACAGGCAAGTTAGAATAGGTGGCTAGAGAGTATGCTTGGAGTGAAGACGAGATAGGAAATTTTATGGCTACACATGCCTTTGGCAACTCCATCCTCCATCAGGATTATTCAAACACCATTAGGGTCCAATTCATTTAGGTCCTTTTAAATCAAACTGGTGGATTATATGGATGAGCTTTTAAGCAGCAGAATTGTCAAAGTTTAGAGAGTACACCTGAGGCCACAGGTTCTCCAGAACTCACCAGGAGAGGAAGTATGGGACTTTGTTTACCCTGTTAATGGGTAAAGGCAAGGTACTAATAGTAGAACAAAGGGTTTGCCTCTCCCTGAGGCTTCTGTTCAGACCAGGGTTTTGACATTCCCCAAAGTATTAAATATCTCAGTGGCCAACTTGACCTCCCCCATAGCTATTCACCTTCAGGCAAGCTGTACCTAACCAGCCCATTGTGCCATGCCCTGCTCCCTTGGTTTATAGGATTAGAATTAGAGATGGGGCCTTAGAGAGTCAGGGGTTGCATCACAGGCTGAACTCAAGGTCAGCAGCCAGAAAGGAATGCTGCTTCTGCCCAGGTCACTCTAAGAGGAGAGAAGGGGCTGCTCACTGTTGGCTGGTTGGTTCACTGCCGGCCAGAATGCCAGGGCAGGAACTTCTGTACCTTTCACTGCTTTCAGATTCATTAATGCCAACAGAACTCTGAAAACCTATACGAAGTTCCAAATAACATAAACCAAAGAGTAGGCAAAACAAAAATAATAAGTAACTTAGCGGGGACTAGTTCATCTGAAAGAAGATCATATAGAACATCTCTAAAAGGCAAGTCTTATTAAAGTAGAAACGAAAAAAAATTGGAAGAACACATCAAGAGTGAAAACAATGAGAAATCAGAAGAAGAATGCAAGAAAGACTTTCTGTAACTATAAACACTGAATTTAAGTTTAAATTTAAAATTTACAAAGAAGAACTAAAAAAATCACTGGAACTGATGAAAATCAAATTAATACTCTGGAAGACCAAGTAAATGAAATATTTACTACAAATAGCAAAGAAACAGAGAGAAATAATGATGGAAGAGATAAGAGGCTTGGAGGACAAATCCAGCAGCCCAGCATGAGAATAACAGGAATTTCAGAAAAAATTTAAAAAGAGAAAGAAAAGAAGAACAAATGAGGGAGATACAATTAAACGAATACAGTGCTAGATATTTTATTATACTGAGCTGAAGTAAGACTGTAGATTAAAAGCCTCATTAAGTTCAGGAAGTGAATCCAGGAAATACCTGAATTTCAAGAGTAAACAGAAAATTATACAAGCTTCCAGACAGAAAGAATAAGTTACTTACCAAAGCAAGGGATTCAGACTAGCTAAAGGAATTCTCATTTATAACTTTGGAATTTTACCGACATTGGAATAATGTACAGACTGAAAAGAAAAACTGATCCAAGAATCCTATACCCTGACAAAATATTATTCAGCTGTCAGGGGAAAAAGAAAAACATTTTCAACATGCAAGGATTCAAAAAGTAAACTTCCCATATACACTCTTTGAGGACAATACTTGAGAAAGAACACAACCAAATAAAAACTGGTCCAGAGCAGCTATCTCAACACGGTAGAAATCAAAGACTAGAGGAATCTGTAGACACTGACATTCTCTCTGCCATATATACAAATACATGAATGTATGTGTATAAACATGCTTGCATATATACACACATGCATACACATATACACATAAATACACACATATTTAAATCTAAATAGATGTCTATAATGTAAGCAGGAATTTGTAATATTGAGTTTTCTTAAAACACAACAGGCATGCTATATACTCTAAGAAAAAACCTACCATTTGATCCAGCAATCCCATTACTGGGCATCTACCCAAAAGAACAAAAGTCACTCTATAAAAAAGACACCTGCACCCGAATGTTTATAGCAGCACAATTCACAATTGCAAAGATGTGGAAACAACCCAAGTGCCTATCAATACATGAGTAGATTAATAAAATGTGGTATATGTATACCATGGAGTACTATTCAGCTTTAAGAAACAATGGTGATATAGCACCTCTTGTATTCTCCTGGATAGAGCTGGAACACATTCTACTAAGTGAAGTATCCCAAGAATGGAAAAATAAGCACCACATCTACTCACCAGAAAACTAGTTTCACTGATCAACACATAAGTGCACATATAAGAATAACATTTATTGGATGTCGGGCAGGGGGGAGGGGGGAGGAGAGAACAGGTATATGCATACACAAAGAGTGCAATGCGCACCATCTGGGGAATGGACACGCTTGAAGCTTTGACTTGGGGGGGAGGTGGGGCAAGGGCAACATACGTAACCTAAACATCTGTACCCCCACAATATGCTGAAATAAAAAAAAATTGCAAAAAAAAATAATAATAATTTTCAATTATAAACATGCATTGCACTAGAATAAAATCCCATGGGGGAAATGGAATAGAAACACCAGTTCACAGAGAAAAATAATGTGAAGTTTTTGACTGTTAAAGAAGAAATGGTTCTTGTATTTTAAATATGGGTGATCATGGCTGTTAAACGGTGCTAATATTCAAAAAAAAAAAAAAACCTAGTAATAACCTGGAACTGAAAATATTATGTAAGCAAAACCTAAAAGTCAGAGACTAGAGAAGGGGTACACAGGAAAAGTACCATGGAATACATATATATGTTTGGACAGAATATAAATATAATGTTGGTTGTAAGGAATAAGAAAGTAATCACTAGTGGAAATGAAAAGCTTAGTAGAACTCTCTACATAACAAGGAATAAAAGAGAATGAAGAGAAAATTAACAAGCCAGTGAAACTAAACTAAACCAAACAAAATTTTTTAAAGGAGTGGGGGAGGCAGGAGGAAAGGGGTGATGTAATATAAATAGAAAATAAGATAGACGAAATAAAACAAATATTTCAGTATTACACCAAATGTGAATGGGCTGAATTCCACAACTACTTAAAAGATAAGAATAATCACATTGTAGTCATAACTAAGCTATATATTGTTTATAATTCAGATTGCTTCAATGTGATAAAAATTCCTTTTAAAAAAGTTCTACTAAGAAATAATACAATTTTTAAATAATACTATAAATATCAAAGTACAATATAAAATCAAAAATATCAAACAATACAAAGAACATTTCACAACGACAAAATACTCAATCCAAGAAGAAAACTACCAATTATAAAATTTTATGAACCAAACAACATAGTGATAAATATATGAAACAAGAGTTAAAAGGACTTGAGAAAAGACAATTCTATTTAAAAATTTCAATTTCAGAATTTGAAGAAACATGTAAATTATAAGAATAAATAACTATTATTATTACTACTGAGGAATTAAAGAGTATAAATACAATCAACAAATTCAATTCTATATATTTATATAAGATGAGGGAGAAGTAGAATGCTTTATAAAACAAGCAGAGATCAAATGCGTTAAGTGGTATTTAGAGAGAAATTTGGAGTTTTAAAAACTTTTATTAGAAAAGAAGAATGCCTGAAAATTAATAACTTAACTAGCCAATTTAGGAATTTGTGAAAAACAGTAATAGATTAAACTGAAAGAAAGATTAAAAAGGAGTAATAAAGATAAAAGGAGATGTAAGATATAAAATACCAAGATAAAATTCAGAGAATCAACAGAGCCCAAACATGGCACTATGAAAAACAAATGGAATGGAAAAACTGGCAAAACTGAGCAAGAAAAAAGGAAAAAAAGATAAAAAATAAAAAATATAATAAATGAAAATAGAGATTATAGCTATAGATAAAGCAGACATTAATATTAAAAAAATAAAAGGATAATATGAACCAACATTATGCCAGTAATCTGAAAATTTAGATGGTATAGATAATTTACTAGAAAAACAGAACTTACCAAAACTGAGTCAAGACATCTTAATAAACTTATTACCATTAAAGGAATTGAGTCAGTAGTTAAAAATCATCTCTCAAAACTTCAAGCCCAAATGGTTGTACTAGAAAGTTCTAACAAATGTTCAAGGAACAGATCACTCCAAAGTATTTCAGAATCTAGAAGAAGGAATGCTCCCCACATTATTTGAAAAGCTGGGGTAACATGTTACAAAAATGAAACACAGATAACATGAGAAACAAAAACCCTAGGCCACCCTCACAGTATGAAAGTGAGCACAAAAATTCAAAATGGGACTTACCAAATTTAATTTTTAAAATGTGAAAAAATACACTATGAATAACACTCAAGGATGTTTTAATAATAAGATATGTAGGAATGTATTTTATGAAAGTATTTTATTAAAGGAGAGAAAAATGATCAACTTATATTAAAGAATATGAAGTTAATTACCACATCAAGAAAAAAACTCTCACTGAAGTAGGAATAAAGCTTCTGCTTCCATGATGGAGCAATAGAGATTGAATTTTACCTTCCTGTGTTAAACAACTAGAAAAGTAGAAAAGACATATTAAATAGCTGTCTGAGACCTTGCATAAGAGGCAGCACAGGAAGAGTGACCCCTGAGAGAGGGAAACAAATGAGGTGAGCCCTAAGATCATCCTGGCTTTCTGCCTGGGGGCACATGCCAGGCCACAAAGCAGGATGGGGGATCCCAAGGAAAGCACAGTAACCTCATGCAGCTGAGGAAATGAAGGCCAGAATTCAAAAATCTTGAGGCAGCTGGAAGCTGCGGTGACACAGACCTCCAGAGAGGAAGGAGTGATGCAGAAAGAGGGCTCTAAAACTATACACAAGAGCCCTCTTTAGTCTTTGCTGAATGCTAAGATGCACATATGCACACTGAAATTTCAAGAGATCTGGTAAAGAGTGACTGGAAAGCGGGAAGCTGAACAGTTCTCAGAGTCCACAAAGGGCTGGGAAGCACAAGAGTTACCAAAAATCAGACTCAAAAGTCCTTGGTGATCACTCCAGGCAATCAGTAGAGATCCCAGAAGAAATAAGCCCTAGAAGTGTGGCTAAACTTTCCTGGTAGAAAGCACTAAATCTTCTCTAACACAGTTTAAAAAGAAGCCTCCGAAGGATAAAATCAAACCAAAAGGATATTAACAGCCTACCAGAAAAGAATAGCTCAATATGTCTTAAAAGGAGACAACAAAATCCAGACACTCAAACATAAAATTGACAATGTCAGCATCCAACCAAAAATATTTGAAAAAACAAAGGCACCATTTTTTTTTCTGAATTTGATAAAATCTATCAACCCATAGAGCCAAGATCAATGAAGCACACACACAAAAAAACACATCAAGACATGCTATAATCAAATTGTTTTTTAAAAAATTACAAGATGAAAATCTTAAAAACAGAGGGGAAAGAAAAGACATATTACAGAGGAAAAGGGGGGAAAAGTCTGCAAACTTTTCACCAGAAGCAATGCAAACTAGGAGAAAATGGAATGACATCTTTAAAATGCTGAAAAGTTTAAAAAGAAAAAAAATTAATCTAGAATTCTATATTCAGAAAAAATCTGTGAACAATGAATATGAAAGATAGACTTTTTCAGACAAACAAAAACTGAGAGTATTTCCAAAAAACTTGCATTGTGAGAAATGATAAAGTTCTTCAGAGAGGATGAAAATGGACAATATCAGAATTGGTAAATACATGAGTACATATAAGAGACATAAATTTTGCATTTTTAAATTTATTTAAAAGATAATTGGCTTTAAATCTTTATCTTTAAAAGATCCAATTGAGGGCTGGGCGCAGTGGCTCACACCTGTAATCCTAGCTCTCTGGGAGGCCGAGGCGGGTGGATTGTTTGAGCTCAGGAGTTCGAAACTAGCCTGAGCAAGAGCGAGACCCTGTCTCTACTAAAAATAGAAAGAAATTAATGGGACAACTAAAAATGTATAGAAAAAAATTAGCCGGGCATGTTGGCGCATGCCTGTAGTCCCAGCTACTCGGGAGGCTGAGGCAGTAGGATCGCTTGAGCCCAGGAGTTTGAGGTTGCTGTGAGCTAGGTTGACGCCACGGCACTCACTCTAGCCCGGGCAAAAGAGTGAGACTCTGTCTCAAAAAAAAAAAAAAAAAAGATCCAATTGAAAAAAAATGGCCAATGTATTGTGGAGCTGATAATATATGTGCAAGCAAAACATATGGCAATAACAGTATGAACCATAGGAAGATATGAAAGTATATTATTAATATATGCAATGCAGTGTAAAATTAGTTTAAGGTAGACTGTGTTGAAGATGCATAGTATAAATCCTAGAGAAATTGGTAAAAGAAAAAAAAGGAGGTAAAACTAATAAATCAATTTTGACAGTAAAGTAGAATACTAGAAAAATATTTAAATAATCTGGAAAAGACAGGAAAAGGGAAAAATTACATAGAATATAAGAAACAAAGAAAAAGCAAGTAGCAAGATAACAGATTAAAACCCAACCATTAAATGTAAATGGTTTAAAAACCTCCAATATAAAGGCAGAGATCGTATGGCTGGATAAAAATAAAAAATAATACCCAACTATATGCTGTTATCCCAGCCCCAAGAACAGTGCTACCCTGGCAAATTTTGAGAGCTCAATGCATGTTTATTGAGTGAATGAAGAAAAATCTTCAGATCTCAGGTAGAGAAGGAAGTTTTCAGGTTCTTAATCACTTTTTAATTGCTTGTATTATAAGAAACATTTTAAATATAAAAACAGAATAGATTAAAGAGTAAAAGGATGCAAAAAGATATTCCATGCAAATACTAATAATAAAAAAGCTGAAGTGGCTATATTAGACAAAGTAGACTTCAGAACAAGAAATGTTACCAGGGATAAAGAGGTACATTATACAATGATAAAAGGGTCAATTGACCAAGAAAACTCATGAGTTAAAAAAGAAATCATAATTTTTAGAATGGCAACTTGAACTTAGCTAAGGTTAGATGTTTTTCCCTCTGTTTTAGCCTAGAACTAGCAAACATGCAATGTAAAAACTGTACATAAAATTAAAGATTGATAATGGTATCATTATGAATATGAATATGGCCACCTTGTTTTTTTTAATATAAGCTTGCCTGAAATTCAGTGGTCTTAGCAGCTCATGTTGAT
The DNA here is from genome assembly GCF_000956105.1 of Propithecus coquereli. Taxonomy (NCBI): domain Eukaryota; kingdom Metazoa; phylum Chordata; class Mammalia; order Primates; family Indriidae; genus Propithecus; species Propithecus coquereli. Next base: position 9,171,240 of record NW_012138302.1, read on the forward strand.
GAAAGGATCTGGCAGATTGAAGGAGGAGAAAACTGTGGGCTTCCTACATTTTATACTATTTTAGGCATGAGTGTGTATGAGTGAGGAGGGCCAGGAGACACTGAAGGATCTACCTCATTAGCATAAAAGGATGTCATTATTTTATTTTGTTTCAATTATGGCCTTCTGGGAATTTCAGTATATAAGGCCTGGTCACAACCTTCCCCAGCAAGGGCCATATCTGCCTTATTCATCATGTTATCCCAGCCCCAAGAACAGTGCTACCCTGGCAAATTTTGATGCATGCATTCACTCAATGCATGTTTATTGAGTGAATGAATAAAAACCTTCAGATCTCAGGTAGAGAAGGAAGTTTTCAGGTTCTTAATCACTTTTTAATTGCTTGTATTATAAGACCTAGATCTTTAGTTACTGTTGTGTGTATGGGCCCTAGAAGAAAGAAAAGTTAGATTCTTGGAGTGTCTGGGGCAGCAGCAAGCAGAACACTGGGTTTACTGTATAGCCCATTCACCTCAAAAGAACAAGGAAAGCCTTCTGAAGAAGCATTTTGCCTACCTCACATTCCTTCCATCACCTACTTTCCAAGACACAAAAACATCCAAATCTCTAACAGATCATTTTTCCTATTTCAAAAAATTCAAAAACAAAAAAGAGGCTTCCAGTTAAAGATGCCAGATTAACTACACATGTTGATCTCTACTCCCTTTAAAAATCCCAATAAAATGGCTGTATAAGAATATCCCCAAAAGGCAAAAACCCACAATGACAAAGACAACAGGACAGACGATGACAGTATCACAAATACGAAAGCCAGAAAACACAGATGGCTGAGTAATAACTCTCTTTGTAGACTTGAGAAAGATAAAACCTAAATAGCAGTGGGAAAACCCCAGAAGCAACATGATTAGCCTGTGGAGACCCAGAAAGGCTCAGGAGGTGGTGGCATTCAGCACCTCTGAAAATGTGGATAGAAGTGGGTCTAAAAATAGCAGGATGGTTCAAAGTCTGTTTGGGAAGTAATTAGACCCCAGGTGACCTCACTATGAGCAATGGGGATACCAGCTCTCCCACACCTGGAAGAGGACGACTAAGGCTCACCCTCTCAGAGAGTAGGGCATGAAGCCCAGGTGAGGGTAGGGGTACCTTGACAAAAACAGACAGAATTAATTCAGGGTCTGCTTTTTTACAGGCCAGCCCTCAAGCTCCTTTCCCCAACTCAGCTCCCAGAGCTCTGACTGCCAGGTTACAGCCTGAAGATTTATTTTGGGAGAATCTTACCAGTGAAAAGAAATGATGGAAGGCTAACTGGGAGAGCAGAGTATGCAGAAAGGATAGCCCAGCCAGATCACTCTAGCCTTAGGAGGATTAAAATAAGGGGATCTAAGTGAAGCTCGTTTTTGATGATAAATAAGTGGTAACTTCTACAATTATCATCATCTTTGTTTTTAAAAAACACATTTGATCAGAAAAACATTTATTGAGGGTCCAGTATATACAGATCAGAGTTTTCCCAGGCAGACAGGAGCCTCCAGTCGACGAGAGAAACAAAGAGAAAGAGTCACCAAGATCCCAGCCACACTCCAAAGACCACGGAGCAGCTTCCGCAAGAACAAGGAGAACTTCATATTCTGCTTTTACTCAGAGCAAGGCACACATCAAAAGCACAGGCCTGCCGAGTTCCAGAGGCCTGATCATTCTCATGTATTTCTGCAACAAGGTTTTATAAAAATGAAGTCGGCACTGTTGCATTATTTATATGCAGTTCACTGTATTGACATTGCCAGGCCCCCACTTTCAAGGGAAACCTTTTGTTCTCTGCTTGGGGAAGGCAGAACCTGGAAAGTCTCAATCGAAAAAGCTAGTGAATAACAGAATAATTAGAGCTGAGAGCAGGGATAAATTACCAAGATATTCCTGACTGCAGCCTTTGGTATATCACAGGCCTCTGATAGCTCTATTTCTCCAAGCCAGGCAACAGCCTGAATTACCAGCCCTGAAGATACAGCTCCTGGGGAGATATAATGACTCGGACTGGATTTCTAATTACATCAACAAAGAGACCAAGAGGGCCTTATTTCTGAAGAAATGCCACTGCACCAATCGGGCTTGCTCCTGTTAAAGAGCTGTCAGGTTTCAGGCCTGTTACTATTGGCTCTGTACTTCATCAAGACTTGCTGACAGGCCTGTGACAGACCGAAATAATATATGCAATGATGCAACGCAGGGCAATATTAAATTGCCTTTTTAGTTAGACTTGCCGATAACATGGTTCAAACATGGCCATGACAATATGGGGAGCATGAAAAGACTGAATAAATAATCGCGTGGAGGGAATTTTCCCATGCCCCCAGAAGAAAGAGATCTAAAAGTCAGAGAACAAAAGATCCTAAAGTTGCCACCAAAATATTCGAAGATCTTGGTGAAGGCCCTGGATGCATGCATTTGGATTTGCCCCCTAAAAAACAGAGATGGTACTAATTACACAGGCAATGAGAGAAAGCGTGGGAATGAAGGGGGAAAGGAAAGAAAACAAGTGGCAGCTTACTGAGTTCCGGTTACACGTCCCGGCATCGTGCACACGAGTTTCATGTGAGTTACTGAATGTCATAACAAACTTGTGAGGATACCATCAGTGTCACCATTTGATAAAAAAGGACACTGAGGCTCAGAAGCCTAAGTCACCGGAGGTCACACCATTAGGAAGGAGCAGGGCATAAGTTCAAACCCTGCCCTGATCAACTGAAAGTCTACACTTGTTAAATACATGTTTATTCAGTCCCACTCATGAAAAGATATTTACAAAACGCTGCAAAAGCCAGTTAGGATTTTAATTTTGTTTGGCTTTTAGACCACTTTATGATTAATCTCTGGCCTTAGGAGCATCTAACAAACATCAACTTCAGAATATTCTTCAATATAAATAAGCACGTGAGCGAATTATAAAACATCTTTTCTTGATAAGCTATGATTATCTTCACAAATTCTCTTAGTAATAACTATACTATGCTATAGCTTAGCACAGTACCTAGCACACTGTAGGCACTCAACACGTATTCTTTTCCTTTTTCTTTTATGAGACATTGTTAAGAGGTGTTGAAAGGCATGGTCATTTCCCTCATACTAAACATCCCAAACTGCTCTGCCTGATTTTGCTCAGAGATATCATCTGCAGGTATTTGATACTTCAAACCCCTGAGAATATTTAGCAAATCATATGGCTCTAGTCTTCCTATGCTATCAATTTTGGCGTAGGCTCTAGAAATGGCCTCACTCTTCTCCAATGGTACAAAATGTAAAAGCATTGGAAGCATTCTTCCCTTCTCCCTGTTTGCTCTCCCTTTATCAGGACTCACTGGGCTCCAGGTGACTGCAGTTGCCATCATGACAACAGCCACAATAAGTAAAAGTCACCATGGCGATGCCCTTTTCAGTTACAACATCAAGGAGCTGACTGCTTACTCATCTCTCAGAGCTGAAAATTTTAACATCAAGCAATATCTCTTTGATACAAATGGGAGAAAACCAGATAAAGATTTTCCAAACAAGGCAAGAGGCAAAAACATTAAAAGAAAGTTGGTGAACCTCAAGTACAGACCTGAAGATTTCCTAGCTTTCAAGATTTCTTGTCTCTAAGTAAGGAAGGAAAAGAAATAATTAGGAGAAGGAAATGGAAACAGAAATGGAAAAGAAAAATAAACAAACAGAAAAAAATGGCCTTAAAACCAGGTTCTCAATGTTCTTCAGGGATCAAGATCTGGAAACTGGCAGAAATGATACATGAGCTCTTCAGGAGGATACATCCAGACTTACCATTTAGGTCAAAAACATGTCAAAATTTGTGACCTAGCCATTTAAGCCATTCATAGTATATATCATCTCTCTTGCTTCCAGGGATTAGCAGTCTGTGAAGGGAGGAGAGCACCTCAAGATCATCCAGCTAATATGGGTAGAGCCAAGCAATTAGCTTCAGAGTCCATGTCTTTAACTATACAAACTGCCTCCAGGAACATACCCTGTGTGTGACTGGTGAATTTCACAGGTGAAATATAAGCTGTTTAAAAGGAACAACAGAGTAAGAGGGCAATTCTGAGTAAGAGGGCAATTCTACCTGGGAATATTAAGGAAGTTTTATTTGGGAGTAGTGGCTTGAGCTGTGAGTCCTGAAATGTGAGTAGGAGTGCACCAGGTGGTAAAGGTTATAGAGGATCCGTTCAGGCAGTGTACCAAGGCATTTGGTTCAAGCGTGATCCTGCCTCCAGATGTGAGATGGAATGACTGACCTCCTAAAGACTCTTCCAGACTTTTGATTTTACTGCTGCTATGAGGATGTCCAGAGTACAGGTTTTGGATCAGACATGGTGCTGCCATGATTCATTAGTAAGTAAGATAGCCTCCCTGCTCTTCATTTTCTTCATCTGTTAAGGAAGGTAATAAGAATATTTATCTCAGAAATTCATTAAAAGATTAAGTGCTATGTTAATTCACACAGCACACACCCAGTAAAAAGTAGCTAATTTTGTTCTCATTGTTTTTATCAGTGTCAACATCATCATCTCATAGCTACTTCTGAGAAAGAAAAGATTAATGACAAAGAAATGCTGAAATGAAAACTCGACTTTAAGACACTAAGAATACACTACAGAGAAATGAGATGGATTTTCAGTGCTAATTTGATGACCGTCACCTGAACTAAACGAAATAATGACATAGGCAACCCAGCTCAGCCTTGCTCAACACAACATAAAATTGAGTTAAAAATCAAATTCTTAGTTTATATCTTGAACTTGAAAACCAATCTTGGGCCCAAACCGTGACCCCTCTGCACAGTGAGAAGCAAAACCACTCAGAATACTCTCTCCACTCATGGAGTAATTCCTTAATTTCCAAATGCATTTTTTTCTAGCTCTGAGCATGGCACTGCAGAGATACAGAGGTGAGCACTAGATATCCTACTCTGAGTGGCCCAGAGGGCAGAAGGAAAGATAGACATATCAGGCAAATGCAAAAAGTATTATAAGAAGGTTTTTAATATGTGTGTGGGTATATATATAGCTTTATGGAAACATAGAAGGCTAGAGAAATGAACTCCGTGGAGGTTCTGGGAACTTCCATAAACAAATACCAGAGAAAAACAAAAAATGCGCCTGAGGTATGTATCCCAGGGAATCTAGGATAAAGAGTATTAAGTTATCCATGGTTTGCCTATTCTCTGGCTAAAGTAAACTTGCAGTTTCCTGAATGGGTCACACTTTTGCTCATTTCTGTGCTTGGTTGTGCACTCCTGAAACACCTTTACCTTTCTTAACCTTGGTGAATCTTACTCACCTTCAGATGTCTCTTCCTCTGGGCGTTCATCCAATGGTATGGTATTTGTCCCTCCACTGTGCTTTCATTGCTCCCTATCATAGCACTAATTGCATTATGAATGCCTGCTGAATTCTCTCTCTCCCATACTAGACTGCACATTAGAAGAAAGGATGGTACATTCTGCATCCTGGTTTTCCTAGTAAGGTGGACACACAAATGCTAATGTTTGTGGAATCAATATCTTATCACTGACATGTTCTTTAACCTATTACCATAATAGGTATACATAAATACCTATTTTATTTTTGCATAGGAAATCTGCTTTGAGTGTTCAACTGGAGCTCTACCTTTGCAACTCAGTCCATAAGCAGAGTGTTTAAATGAGTTCATATTAAAAACAAACAAAACTGCCGACAACAAAAAGAAAGGATCAGAGGCCTCAGCTCAAGTGTAAATCAATTATCTTTGCTTAAACTAATGAGCAAAGGAAGTTGCCTGCTTGCTATCCTTTCTGATAACTAGCAAGAAGGAACTTGTGGGTTTTTTTAAATGAGTAGCCATATGAAAAGGTAAAAGTGCACTCAGTGTACCATGTTCCTTTTTTATCTCCTTTAGAATTACCATGTGTTTTTCTAATTGAGAGCACTCTTAGGCTTATTTATAAACCAGATCTGAAAAAAAAAAAAAAATACATGGCCTAAATTCACTCTATTTCCCCTGTGCATCATTTCTGTTTCTTTTGAACCTTGCAAAGCAGTTTATAACAAATAAATCATGTCTTATAAATTAAGCAACTGGAGAAACTGAGATGGGAATGGTTGATGGCAAGCTTGAAAAGATACCACCATATATCATTTGGGGTCATGGTAGTCTAGTTACCCTCCAGCTTGGCCGGATCGACTGATCTTAATGGTGTGAGACATATTTCTAAGGACACCTAAAATCAACGACCACTTACTAATCATACACAGCCCAAGTTTTTTTAGGCAAAAGACCAATAAGTTGAGAGAGTAGTATTCAATGGTTTGGAAATAGAGAACAAAAAGTAATGTCAGATGGAAGAGAGAATTATGCCTAGGGAAGAGAAAGATATGGAATAATGGAATAACCATCTTTAGGGAGAGAAATATTTTCAGTTGAAAGCAGCTGTTTTTCATTTCTAAAAAGGCAATGAGCATAAATTTCAGTAAGGGAGGGTTTAGATTAACTGAGGAAAAGTTGCCCAACTTAAGGGCTGGAAGACATGATGACTTGGTATAAAAGAAGATGACAGTCTTCTTTAAGGGGATCTTTAAGGAAAGGAGAGCCTCCTCATTTTAAGTGGCTGGGGAACTGTCTGGTTTTAAGAAAGGAGAATGGATTACACAGATGATTTCTAGTATTTTTATTAGTATTGTTGTTGTTATTCTGGCTCAAAGATTCTGTGATTCATTTCATTTACTGTAAAGCCAACCTCTTAAATCTCAATAAAAGAACAATATTGAAGAATAATGTTTCTGGGAATTTCAAATTCATGAAAACAGTTGTACCTAATTTATGGCCTTATTTAAATAAAAACACACAAGTTTCCTTTTAAATTTCAATTTAATAAAAATCTATTGAGTGGCTATGGAGTGCAAATTCTGTACAAGGTGTCAGGAGCATGAAGACAAGACACGGTCCGAGTCCTCAGCCCACTGGAGGAGAGAAAATGAGTCCATCCATTACTGTGTTGTAAGTGAGATATAGTAAGTGACATTAAAGAATTACAAACTGCCATGGAGTAACAAGGAATAAAAAGACAATATCCAGGTGGGCTGTCAAGTGCTAGGAAAAACTGAGGAGAAGTAGTAAATTATGAGGTGGGTATTAAAAAGCCATGACATGGTAAATGTTATAAACATTATAAACAAAGACACAGAACTATGGGTATTTGAATCATGCCTGAGAACAGGGAATGGCCTCGTTTAGTCTGAACAAAGCTAGGTGTATTGAGAAAATAAGAAAACTTGAAAGTTGTTTTGAGTCATGTAAGTGACCCAGTATGCAAGTCTGTAAGTGTGAGGCAATAGATACCATCCTTGAGTTAAAATAAATTAATTTCCAATTATTTTCTCCCTCAACTGAAATAAATCATACCAAATTAGGTTTGTTTTTTTTTTAATTCTCAATATTGGAAAGTTACAATTTAGGCACTTAACTGATATCTGACAAACATATGTCAAACTGATATCTGACAAACTTCTGGCTTTGTATCCACTGTAATACATCCATAAGGGAGAAATATGAATTTTGATTGCTTAGTGGAAGAACAGCTAATGAGATGGACTTGGCACTTTGAGTAAGTATTTAAAAATGTTGTCACAATAGCACAAACCAGAAGGACAGAAACACCAACATTAGCTTTTTAAAAAATCTATGCCATCCCCAACCCTTAGAGTTGACTACCTCTGCAGAATTTGTAAAGCATTATGGATTGTATAATGAAATAAAGGAGAAAGTGAATAAATTCCCAACTCGTACTTATCTTTCAATTAAACAGAAACAATGTTTTAAGATGCTGTGCAGTATGATGGAAAAGGCAAAGGCTTCAGAAATAGGCAGACTTGGATTTAAATTTCAGCTTTGCTATTTGCTATGTGATTGGTCCTGGGCAACTCTTTGAGTCTCTCCATTTTCTCACATCTTCAATGGGAGAAATAACATCGAACTTAAAACCTTGTTATGAGGAATAGATAGACTACAGTCAAAGGACCTCCTAGCACAGCAAACGACCCACATAGGACCTCAATAAACAATAGCTATTACCAGTAGCAGTCATATTTCTTCACTTTAACTTGCCACATTTAAACACTCACATACACACATACGCAAAAGTACTATAAAGATTTCTCCTGAAAACGGTGCACCAAACCTTATGGAAAATCTCACGTGAAACGGTGTCTTCTAAAACCCCAATATCTCCCCCTGATTGGGTCAGAGGCCAGGTGGAAAGGGTGGATTTTAAATCATCACACAATTTTCTTGCCAGCCTATAAATTGGCTTAGATTCCCTCAAAACAGAGTTAGTTCTCTCAAGCCTAATACCACTCTAGATTGAGAAGGGATCTGAAATATTCATGTTTTAGTGCCATTTATATAAAAACTCCAAACAAAACATTTTACATTAAATGTCTACCCCCATGCCAGTCTATTAGCTCAATCACTGGCATATGCACATGTATATTCAGACATAATCTCCAGGGGAAATTGTATTCAGACAATTTTTAAAATCAATGTTAATATGTATTAAGTATTTTCAGCAACTTTTCCTTCAAAGCAGTCTCTAGACCCACTATTCACAATAGATACAAAGAAAATAAAATACCTAGGAATATGTTAATACTTAACCAAGGACATTAAGTACAAAACACTGATGAAAGAAATTGCAGATAACACAGACAGAAAAACATCCCATGCTCATGGATTGGTAAAATCAACATTGTTAAAATATTCCTACTGCCCAAAGTGGTTTATGGATTCAGTGCAATCCCCATCAAAATACCAACATCATATTTCATAGGTCGAGAAAAAATAATTGTATGCTTCATTTGGAACCAAAAAAGAGTTTAAATAGCCAAAGCAATCTTAAGCAAAAAGAACAAATCTGGAGGCATCACACTACCAGACTTCAAATTATATTATAAGGCTACAGTAACCAAAAAAGCATGGTACTAGTATGAAAGTAGAGACACAGACCAATGGAACAGAATAGAAATAAAACCATCTACCTACAACCAACTGATTTTCAACAAAGGAGACAACAACATACACTGGGGAAAGGAAGCCCTATTGAATAAATGGTGCTGGGAATATTGGCCACATGCTGAAGAATGAAACAGGTCCCCTATCTCTTGCCATATACAAAAATTAATTCAAGATAGATGAAAGACTTAAATGTAAGGTATGAAACCATAAAAATTGTAGAAGAAAATGTAGGAAAAACTCATCTAGACAATGGCCTAGCCAAACAATTTATGACTAAGACCCCAAAGGCAAATATAGCAACAACAATAATAAATAAATGGGATTTAATTAAATTAAAAACCTTCTGCACAGCAAAGGAAATAATCAACAGAGTGAATAGACAACCTACAGAATGTGAGAAAATATTCACAAACTTTACAACCAATAGAGGGCTAATATCCGGAATCTACAAAGGACTCAAACAAATCATCAAGAAAAAAACAAACAACCCCATTAAAAAGTAGGCAAAAGACATGAACAGAAGCTTTTCAAAAGAAGATAAACAAAGGGCCAACAAGCATAAAAAATGCTCAACATCACTAATCATCAGGGAAATGCAAATTAAAACCACATTGAGATACTATCTTATCCCTTTCAGAATGGTCATTATTAAAAAGTCAAAAAACAACAGATGCTGGCATGGATGCACAGAGAAAGGATGCTTATACTCTCTTGGGGGGACTGCAAATTAGTACAACCTCTATGGAAAATAATAGGGAGATTCCTCAAAGAAATAAATGTAGACCTACTATTCCACCCAGCAATCCTACTACTGGGTCTCTACCAAAAGAAAAAGAAGTCATTTTATCAAAAAGACACCTACGCTCAAATGTTTACCGCAGCACAATTCACAACTGCAAAGATATGAAATCAACCTAAGTGCCCATTGACTCATGAATGGATTAAAAAAATGTGTGTGCGCGTGGGGTGTGTGTGTGTGTGTGTGTGTGTGTGTGTGTGTACACACACACACACACACACATATATGCTTAGTGGAAGAACAGCTTCCACATATATGTATACACACACCACACACACACACACACACATACACACACCCTATGGAATACTACTAAGCCATAAAAAGGAATGAAACAATATCTTTTACAGCAACTTGAATGGTACTGGAGACCATTATCCTAAGCAAAGTATCTCAGGAATGAAAAAACAAATATCATGTGTACTCTCTAACTAGGAGGTAATCGATGGGCATATATGCGCACAAAGATGTAAAGGTCATTGGAAATCAAGAAGTGGGGAGAGGTAAAAAATTACCTATTAGATACAATGAACACTATCTGGGTGATGGGTACACCCAAAGCCCCAACTTAAGCATTATAAAAGGTATCCATGGGCCGGGCGCGGTGGCTCACGCCTGTAATCCTAGCACTCTGGGAGGCCGAGGCGGGAAGATTGTTTGAGCTCAGGAGATCAAAACCAGCCTGAGCAAGAGCGAGATCCCGTCTCTACTAAAAATAGAAAGAAATTAATCAGACAACTAAAAATATATAGATAAAATTAGCCGGGCACGGTGGTGCATGCCTGTAGTGCCAGCTACTCGGGAGGCTGAGGCAGAAGGATTGCTTGAGCCCAGGAGTTTGAGGTTGCTGTGAGGTAGGATGACTCCACGGCACTCTAGCCCGGGAAACACAGTGAGACTCTGTCTCAAAAAAAAAAAAAAAGGTATCGGTGTAAGAAAAACATTTGTATCCCCCTAATATTTTGAAATTTAAAAAAATACGTTTTTAGCTACTACATGTCATGGGTACCTGAGATTTCATTATATTCTTCTCTTTGCTGTTGTGTATGTTTGAAATTTTCTACAATAAGAAGTATTAACAAAAACAAACAAAAGTATTGAACTTAATGACACAAAGGTCACTAAATGATGATCTTAGTGACAGTCAATCTGAATGCCTATTCATAAAATAAAATAAGATAGACATGGTATCTACCCTCCTGTGGCCAGTATTTAACACACGATTACATAGATACTTGTAATCATCATATGAGGGAAAAGTACAAGATATCATGAAGTCATCTAGTAAGAAGGCCTGAATTTACTCTGAGAGGTGAGGGAAGGACTGCTTGGGGAAGGGACATATAAGAGGAGACCTAAAGGATAAACAAGAGTTGTCCAGTAAAGAGTGAGGGCAGAGGAAGAAGAGGACTGTGGCCCAACCAGGTGGGCAGCCATATGACCTCAGTGTCAGCTCTAAGCCCAGCACTCTGTTAGGCACTTTTGATACATATAACTTTTGCATCACAATGGTCCTAGTAAGGAGAAACAGAATCAGATAACCTAAATAATTGACTCGAAGTTGCACAGCCAAAATTATTCATTAATATTGGCAACTGCAATTTCTCTTCCAGATCCTCTTCAGTAAATATCAGCTGCATAACATTTTGTAAGTCCCTATAAATGTATGTATAGTGACAGGGGAATTATATGAGGTCATTGTGTTGGAGGGATTTAGAAATCAATAAAGTTTTCAGATTCTTTTATTAGCCAAAAATGCAAAGGTTTACATACTTTCCCTAGGTATTGAAAAGGTACCGAAAACCTGAAGACGAGTGAGTAGCCCTCTCAGCATCTCACCATGACTGATAATGGACCAGCCTAAAGTGACACAGACGGTGTGCTTAGCACCATGCCTGGCCTGTGATGAGAGCCCCACTACGGGGTGTTATCCTTGTAATTAGAGGAAAGGTGGGTTTCTCTCTGCCCCCATACTTTCTACCTTCTGGTTGAATCTCCATATAGAAGTGGCTCCCACCCACCAATCCAGGTGAACTCCCAGTCTGTTGGTCATGGCAGACATCTTCACACAGAATACAATTAAAACACCTGTGCTCCTTAGAAAGCAACAATGCTCTGACTCCTACCCCACCTCCCAACAGCTGTTAGGAAGAAGGTGGAATCCTAAAGATTTGGCAAAGGTCTGGGTAGGGAGGATAAAGAAGAGCAAAGTCTCCAAGATGACATCCTGGATTCTAGATCCTTCATCAAAGATGGAAACCAATGCCTGAAGTTCCTCTTCTGCTCTAATTAACGAAAGGTCGGGGCAATGAGGGCCTGTGGTGTAGTGTCTTGGGAGAGTTTAGATAGAACTTGTAAACACCCACCTCCTGTTCAGTTTCTCTTGACCTTTCTCCAAGGACAGTGGTCTTAGAGCTAATTTTAGTCCTCTTTGTAACAGTAAAAGTCAAGTGCTTCCCCTTCCTGTGTTGTGACAAGACCAACGTGCGGCTCCCTGCACCCCTGTCATTCAGCTTCACTCAGCTTCCAGTTAAAGGAAAAGATCTACATAGAGAAGTAACTGCCTATGCCGGAGAAATCCTACCCTGGGTGAAATGTCCCAGAGAAGGGAGGCAGCATAAAAGCAGATTCTTCATTTCCTCGCGCAGTCATTCATTCATCCTACTATTTACTCATTTTCTTGACAAACGTGTATTTAGTGCTTGCTACCTACCAGGCCTGGGATAGGTCCCAGGTATATGGAGAAGAATAAGATGAGCAATGCTGCTGTTCTAGGGGCCATGGGCAGAAGAGCCAGAAATCAGACAGTAAGTCACAAACATAAACTATAGAGTGACAGCTGTTACAAATGCAATGAAGGGCACTTGAGAGGGGTCTAACCTAGCCCAGGGGCTTGGGGACAGATTGCTGGGGGAGGAGTATTTAATACTTGAAGGACAATGAAGAGACAGCCACGTGACACAGGAGGACAGAGCTGTGGGAAGAGAACAAGAGGAAGGACAGGGATTGGACGTGGCATGAATGAGGGCCGGTGAAGTCAGTGTGGCTAGAAAGGCGCAGGAGAGGGGTGCAGGCAATTGTGCGCAGTGAGGCTGGAGGTGCCACTGGGGCCAGATGTCAAGGTCTGCAGCCCATGCTAAGTGCTGGGGACTCCAACCTGAGGGCAGTGGGGAGACAACACTGGGATTCAAGTAAGGTGCCACTAGGATCAGTTCAAATCCCAACTGTGCCACTTCTCACCTATGTGACACTGAGCGATCCGCAGTCTCTCTGACTCTGAATCTGCCCAGTGAAGCTTGCTCCTCCCCTGTGCTCACTCACTCAGTCAATACATATTTCTTTCTCATCCCTCTGCTTTGTGCTGGCCACTTTATCAGGCAGTGGGATGTAGCAAAGAACAAAACAAAGTCTTTGCACTCCTGGAGCTGACATTCTAGTGGGAGGGTCAGACAATACACACAAAAACAAGTACATGCATATGCTAGGAAGGAAATAAGTGACAAGAAAGGGAGTGACCCAGGTGGCCACCTTTGTGCAGGGTTGGCAGAGAAAGGCTCTGAGGAGGTGGCACTAAAGCTGAGGCCTGAGGAATGAGAAAGGTCCCGCATGGCAAAGAGACACGAGTGAAAGCGAGCGTAACCAACTGCAAGAACCCAGGGTGGCAAGGGCTTGTCCATCTGCACGGAGAAAGCTGGTCACAGAGCACGGGGACATTGCTACATGCACAACAGGAGGATGGTCGGTGCCATGATCCGAGTTGCATTTTACCATCCCTCAGGATCTTAAGGTGGGGGGCAAGAGTGGAAGGAGTAAGATCCAAAAGGGCTTCTGTACTTCATTTTATCACTGGGCATGGCATGTTACACTTTATTAATTAGCCAGCTACTGACTTCATCATCTTGGGCAATTACTCAACCTCTTTGTGTCTTACTAGCCTCACCTATAAAACAGGGGCCATAATATTCCCTCCCTCACATTGGACTACCGTGGGGATTAAATACAAGTTGCCACTTGTAAAGGATCAAGAACGGTACTTGGCTAAGCTCTCTGTGTCTTAGCTATTCTCGTCGTCTCACTATTCATTTCCTGCTCATGCTGCTGCGAGATTCTGGGCTCCCCAGTTCCATCTGCCCAGCACCATGCCAGGGTTTATCCTGGGAGCTCTGTAAGTCTGGAGATGGAAATTGTTGCCTGAAGACTTAAGTTAGCCCCAAATCATATTTTATGTACCTGATGCAGAGACTTTGAAACATGTGACTGTGACTATCTTTTAGACTGGTGATATAACCAGTGTCCTCCTGACACCAAAAAAAAAAAAAAATTCATATGTTGAAATTTAATCCCCAAGGTGACGGTGTCTGGAGGTGGAGCCTTTGGGAGGTGATTGGGTCAGACGGAATCAGTGCCCTTATAAAGGGGGCCCCTGAAAGCTTATCTGCTCCTCCTGCCACGTGAGGGCACAGAAAGAAGATGGCCATCCATAAACCAGGAAGTGGGCCCTCACCAGACACTGAATCTGCTGGCACCTGGATCTTGGATTTCCCACCCTACAGAAGTATGGGAAACAAATGTCTGTTGTTTATAAGCCACTCGGTCTATGGTATTTTTTCATAGCAACCTGAACAGACTAAGACAGCTAGGTATGCCCTCCCCAGTTCCACTGGGTACCTGCCCCACCCTGTCTGGTCTCACATATGCCTGAGTGCTAAGTGTGTCCTGCCTCCGCAGGCACTTGAGTTTTTGATCCCTAATAAACTTCGGGTGACCTCTTAAAGATGCTATTGTTTGGAACGTCTGTCACAAATACAAATGACACAAAGCTACACATTAACTCCTCACTCCCTTCTCTCCAGCCCCTATTGGTACAACGGACCACAGGATTTGACTTTCCAATTTTTTCATACAGTCGTTCCCCACATATTTACCAAATACCTTCTATGTCCTAGAAGCCAGAAGCAAAAGACAAACACAGAGTCTGCCTTAACTTATAATTCGGTGACCACGAACAATGACATTAGGGAGTCTAAGCCTTTTGAACAGATTATCTTATTCTGTTCTTATAATAAACTCATGGAGGTAGATAGGACAAGTAGATTACTCTATTTTAAAGACAAACAAATTAAGGATCAAACAAGCTAAGTAATCTGGGCATGGTGGCTCATGCTTGTAATGCCAGCACTTTAGGAGGCCAAGGTGGGAGGATTGCTTGAGGCCAGGAGACTGATATCAGCCTGAGCAACAAAGCAAGACCCCATCTCTACAAAACAATTTTAAAAATTAGCCAGGTGTGATGGCACGAGCCTGTGGTCCCAGCTACTCAGGAGGCTGAGGCAGGAGGATTTTTTGAATCTAGGAGTTAGAGGTTACAGTAAGCTATGATTGCACCACTGCACTCCAGCCTAGGCAAGAGAGCGAGACCATATCTCTAAAAGAATTGCAAGCAGGGAAGGGTTAACTCTATTTGTGGAATAACCCATGAAATTTTCTCCTTGGAGCATGCTACAGCTCTAGAATAATAAAGGTAAAATTGATATCCAGGCACTGACCAGCATGTGGGTAATGCAACCCAGACTGGCTTAGACAGTGGGAAAATCATGACAACAGGGCTGGCGAAGAATGAGAGTTGACTGTCCAAAAGAGTTCTCGCTGGGCTCTATGTGTCACCAGTGACACATCTAGAAATATAAAAGAGAAATCAGAAAACAGAATGCAGCTCCTGCTTTGCCAGGAAATTTACAAAAGCATATTTCTGGTTAAGGCAATGAGATCTTGCCAGGTAGTACCCGGCCAGACAGTCTGCATGACCCAGTGAGAGCTGTTCCAAAGGGACCCTCTCTGGTATTCCCCGAGAAGGCCTGGCACACTGAGATCATTGCAGCCACCACCACAGATGACCTGTGAGCGTCTTAGCCCACACTCCGTGCTCCAGACACACAAGGCCTGGAAAAGACATCATCATCCCTGAGAGAGCCAGCAGCCTTACCAACCCTGAAAATGCCCTACTGGAATATGAAAACTCCTTGAGGTTCCTTGGCCTTCATTTAATTTAAATCAATCGTTCTTCACCATGAGGATTTGACTCCCAGGGGATAGCTGGTAATGTCTGGAGACATTTTTGGTCCTTCTGACCAGGGCTCGGGGGATGTGTTACTGCCATTTAGTGCGTAGAGGCCAGGTATGGTGCTAAACATACCACAGTGCACAACAGGACAGCCCACAACAAAGAGTTATCTGGCTCAAAATGTCAGTAGTACCAAGGTTAAGAAATCCTGATTTAAATGTCTAAAATATTTACTAATTACTGACTATAAGCCCAGCCTTCTAAGCTCTCCAGATACAAAGGTGAATTGGAAAAGTCCTTTTTCTCAAAGAGTTTAGAATCTAGTGGGAGAGGCACTCACACAAGGAAACAAGTGTCATCCGATGTGATGGGACTGAAAGCTACCACAGCCTAGTGGGAAGCTCTGAAGTCAGAGAGCTCTGGATTCGAATGCTGACTTTGCCATGTACATATTGGCTATGACCTTGGGCACGTCACTTAGCCTTTCCATTTCTTCTGAAATAGGAGTGGGAAATTATGATATTGATATTACTCCTACTATTACTCTTCCTACTACTGTTACACCTTCTACTAGAGATGTGTCACTACACTACAACGTACAGTACTGCTGCTGCTACTACAGAGGGAGAGTACCAGACAGACACAAGGCACAAAGGCCTGAGAAGTACAGATATTTACGAGTTTCAGAACATGCCCCTGAAGGGGAAAAACTCTTTTCTCTCTATACAAGCAACACTTTGGACACCAAATGTGGCCGGGGGGCAGGGGGTTTGCCTACACTAAATAATTCTCTAACTCTGCGGGCACTGAACCCCAGGCCGTGGAACAGTACCAATCCATGGCCGGTTATGAATTGGGCCGCACAGAAGGAGGTGAGCAGTGGGGGCATGAGCTTGTCTGCATTTACAGCCGCTCCCCGTTGCTCGCATCACCACCTAAGCTCTGCCTCCTGTCACATCAGTCACTGTCTCCCATCACCCCCAGATGGGACTGTCTAGTTACAGAAAATCAAGCTCGGGGCTCCCACTGATTCTGCATTATGGTGAGTTGTATAATTATTTCATTATATATTACAATGTAATAATAATAAAAATAAAGTGCACAATAAATGTAATGTGCTAGAATCATCCCAAAACCATTCTCCCCACCTCCTAGTCTGTGAAAAACTGTCTTCCATGAAACCTGTCCCCGGTGCCAAAAAGGCTGGGGACTGCTGCTTTAACTCTCCAGACACCATTCAATTTTGAACTAACTACCTGGAGTTAGAGCAGACCCCACAGGTTAAGACCTCACCCCACAAGACTGCTCCTACTTCTGATGCCAGTCAGAAGTCCAGGGTTCCCATATTTCTGACCAACCAGCTATAAATAAAAGGTTCCCAGAACGCCCTCTTCAGGTTCGATAATTTGCTAAAATAGCTCACGGAACTCAGGGAAACACCTTCCTTTCATTTACTGGCTTATTATAAAGACCATACATGAAAAGCAGATGAAGAGGTTCACAGGACAAGGTGTGTGGGAAGGATCATGGGGCTTCCATGCCCTCTCTGGGCATGCCACCCTCCTAGCACCTTAATTCGCTCTCCAAATCCCATCTCTTAGGGACGTTTAAGGAAGCTTCACCAAGTAGGTATGATTGATTATTAACACAATCGCCAGCCCCTCTCCCCTCCCCAGAGGATAAGGACTGAAAGTTTCAACCTTATAATCATGGCTTGGTCTTTCTGGTGACCAGTTCCCATTATGAAGCTATCCAAGCACCCAACAAGAGTTGCCTCACTAAAACAAAAGATGTTCCTATAACCCAGAAAATCCCAAGGGATTTAGGAGCTCCGTTGGGAACCAAGGTCAAAAACCAAATATGAGAATAAAAGATGTCCCTAGTACCCTGATCATTCAGGAAATTACAAGGGTTTTAGGAGTTCTGTGTCAGGAACCAGGGACAGAGACCAAATATATATTTCTATTAAGTCACAGCCCCAAAACAGAGAAGGTGTGTTCCCTCTTCATCAATTCTCCATCTTGCTGCCTGGAAGGAAGCTGCAGTTGAAAGTCACCTAGGCACATGCAGACTAGGGCACCATGTTAAGCAGAGCACAACACAGAAGCTACCTGGGTTCCTGGATGATCTCATGGAAAGCACCTCTGTGGACTATCAGAGAAAGAAATAAGCTGTCTTATTTAAGCCATAGCTAATGCTATAACCTAGTAATACAGAAGTATAGGACTGAAGGTATAGGCCAATCAAGGAAAGGGCATTACCAGCAGAGGAAAGAGCATATGAAAAAATACAGAGTTGAAAGAGAATAAAGGTACCCATGACCAATCCGTTCTACCAGGAGAGTGGCAGAGGCTGAGCCCGGAGAGTTGGGCAGCAGCAGGATGACAGTGTGTCTTAGATGCCATACTAGGGAGGTAGGACTTCTTTCCTGCAGATGGCTGGATGTCACTAAAGATCTGACACAGTTGAGTAATATCAGATTCACATTTAAAGATAACACAACACCAGCAGCATATGAAGTATGGATTTGGTGGGGTGGGGGAGAAAGCTGTGGTTAGGTGAGATGGGGTAGAAGCTGGGGAAAAAGCAAGAACGATGACCAGAGCCAGAGTCCACTTAGGAGGGCAGTGGAGCCCGGAGATATTTAAGAGGCACATTACAGATTTTGCCCATCACTTGGGTAACCATAAAAGACAAGGAATGTATGCCATCCAGGTTTTTGGTTTGAGTAGCCAGATGACAGCACGTTTATCATGATAGGAAACGTTTATCATGATAGGAAAGAAAAGCAGATTTATCTCAAGGAAAATGAGTTGAGCTTGGGGTGTCTGCAGGCCAGCAAGCAGAGATGTCTAATGGCAAGTTCGCTCTGCAGGCGGGAGCCCAGGAAAGAGGTGCAACACTGACATTCAGATTGGTTGGGCATCACTGGAGAACAGTGTCTGAAATCATCTGAAGGCATGACATTGTGTTGTATTCTAATGGCACTGAGGTAGATGATCAACTGCATTCAGGTCAACCTCCAATAACAAATGGAGAAAGTCTACTATCTCCTTTCCATGTTTATTGTGGACCAAGAAATTAAAACAAAATAAAAAAAGTCCACATAATGGCTGATAACCAGAATCTACTTAGAACTCAGGAAAATCAACAAGAAAAAATCAAACGACCCTATCAAAAAGTGGCCAAATGACATGAACAGAAACTTTTCAAAAGAAGACAGAATAATGGTCAAAAAACATATGAAAAAATGCTCAACATCTCTAATCATCAGGGAAATGCAAATTAAAACCACAATGAGATATCATTTATCTCCAGTGAGACTGGCCTTTATCAAAAAGTCCCAAAACAGTAAATGTTGGCGTGGATGCAGAGAGATAGGAACACTCATGCACTGTTGGTGGGATTGCAAACTAGTGCAACCTCTGTGGAAAGCAATATGGAGATATCTTAAAGAGATACAAGTAGAAGTACCATTCGATCCAGCAATCCCATTACTGGGCATCTACCCAAAAGACCAAATGATACTGTATAAGAAAGACACCTGCACCCGAATGTTTATAGCAACACAATTCACAATTGCAAAGATGTGGAAACAACTCAAGTGTCCATCAATACATGAGTGGATTAATAAAATGTGGTATATGTATACCATGGAGTACTATTCAGCTTTAAGAAACAATGGTGATATAGCACCTCTTGTATACTCCTGGATAGAGCTGGAACGCATTCTACTAAGTGAGGTATCCCAAGAATGGAAAGACAAGCACCACATGTACTCACCATCAAATTGGTATTAACTGATCAACACATAAATGCACATATAAGAATAACATCTATTGGATGTTGGGCAGGGGGGAGGGGGGAGGGGAGAGGGAGGAGGAGGGAGGAGGGGACGGGTATTTGCATACACAAAGAGTGCAATACGCACCACCCGAAGGATGGACATATTTGAAACTCGGACTTGGGGGGGGGCAAGGGCAACATACGTAACCTAAACATCTGTACCCCCATAATATGCTGAAATAAATAAAAAAAATAAAAAGTCTACATACTGGAGAATAGAGGCAACTGGGCAAAGTTTCAAAATAGAAAATTGTCTAAAAGACAACAGGACCTTATCAGAAACAGCTCTCAGCTCAGCCTGCTCCTGAAGGAACCCTGATTGGACCCAGCCGTAAGTTGGGTCCAATAACTGACACCTGCAAAAGCCATTCATATCTTCAAATGTGATATAAAATGTCTCACTGCAGTGGGACTTTGCACCAAAAAGCCAAGAAATGAATCTAATGCCAACATTCAGGGTGGTTTGCACCACAATGTACCACAGATAGAGCTTTCAAGGCCCCTGGAGCAATACTTTGTTTTAAACAGAAGTAGGCGTTGACACTGCTGTGAGATTTGCCAGTGGCTCCAGTTATCACAGGGCAGAAAAAGCCAAGTAATTATTTTCTCCCTAATTATGGCTAATTCTCTGCAAGTTAATTCTCAGCTTTTCTAAAATGAGACCAGACAATTAGCTCTTCATGTGCAAGACTGAAGATACA
Source organism: Propithecus coquereli (assembly GCF_000956105.1). Taxonomy (NCBI): domain Eukaryota; kingdom Metazoa; phylum Chordata; class Mammalia; order Primates; family Indriidae; genus Propithecus; species Propithecus coquereli. The sequence continues at coordinate 9,191,680 of NW_012138302.1, forward strand.
GAACCCAGCACCTTAAGGCCTGGAGTTTATTCCTCATTAATTCTTAAGGCATGAGGAGGGGCAGGAAGTGATGTTTTGACCCAGGCACCATTTAGCCAAGTGGAGAGAAAAATCTCCCTTCAGCTCTGAAACAGGATCATGCAGCTATAAAATTTATTGGACACAATTCAGGCAAGGGTGTTGGGTAAAAAGAATCAAAGAAAGAACTATGGGCTTGAGCTCAGAAGGGTGTAACGAAATCTGCACCTGTTGTCACTCACTTATTACTCCAGATCTCCCAGGCAGCTTAGATTTAAACCAGACAGGCCTGAGGCCCAGCCTAGTCAATGTTGGCCTATTTTATCTATTAGCACAGAGTCAAAAATGTGTGTCGTGTGTGTGCATGTGTATGCGTGTATACACCAATATGTGTATACCTGTGTATGCATGGGTGCATACGCATGTGTGCTAGAAATAAAGTGGGATGGAGGGAACTTGGAGGAGAATGATATTTAGATTTTGGGGGGTGGAAGAGGGGCAAGACAGCAAACTTCACCAGCAAATTACTTTAGCCTAGAAAATGCAAATTCCAGATTCCCTGATATTTGCAATTTGAGGGTTGTACTTTCATGTCTGTTTTGATCAAATCCCCAGAATAGTTTTCATAAAAGAAAAGAAATAATACCAAATGAATAGAGTTGATTAGAAAGAAATTTAACCAAGGGAAAAAAATCAAGAGGAGAAACTATTGAAGTACAAAGTAATATTTCACTTATTCTCTAAATATTTCTATTTCCACGTGTATTTTAAATCACTGCATTTATATTTATTATTTTTAACCTGTAAGTTTCTTAGCTAGAAATAAACCAGAATTATTGAAATTAATTTATTATTTTCTTTTAGAGAAAGTCTCTCGCTCTGTTGCCCAGGCTCGAGTGCAGTGGAATGATCATAGCTCACTGCAGCCTCAAACTCCTGGGCTCAAGCGATCCTCCTGCCTCAGCCTCCTGAGTAGCTGGGACTACAAGTGCTCGCCACTGTGCCTGCCTAATTTTTTTATTTTTGAGGAGATGAGGTCTTGCTATGTTGCCCAGGCTGATCTTGAACTCCTAGCCTCAAAGGATCCTCCTGCCCAAGCCTTTCGAAGTGCTGGAATTATAGGAGTGAGCCACTGTGCCTGTCCTGAAATTAACTTTATCGGGGCTACTAAGGAATTTACTTTTCTAAACGTCTACTCCAGGTCACCTATTTGGAATGTCACTTCTCTTTAATCTTTTACATTCAGTGCAGCCACACATTTGATTGTCTTGTGTTTTCAGTTTTCATGGAAGTAGAGAAAGTTGTCTGCTACATGGGCTTGGTTACAATGAGTGGTCTCCCACTTGTCGCATTTGCTGAGCACTCCGAGACCAAAGGAGATCCCTCGGCCCCAGCCAGAGAAAGAGCAGCAAGGTTTCCTCCTTTTTGACTCAAGTTCTGGAGAACAGAATAGACACAAGTGAGAGGGATCCTCGCCCCACCATTCACATTCAAAAGCACCTCTAATGCTGCCAAATGGTCCACTCAGGACTCACTAGTACCAAAAGGTGCCACTGTAGGCTCCAGAGGTGGGCGGTCCTCAGCTCAAATTCCAGCCACATGACTTCGGGTCAAGTTGCCTATCTCTCTAAGTCCCGGTTATCTCATTTGACAAATGGAGCATTAGATTTTAAAGTTTAAGTGAAATAATCCATTCTGTAGTGCCCCATACATCACTAGCACTTACTATATGTTCATATTATTTTGGAAGTATCCTATAAGCTCAAAAGAGCCGGGATAATAGTACTTAATGAATCTATTAAGCACCTTTCTGATCTCTGTGCACTTACAAGCAATGCCATACACACTGAAGTTTAATTATAATCCGTACTGAGGTGTTCTCAAAGTGGAAAGTAGTTCAGGGTGGCAGTTCAGCACTTGGGTTCTGGAGGCAGACAGACCTGGGTTCAAATACCAGCTCTATCACCTATTAGCTGAGTGACTTAGGGCAAGATTTAATGGTTATCAGCCTTAGTTTCCCTGTCCATAAAGATGGGGGTTAAGTGATATAATCTTAAATGTAGTAAACTCTCAATGACATCTGGTTGTGTGTATGTTCCTCACCATCATTATAGAGCCCTGGATAATTATTAAGACTAAGAAATGTTACATGATCCCTATAAAATCATCTTCAGGTGATATGAAATCATGAAATAACAGAGGTAGAAATTACCTTTGTTATCAACTCCTGGAATACCAGCCATGTGTACCACTATGCCCTGTCCATACACTTGGCAAATGCTAATAGATGATTGCTTTCTCTCCCTTAGCTGAAATTGGCTTCCTAGCCACCCCCGACACTGTGCTCCAGACAGCAATTACCAATCGATAAGAATTGGCATGCAAGGTAATCTATCTGCTGTCCCCAATCCAGTGCCACCATCCGCACTTCAGATAAGAAAGCAGAAGGTCACTGAGGTTAAGTGACGATCCTGGCCCCAGAACGTAGACCTCCTAACTCCTCATGCAGTGTTACTTCCATCTCCCACTCTGCCTCTCCAAGCTGCCAATACCTCCACAGGGAAATGGTGGCAGGCCTCATCATTGGATAGCCTCGTCTTCCTCCCCAGGGCTGCACAGAGGGGCCACTGCACTTAGCAGATTACTTGTAATCTAATTCGGACAGGCCCCCGCCTGTGGCAAGTGAAGTGATGGGGAGAATAAAGCATCTTTTTCAAAGGCTTTGACTGAAGACAAAGAGATTTACAGATGCTCCTAGCCAACTCTGGTTCTCAGAAGCATGAGCAAAAGAAATTCTCCTAGTCCAGAGAACCTGAACTGAAACTGAAGCTACAGCAAAGTGAGTCACCAGCTGAGGAGGGGAATGCCAGGTAACTGACTCTCACCTCCTGTCTCATTCTGTGGTGAGTAAAGCAGAAGCTATGCAGTTGGTGCCACCAACAGATCCGCGGCGGCCTGAGGCCATCTGTTTTGGTCTGGCAGGCAGAATCCCAGCATGCCCTGGTTCCAACTGGAGTTTTGTGGGGAGGGAAGCAGCAAGGGCCCCAGCTGCTGTCACCAGACAGGGAGGCGCCTTCTCTTCACCTCCGTCCCAGGCACCCTCCATGGACCTGAGTTCCCAGCTGTCTTTGTGGCCAGAGACTCTCCTGACTCAGAATATTAAATGTGCCCTCCTTCCAAAGGGAGAATCAAAACCATTTTTTTGTTTGTTTATTCATATCTGTGAAAGGAAGAGAAGGGTGTGGTAAAAAACTGAACTTACTCTCTTTTCCAGGTGGCACCATCTGTTGCAAGATTTTTACTTCCCTCAATTCCACAACATCTCTCCCTAAAAGGTTTTGAAACAAAATAATAATCATGACAATAATAACCAAGCCTATATAAACATGGCCTGACCTGGCTTACAGAGTTGCAGGCAACCACAGTTCTTTGTTCAAGGCTAATCTTATCCAAAGCAACTTGGATGACCACAACCATCCCTGTCCATCCACTTAGCAAATATTTACTGGAACTGACTAGGTTCTAAACACAGTCGCAGGCACTGGGGAGCAAGCAAGCAGGTCCCTGGCTTCAGGGAACATGGGTTATATTTCGGGGGAGTCAGACAAAAGAGTAAATAATATACTTCCAGAGCACAGGAAGTGCTGTGAGGACATAAATATATTAATGTAGGGGAGGCCCCCCACTTGAGATGGGGTAGCTAGAGAAGGCCTCTCCAAGGAGGAATCTTCCAAGGTGAGACCATCTGGATGAGAATTACAAGTATACTACCACTTCCTGATATTAAAGTGTATTGTGCTGTTTTCTAGTCCTGAATTACTGTTATTTTTATGGGTATGATACTGTTATTTCAGACATCAGTCAGCAACTTCATTGATCCTTCTTGACTCTTCTATATTCCATTCCTCCCTCCTCTCCCCATACTGGATACCCTCATGACAAGCCCCCCAGGCCCCTCTCTGCCACTCAGCTCTGCAACTGCTCTGCGCAGCCCATCTCCTGCTGGGGAAAAGGAGGAATCCAACCTCCTGCAGGACCATCCTGACAAGCAGGGAGAAAAATATAAATTATTAGAACTTGGAGCTGCTGGTGGTGGGTAGTGCTGGGAGCTCAGGTAGGGTGGGGGTGGGAAGTGGGCGTGTTCAACCCCCCTTCACCCTCCCCACAGGAGACAGCAGCTTGAGGGTAATCCAGGACAGAGGAGATTGACATCAAAAGCAGGACTGCCAGTAGTGCCCAGAGGAAAGCCGCCTAACATATTCCTAAATTTCCCTATTTGAAACTTATTAAATTCCATGAACAAAAAAATTAAGAATTGTAAATACTCGTAAAATCTTACTCCTTGGTATTATTTAAAATAAACACTGAAAAACCAATTCTGTTATTTTGTTCCGATGCCACTACAGGAGAAGGAGCCAGCTGATTTTCTGAAAAATGAAAAGAGGAAAAGAATTTCAGTCAAAAGGAACAGTAAATTCAAAGAACCTGAGGCAGAAAAGAACTTGGTATGCTCAAAAGAAGAAGAGGTGGCTGCAAAACAGTGACAGAGGGAGAGATGGCATAAGATGAAGTAGAAGGATGAGGCAGAGGGAGGAATCTCGACCAGAGTGAGAGCTCTAACAGCGTCTGTATCATAAACACACGCGTGCCTGCAGAAGGAAAGTCAGGTGTGCGTAGCTTGTCCCTGGAAGTGTAGCTCTAATTTTCTACCTAAGGACAAAGTACATTCCCCTCTCCCTCCTGTATACATTGTTCCCTCTCCCTTCAAAAGTGTAGTGTTAGGGGAGACATCTATTAAATATATTAAATACATCAGGTAACTTGGGGTCACAGACCCCACCTAATTTTCCAATGTTAAAAAAAGTACAGATATGTAAGAGAAATATCCAAAGCTTATGAAAATAACCACAAAATACTAGACTCTATTATAATTCTGATTATTCTGTGCCAGTATAATAATCATGCAAATTTAATCAAATTTAACTACCTCATCGAAAGAATCCATGTTTCCCAAGTACTTTAGTCACATTATACCTATATAAAAGCTTTTACTTACCATTTATTGAGAGCCTAATATACACTCAGCATTATGAAATATGCTTTATATATCACTTTTATTGCTCACAAGAATACTCTAAGGAAAGTAATATTAACCTAATTTTATGGGCGAGGAAACTGAAACTTGGAGATCTTAAGGTCACATAGCTGGTAAGTGAAAGAGTCCATATTTGAACCTAGATATCTTTGGTCTAAAACCCATATTCTTTCTGATATGGCCAGAGCCTTTCTAAAACTCTGACTCTTCTAAGACTAAAGCCCACAACCAACTCCTGTACTGATTCTTCAACACCTAAATCCTTCGCAACTGGCTTATGTGTGAAGCCCTCGTTGGCCACTTCAGCCCACATTAGTCATGCTTTCCTACGACCTCAAACAGCCCTGAACAGTGCCTTCCATTCATTTATTCATTGAACAAACTTGTAATTGAACACTTACTGTGAACTGGGCGTTGTTCCATGTGTGGGGATACAATAGTTAAGACAAAGTCCCTGCCCTCAGGGAGCTCACAGTACAAGGAGGAAGACAGATAATCAACACTTGGAAAAACCAGCTACTGCCAAGCACCAAACAAATTAGAACTAAATTGTATATTTTCTTGTGGTTCTTTTTCATTCTTTACAGGTATTAATTCTATTTCTAAAATGGGCCGTAAAGCTACCAAGCACAAGCACTCCAGACACTCCTGTATTTCCTATGTCATTTAACATGGTGCTGAACACATTGAGGGTCCTCAAAAATCATTGTACATTGACTATTAATTTCTTTTCAGGTCTTGGCCGATTGTGGTAATCATCTTTACTTACCTTTTCATTCAAGTCTTCTTTGAGTTAGTCCACCATGATGGTGAGTGTCCTATGTAGTGGGTACTGTGAATGATTTGAAAACAACCACACATTGCCTAGAGAGGCCACTATAACCTAGAGAGGAAGACAGGTAAACATCTATAAGCAGTACGGTTTATATTGTTTATAAACAATATGGTATGGTTGTGCACAGGAAGGAACTACTGGAAGACTTCACAGAGGAGCAGGATTTAAAGGATGCATAGGAGTTTGCCGGGCAGGTCAAAGGAGGAAGGAAACTCCAGCTGGAAGAAAGAGAGAGGTATGAAAGCACAAGGCTCCCAGGTCACCCTTAGCAAGCTGAGGTGGTATGGCCTGTCCAAAACAAGGAAGGGTGGAAGATGCCGTTGGAGAGACATGGCCACACCAGGAAGGGTCTTCAGGGCTATGCTCTGGGGCTCAGATGTCTTCCTCAAGGAATGGGGAGTCGCTGAACTGATTTACCAGTGGAGGCACGTACTCAGACCTGTATTTGTAAGAGGATCCCTCTGAGAAAAGGAAGTTGGCAAGCAGGAGATACGCTGCAGGAAGGAAGACCAGTAGCTAGGCTATTGCAGTATACCAGGTAAGTGATAGTGTGTGCCTGGAATCTACTGGAGAGATGTTTTCTTTGCATCTGACAATTTGATCTTCACACCATAAGAGAAATCCAACATGCTAAATGGTGACCATGTCGGCACTAAATTCCAACATTCTCAGGCCTGTCACGAGGTGCCAAAAAATAAAACAAAATTCAGATACAGGCAAACCACCTTAGAGAGCCTTCTGTGCCTAGGCTGCCACATTCCTTTGCCAAACAGTTTCCCAGTGATCACACCCGGCGTTCTCAGCAGTGACAAAGGCTTACAGTGGGACCTTTACCCAGCATTGGACAGAGAAAAACAAACACATCAGTACAACCCAGTAAAGGAAGCTCTGGAGGCCTGCTCAATGGGTCCAGTTTCCTGATCTAAAGAGATCCTCCCTTCTGTTACACAATCCCTTGGAACCAAGAAAGAATTGAGAATCAGGCTGGAATGTTCAGAAGGGCTGCCTGGCACAGCAGATTCCAACACCCCTCCTGCCACAAGTTTACTACGTGACTTTGGGTAAAATACTGAACTTCTCTGGGCTTTAGTTTTATTTAATACAAGACTGGATAACAATCATGAGGTTAAAATTAAAGAGGAAAATATAAATTATGAATCAAGTCTATTATAATAGTAGACATTCAATAAATACTATTTGCCTTTCACTTTCCTGACTTTCCTTTTTGTATTCACCATTTATTTACCTAATGCTTATATAATAACTACTATATGCAAGGTATTATTCATCAGGAAGTCATGTTAAGTAAAAATAATTAAAAACAATAACAGAGATGAAAACTTGCCATGGCCATTTTTATAAGGCAGAAGTATATGGAAATATGATCTCAATCTGCTCCTCCAATCTATTAAAAGTCGTTGAATCTAGTAAAGCGCAAAACTAACTGATCATGAGAATCACGTAAAAAGCTGGTAAGATTACAGGTCTTTAGATTCTGTTTCTACCCAGAGCTACTGGATCAGAATTCCCAGAGGAATTTGTGTTTTTAGTAAAAAAAGAAAAAATAATTAAATAAAAGTTAAAACCCCTCCAGGTGATTCTTGCCATCGTAATTTACCTTTCTCAGGCTAGTTTGGGATCCAATGACCCAATCTCTTTTTCTACTCAGGCAATGATTAAATCAGACCAATCTCACAGCAAACTCTCAAACACAAGAAGAGATCATTCCAAATTACAGTAACAAAGGGTGGAATCCTAACATCTACCTTAAAAATCGAGACTGACAATAAAAAGTGTCCTTAACTTCAACCCAAATCCTTCACATTCTAATCCTGGCGAAGTTTTTAAAAACCACATCACAATGGCTGACTGTGGGGTGGGTAGTCTTGCCAAGTTTTGCCCTCAGCCCAGTGACGCTACTCAGAGGTCAAAAGGCATGCTCTCGAAGTCTACAATTCCCATCAGGGACCCCAGAAAGTGCCAGGCCTTTGTGTGGCCATGATAATGCATCGTAAGTATACCTGCCAATTTGATATTAATATACAATGTGTGTCCTCTTTTCTTGTCAATCCAAGTGAAGTGCCATGGAAAGGGAAGAGAAGGAAAGACAGAGGGAGAGGGGAGAGAGAGGAAGGAAGGGAGGGAGGGAGAGGAGGGAGGAAGGGGGGAAGGAAGGAAGAGTAGAAGAATCAGAAACATATGGAGTGCATTTCCCTTAATGGACACCAAGGTACAAGTGCTTAGAAAAGTACATTTAGGGAGATCCTGAACCTATAAGCTTGAGAAATAATTTGACAAATTCAATGAACTCCAAGGATTTAGTCATTCCCTTCTGTCCCAGTATACTGCATTCACAAAATGGATGAGGTTTCCTCACTCCTCTCATCATACCTCCCCAAAACAGTATCAAAAACTGATATTCGAGGAGAGCCACAGCCTCTGCTTGGGTATTGCTGGCAAAGCAGTCTGAGTCCTGTTTTCATACCACCTGCGGAGTACATACCCACCACCCCGGGAATAACGACTTCACTAAAGCAGGCCTTGTCAAAGGGACAGTCTCTTCTGATGTTATGACCTCTGTCTGTCCCACCCTTGGAAATACTCCTAATTCCCTCTGGACGTAGATCCGGCCATCCAAAATCAGATCCAGGAGACATTTTCTGGTGCTCCCAGCACTTGCAGTCAGTACGCGCAGAGGGAACGAAGCTGTGCATGTGAGATGCTCCTTCACTTTCATTCCAGGGCTGAGGTACAACTCTGCCTTGTGGGGGCCCAAAGCTGCTGCTTATAATTTAGATTTCATAATTTTAGGAATTTGTGAGGATTTAACTAGTGAACAAGCCAAGATGTTTTCTTGAAGAGTATGGTCACAAAATGAGGACTGTCAGAAACTACTACACATTATCTCATTCTGAATTAAACTTCAAAGAATTCTGAACTAATATGCTTACAAATAGGAAAATCAACTTATCAACAGCTTTGCAGCATTTATTGTAGAGTTCTTTTTAGTTTGCAAAATTGGCTTTGAAAACAGGCTGTGTGCTCACAGGCTAGGATTACATGTTGAAAAAAAAATCCATTGACACATAATTTGCATTTGCGATTTTCTAAGCCCACATGGATAATTCATCTTCAGGGATGGCAGACGCTTCCAGGTCAACCTTCATATTATGCTTAACTCTGGGCCTAACATCATAAATTAGTAGTTCATCAAGGTTCCTTTTCCCCTCTAAGGGCCTTCCAGAACTGAGCCGTGGAGAATGAGCTCACTACCCCATTTAGAAGTCAACTCTTCCTAGGCCACGGCAAGTCTCCCCATACAACTCCAGTCTCACAACTTTCCAAGGGTCACAGATGTTGTCAGATTAATACTCAGCACCAATTCTCCAGGTTCCCAGGGTGATTTTCCTAGAATATGAAAAGAGCATGTCCAAGCCCCACTCTTCACACCTCATTTAAATCAATACTGCTTTTTACCTAACTCACAGTGCGTAGTTTAGTCAGGATAAGAATTACCAGTTCTGTTGTCTATTCCATATTGATGCAATTAGCAGAATAATTACGAGATCTTCATTTAATCCAAGACACAGAGAAATAACTTGTGTCACAGTCAATGCTATACTGTAAACAGCCTATTATCTGGCATGATTAGGAGGCAGGTATATTTATTAACAAAATTACTTTACAATACTGCTTTTCTTCAGGCTCTTCAACAGCTTCCTAACTGGTCTTTTTTACCTCTCGCCTCACTTCCTCCAGTATACTTCTCACAATGCTGACACAGGGTTATCTAAAAAGCAAATATAATCATATAATTTCTTACTTAAAAACCTTTGATGGCTTCTTGTCACCTATAGGATTTAAAAAAAAAACAACCACCACCACCAAAAACAACAAATAAAACAAAACCACCTTGACATGCACTGAAGATGCCTTAGCATCTGGTCCCAGTCTCTCTTCACACCTTCTATACGGCTATTGTCCCTAAAGCCTATTTTGTGGTCACACCAAGGATCTTACCATCCCCTTTATTTCAGCATGCCAGGCCCCTTTAAGCGTCTGTACCTTTCTATGTATTGTACCTAGGAAACTATGGTCCATGGGCCAAACGCAACCCACTAGCAGTTTTTGTAAATAAAGTTCTACTGGAACACAGCCACGCCCATTCATTTATGTCTCATCTCAGGCTGCTTTTTCACTACAATGATAACGTTGGATAGTTACAACAGATACCACAAGGCCAACTAAGTCAAAATATTTACCATCTGATCCTTGGACAAAAAAATGTTTGCCGACCCCTGGTCTAGAATTTTGCCATACCACTCCCCCTGCCCTAGTCCCTCCCTTGGTAAACTTTGATGCATCTTTAGGAGATATGTGCTGAATATACATATCCATCTCTTCTGAGACCAGGACACCTTACTCTTTCTGCAGAATGTTCTATAATCACATTTCATCTATATCCCCCAATCATGCCTTAGCTTAACAAAACCCTTATTTTGTATAAAGAAGCCATCTGCCCAGTTCTAAGTGATCAATCATGATGGTTCTAAGCTAGTGTCCAATTTTCTGCAATGCTGGAATGCTCTTTATCTGCAGCTGTTCAATAATATAGCCACTGTCTACACATGGCAATTGAGCACTTGAAATGTGGCCAGTGTGACTGAGGAACTGAGTTTGTAATTTTATTTAATGTTAATTGATTTAAATTTAAATAGCCACTATAACTCAACAATAAAAATACAAATAAACCAATTTTACAATGGGCAAAGTATATGGACAAACATTTCTCCAAAGGTAATAAACAAATGGCCAATAGGCACATAAAATATGCTCAACATCAGTAGTCATTATGTAAAACCACAATAAGATATCACTTCATATCCATTAGAATGGCTATAACAAAAGGAAAGAACAAAAATGAAACACAAAATAACAAGTGTTGGCAAGGAGGTAGAGAAATTGGAATCCTTATACATTCCCACCAAGATGTATAAAATGCTGTAGCCACTTTGGAAAACAGTTTGACATTTCCTCAAAGGGTTAAACATAGAGTTACCATATAACCCAACAATTCCACTCCTAGGAATATACTCAAGAGAAATGAAAGAGGAATGAAAACTATGTTGACATAAAAACTTGTACATGAATGTTCATAGAAGCAGTATTCATAGTAACTAAAAAGTGAAACAACCTAAATATCCATGAACAGATGAATGGATAAACAAAATGTGATACATCTATGCAACAGAATATTATTCAGCCAAAAAGAAAAAAGGGAACTGATAAAAAAAAAAAGTACTGAGGCCGGGCAGGTGTGGTGGTTCACACCTATAATCCCAGAATTTTGGGAGGCCAAGGCTGGAGCACTGCTTGAGTCTAGGAGTTCGAGACTAGCCTAGCAACATAGCGAGACCCTGTCTCTATAAAATATATGAAAAAAAAAAAATTAGCCACACACCCCAGCTGCTTGGCAGGCTGAGGCAAGAGGACTGCCTGAGCTCAGATACTTGAAGTTGCAGTGAGCTATGGATAAGCATATTGTCAATCACTACACTTCAGCCTGGGTGACAGCGCAAGACCCCGTCTCTTAAAAAAAAAAAAGTACTGATACATACTACGACATGGATGAACCCTGAAAAAATTATGCCAAGTAAAAGAAGCTAAGCCAAATGTCCAGCCAAATCCATAGAGATACAGAGATAGAAAGGTTAGTGGCTGCCAACGGCCAGGAGTACAGGGATAAGGGGAGTGACTACAAAGGGGTAATGAAAATATTCTGCAATTAGAAGATAATGGTTGCATAATCCTGTGAACATACTAAAATACTGTGCACTTAAAATGGTGAATTTTATGGTATATAAATTTATATCTCAATAAAATATTTTAAATAGCCATATGGCTAGCAGATACATATTGGATGGTGTAGATCCAAGCCAACTATGATAACCTTGTTCTTCACCTTCCGTGTTTCTGTTACAGCTAAAAGTGGCCAAGCAACCTAATTCCAGCCAGTGAGACCTTAGTAGAAGTCCAGCAGGTGGGGAAGTTTCCTGGGAAATGTTTTGGTCTCCTCGTTTAAAAGAAAAAAAGAAGAAGAAGAAGGAAGAGTAGGAGATGCTCTCTCCTCAATTCTTTCCTGTTCTTCCAGCATTGAAGGTGCATGTAATGTCTAGAGATGCAGCAACTACCTTATAATCATGAGGCAACTAGCATGAGCGAAAAGTCTAAAAAATTGAAGATATGCTGACCTTGTCATGATCAAATCACCTTCTTCGTACTTGTTATTGAGGACTGTGAGAGTGAGAAATCAAGCCTATTTGTTTGAGCCATTGTAAAATAGGCATATTGCCAAATGAGTTTATAGTACATAAAAGGCATTCAAAATACTTTGTGGTGCATGGTAAGTACCACATAAGTGTTAGGTATTATTATTGTTATTATAACTCACTGTTTCTCAACCTTTTTTTCACCATCACCTCCACTAAGGAGCCTTTTGAAACATTCTTTTTCTTATCCCTGCCCTCATGAAATTTTAATACCACAGACAGTGTATCTGTTTACATTGTTAGGTAAGGATGAGCTTTAGAAGGTGACAACAAACAATTGTAACATCTAAGATTTTTTCATCTCCCAAGAACAAATTTTTGCTCCCTTGGAAATGCATTCCTGATACACGTTTCTTCCCCACTGCAACTAACTGATTTAAATAAGAGCTTTTTTGCATGTCACTGCAGCTGAAAGCATTCCTAACCGATTCATTCTATTCTCCACAGCAACCAACTGATTGAAACAAGACCTGTCGTAATTGCACAAACCCCATCCTATTGGCCACAACAGATTCCCCTGAGAATGGGCATTTGACCAAAGCTGAGATAATTATAACATACCTCTCCCACGGGTATGGTTGATTCAGTAAGGGATGTAGACCTGACCCAAATGAAACTAATCAGAATTCTTCCCTAGGATTTTATAACTAGAAAAAGAAGAAAGCACAGGTCAATTGCTCTCTGTTGTAGAAGCTACAATAAGTGAGTCAAGAACTCCCTGTAGCCATGTAGGGAAGCTGGGAAACAAGAATGAAGGCAGCATTTACAAGACAATGCTAGAGACAAGACAATGCTGGTGAGTGGAGATGAGTAAAACACAGTTCTGGACATAGAGGAGATCACAGTCTAGCAGAAGAACTAAGTGTAACATGCAATGAGTGCTAGGGGCAGCCCAGGGGCTACAGGAGCTCAGGATAGAAGCACCTGAGGGGCCAAAAGCTTCCTGGTGATGGGGCACTAGACCTGAGCCTCTGGCCACATCACAGGAAATGACAAACACATTCACTACAGTCTGCACACAGCCAAGCCAGCTCTGCTGCGGCTGCTCATTCCCACACCCCAGTAACCCAGAGGACGCAATATTAGCCAACAATAATAATTTGAAGGGCAGCACTAACATATTTCTTAATAGCCCTTATGGATGTCTTTGTTTTTCTGATGGTAGGAAATCTAGAATATAAGAAAATATAATGAAGAAAAAATCAATCATTTGTTGCAAAATCATAACACAGTTATATCTGTTTTACATAGAAAAACAACTTTATTGAGATATATTGCTCACATTTTAATATAGCTTCTTCCAAATATGTCAATATTACTTACATATTTTCCTTTTAATCCTCCCAAAGCCTTTTAATGTAGGTATCACCCTTGCCCTCATTATACAGTAAGGAGACAGGCCCTTGCTGAACTTAGAGCTGAGAGTTGCTCAGTTATCAAGCCGGGCAGACGCGATCCTGTACCAAACTCCCTGACTCCAAAGCACGTTCTCCAACACCACCTCACCCCTCCACAAATATGGGACCACAAGAACCAGCCAAACAGAAAGAATGCCCAAATGTCCCAGACATCTTCCATTTGCTTTTCAGATTTGATTTCTAACCTTCTCCACCCTGCCTTCTGAGCTGATCTGTATGGACCATGCCCAAAATTCTCCCCCAGCTCCTCTGGCCTCCAGCCAGGTTCAGCCAAAGGGGACACAGAGGGATACCAGCAGGCAAGAGCAAAGTGTAGTGTGGCTGTGGCTCTCTCCTAAAGGTCACACAGGTGAGCCTTGCACACAACAATTTCTCCAGGACCTGGTAACATTCCCTCCCCTTGCTCCTTGGGCCCAGAGAGTACCAGCCCCACTTTTGACAGTTCAGGGTCTTGCATTACTTTTTGTGGTTTGTGTACTTGTCCACGCTTCTCAAAGTACCCCACGTGAGTGTGCTGCCTGTTTCTTGGGGAACCCTGGCTGGTACACTGACAAAACAGAAGGGACACAGGTGTTCTAGTGGGTACTGGATGAATACCAGTGGGGCTCTCTCCCACCTTCACGCCTTCTCACAATGGCAGTTTCCCAGGGGAAGACAAAGCAGCTATCACTCTGTGGACATGGAGGTTAAGTGGACTTTCCATCCCATTCCTCAGAGTCCTGCCTAATCTGTCTACCGTGAATGAACCCACACGTTTCCAGATAATCAGAACCTGGATGAAACAGTATTTGTGGTGAAGATCTGGGACTTAAAGAGGACTTTTCCAAGGTGGAATAGTATGCTAGGTCACCACAAATCAACCTTTCCTTTTCACTCCCACCCCCAGTCCTCTTCTTGGGCCTTCAAAAGCTGAACTTCCCGCACCAACAGAATAGAGCAAATTCATTTTAGCATAAGGAAGGTAAGAGCTGTCAACCCCAAGTTCCATTTTCCCTTAACCAATAAGAACGGTGTCAAATTAGTAATGGCACAAGAAAAATTGAACACATTTTGACAAAGTCATTCTCATAATTTTCCACTTTCTAATGGATTTTTGTATGGGATGTATACTAAAGGATAAGGGAGTTCTTTCTCATTTCTAGAGGGAGAAAAACATCAGGAACATGACCTGAGAGAACACATAAACTTGCCTTGGCCTCATGACTTTTCCTCAAAATCTGAATGTCAAAATCTTTGCAAATTAAAGTACCAAAGTATAAATGACAACCTTTCTATATTTTTTTCCCCAAATAGGCTAAGTTTGGTAGATACCAATAAAATTACAAATACTAATTTGTCTTAAAGGTGAAAAAAAGGATAAGAAGGTGCTTTTTATGTGCTCATTGTTTAATCAATAGAAATTAATGACGGAACTCATAGCTTTAAGTTACTCTTTAAAGGCTGATTTCTTCTTTATTTATAAATGCTGCTCAGCTTTGTCTGCTGGTTTTAATATCCTCCTTCTCCTCTCTCCCCTCAACAAACCACAATCAAATAATCAGTTGCTGGATCCATCTCCTAAATACACTTTGACTCTATCCCTTTCAGAGGACATATATTGTCACTAGTAAGCTCCTGTCCTCTTTATGTCTCTGTTGGACCAGAGTAAGGTTTTTGAAGTCTGTCACTACTGACAGTTGGGGCCAGATAATTCTTCATTGTAAGGAGCTGTCCTCTATATTGTAGGATGTTTAGCAGCATCCCTAGCCTCTACCTACAAGATGCCAACAGCAGCCCCCCGATACACAATAAAAAATGTCTCCAGACTTTGCCAAGTGTCCCCTGAGAAGCAAAACTGCCCCAGTTTGAGAACCGTTGAACTAGAGCAACAGCTTCTTCTGAAGTCTACCCGCACCCACTCCTGTTCCTTCTGCATTTCATCGGTCTTACCAAGGACGGAATGACCTTTCAAATGCAAGTCTGATCATGTCGTTCCTCGGCTTAAAACCCCACTGACTCTCCATTTACTACAGCTTGACATCCAAACTCCTTAGCAAAAAATATAGAAAGACCCCATGATTGGGCCCCTGAAGGCTTCTCTGGCCCGAGCACACTCCTTTAGTCCCCAACAAGCTCTGTGTGCTTCAAATACATAGGAATTACTGAGGGTTCTCCAAGATCCCATGTGGTTTTCCTATCTCTAGCTAGGCCTTTTCACTCACTGTGACTCCCTCATTCCTTCTGTCCACACTGAAATGTCCCTTCTCTCACCTCCCTACACGGAGAAGTTCTAAAGCACCATTTACAGCAGGGGTTGCAAACCCAAGCACATTTGAGGGTCAGGACAGCCACATAAATGAGTGAGGCAGGATGAGAACCGCAGAGCACATGCTCACACGGATAGCAGCCCCTGCCTCTCAAACCCAGCACCCAGTTCCATGCAGGAGAAGGGCCTGGCATTACCAAACCTGAAATGCTGCAAGTCTGGGTTTTTATGTTCGGTACCTAAATGAAATGTTTAAAGACTAAACAAATAAACGTGAAGTAACTGAAACAATACACATCTAGGGGCAGAATTTGCAGGCTACTACTTGCTATTTACACTCTGAGGATCTCTAAGCATTTGTCATAGTACCCTGGGAATGTTTACATTCCCATCTCGCCCACAAGTGGAACAACATCTTAAGGTCTTAAGGTTAGGTCACTGTGTCACTTATTCACTGGCTCTTTCATTTATTTATTTTAATTCATGTATCATTTTTCTTCTTTCTCCCATGCACCCATCCATTTGTCCATCCAACTCACCAATAAATAGATTTAAGTCCCTATAAGCACTTTGTTAAGAATACAAAGTAAATAAACATAGTCCCTGCCCTCAAAGTGGTCCTAGTCCAGTGAGGAGACACACAGGTAAACAATTAGAAGACATTTCTCTAATGATGAGAGATGTTGAGCATTTTTTTTATATGTTTGCTGGCCATTATTCTGTCTTCTTTTGAAAAGTTTCTGTTCATTTCGCTTGCCCATTTGTTGATGGGGTTGTTTGATTTTTTCTTG